>NC_051154.1:23056577-23404394 GCF_013339745.2 Dermacentor silvarum
TCAACGCGAACTGTGCTTTCGACGTTCGCGAACTTTCAACGCGAACGTCGAAAGCACAGCGCATACGAAACTACCGGCACTCGGCGCATGCACTTTGTCCCAATCGCAGATCGCTTTGAAGATGAGGCCCGCGCGGGCGCGTTGTGAGCAGCAGCCGACGGAGCCGAACGCACCCCCCTCCCTCTCCCTCTCCGTCGCCTCGCCCCCGTGCCTCGCGCGCGAGAAGAAGACCGCGCGCTTCCGGCCTGCCTTCGTCCCTCGCGTGCGCTACATTGAGCCGCGATTGCCGGCTCACCCTCGTACGCTTTCACTCGCACACACAGTGTACGGCGCGCGGCGACGACTTTATCGCCCTTGGACTTTATACGGAACCTCGCGGCGACGGCGACGACGACGACAACGCCGACGGCAGAATTGCGCTTGGAGTGCCCATATAATTGCTATCGCAATAAAAAAAATAATGGAGAATCGGCGCTGATAATCGTTGTGAACGCTTTGCAAATCTTGTCGCTGGAGGCGTCAAGTTTTTATACTGGCGTACTCACTGACAACGATGACGTATATGTCGCGCGTGGCCATGTCCCCTTTGCTGCCGACAGCAATGCAGCGGTACGGGCCCTGGTCCTCCTTGCGAGCTTCGTGGATAACCAGGGTGCCAGGCTTCTCCAGTGTGTGTCGGGACTCCTGCGGTAATGGCTTGCCATCTGCAAAGAGCAACAAGCAAAGCGTCTGGAACGGACACACTTCACTTAAGTTATTGTCGCTACTTCAATAGCGCTGACCCACGAAGGGGGAAATGCGCAGATTTCTTTATTCACAAGATGGAAGCCGCAAAAAGGAGAGACTCTATCGTTCTCAGCGCGACCAGATGGTTTCGCTAAGTGAGGACAGGCGGCAATCTTTAAGAGAAGCAAGGCACGCGCGGTATATTTTTTTATTGCCGCGAATGTAAAATTGCTGGAGAGTGCATTCAGCGTGTCCTGAAGCACTGAAACACGACGTTTTTTTAAATAATCCAAGCAACCTAATAGTTTTATCACTTAGCGTGGACGGTTACGATTTTTTCCTGCGTTCCAATACTTTCCACACCGACAAAAATGAGAGAAAATGTGTGTCTGTGCATGTTTGTTCGATAAATTGTACTACAAAATTACCTCTGTCAGAGGTTTGAAAATTGATTGGTTCGTAGAACCCTGCGGATTATGATCCTATTCTGCAACTACATAACCATTCGCACTTTTTATCACTCCCTCATCTGTCAGCCAAGAAATATTGGCCGTCAGCATCTGCCTCATTTCTAATAATCTCTATGGGAAGTGTGGCACCATAAATATAAGAGATAGTGAGAGAGGCTGGGCGAGTGGTTTAGTCATACCGTCAGTACTTGCCAGCGTGTGCGCGCGCAAAGCACTTAGGAGCAAAATACCATCCGTGAAGTACGCGTCAGCAAGTCCAAAGTTTGCTCTACAATAGTGAAACTGGAACGTACTTTGAGTTGCAGCACTGAGGAGTGCTACCTTGGTTAACTAGATCGCTAAGAAATGTGCTGTCATTTTTCACCAGAAGTGCAAGGCTATCAGAGGGAAGAAAACGAGCGAGCAATTACAAGCACCTTCATTCATTACAAAACTGGGCAAACCCAGGCAGCACATAACGTGGGGCCAACTAGGGCCGATGATGGTTTTCAGCCGGCACTGGCTGGGCCGCGAAGGCCCGCCTTTGCCTCCGTAATGACAGTGCTGGCAAAGCCACTGTAACAGACATCCAGCGCTGGCCCTGCTTTGCCGGTGAATGCCCGTTAATGGCTAGGCCGGGTGTCGCAACTGGCTATACCGGGCCTGCTTTGCCGTAAGAGTGCCGTCATTGGCTGTACATCTCTAAACATTGGTTAACAACGTCCGTTCAAAGCTATAGGCATAACCACATTGTTTAGCGGTTCTGATAGACCCGTAAATATCGGCCTGTCAAACAGAACGGCATTTCAATATTACTTTTCACGCAGCATTCGCTGGCCAATCCCGATTATATATGTTATACAGCCCGCAATATTTATTTGAATTTTTCACCGCTCACGCCAACTACAACAAGATCACTCTGGTATTTTTTTGTTTCTTAATAATTTCTGCATATTTTTTTCGTTTTATTACAACGGCTGTTAACTTTCGCGTAATTGTATTTATTGTGTTGAATCATTCGATCGGACATTGTTAACAAGTGGCACAAGGGCACTCCATTATAATGCGTCAATGCGCGCTTGCCGTGTGCATCCTCGATAGGCGTAATAACAAATTAAAGGGGGTATATAATTAAAAAGCATGTGCGCTTACATGTGCGTCGTTTAAGTAGTGTTGCGGGTAGTGAATTTCAAAATACTGCATAACTTTATGGTGCAATCATCTGTACCACTTGCCAGTAATGCCGTCGCGAGCTCAACTTCTGTAGCGGCTGTAAATTTTATTGCCAGTAAGGCATTTTGGATGACTGCTCCCTACATTATTTTTCTGCATCGAACTGTGCAGTAGTGTCTCCTGTGGCCAGCTTCATTATAATATTAGGTGCCTTTCCCGGAAAACTCTGTCGTGCGTTTTTTTTTTTTTTTTTGATGCCAGATGATTTTTTCAGACCAACTGGCACAGTAGGCGTACATTCCTCCCCGCAGAAAGAACCGAGGAAAAAAAGAAATGGCGCCATGTTGAAGAAAAGGTTTCTGCTGGGCTATTGGTGCATATTACTAAAACAAAAAACAGCCAATAGAAGAGACAAGAATGTGAGACAAGCCCAACGCTAACTTACAATGAAATGCTTATTTTGCATAACGCCAAATATATCTATACTGAAGAGAAAGTGGAAGGCGGAGAACAGAGACAATCGCCACAATAGATATACGGGTGTGGGAGGGGGGGAGTGAAAAGAAAGGTTTGGTCAGACGACCAAGACGTCTATGCAAGGCGCTCTCCGTTGGAAGGGAACAGAAAATAAAGAAAAAGAAAAAAAAAGAACAGGAATGTTCGTGGCCCACCGCGCCATTCCGAACCGTGACGGATGGCTGAAAGAGTTGAAGTTACCGACCTAGGACTGAGAATGAAGAACGAGTCTAAGATTAAGGAGAATACAGGAAAATAGAATTAAAAAAAAAAGAAAATGAACGCTACAGGATAAAAATGTAAGCTACTGAATAAAATGAATTTCTGATTAAAAAGTGGAACAAGCATAAAGAAAAAAAACTACTAAAATATATATACGTTTTTCAAGTAGGTGAATTCTTTTTGTGAGAGCAACACAGATTTGAATAATTTTTTTGCTGACGTTTGCATCTTATATCAGCTAATCAATAAACCTATCGTTGTTTTGACTTTGCAAGGAGGCATACATAAGCTTCCTTATTCCTTATTAAATTCAGGCTCCCACTTACACCCTCAACGATCACACCTCTGCTAACTTCTTCCTCTTGTAGATAAATATCTCGGTATACACATCACACACAACATTTTTGGAATATGCATGTTGAGTTTTCAATTTACCAATGCCAACCGCATGTTTGGTTTCTTGCTCCAAAATTTTCTTCGCATGGGAAGCTTTTATTTTATAAATCTATGGTGGGGTCAATCTTCGAGTACACCAGTTCTGTCTCGCAAGCTCTCGAAAGTGTCCAAAACCTTGCCGTCCTTGTTTTGTTACATACAATTACTCACGTGTAGCCAGTGCGTCTTCTACAAAATCATCGCTTAGTTTACCTTGTCGCCGTATGCGATCTCGCTTGTGTTTGTTCATTACGATTTATTTTATTACTCCCGCTGCTTAAAGGACATATTTTTCTACCTCCCACCTACGTTTCTTCTCGCAGCGGCCACGTTTGAAGCTTTCTTGTTTATGAAAAGAAAAAAAAAAAAAAAAAAGCTGCCCGCTTTTTTTATGTAAAGCCTTCGGGCTTTGACACTATGCTAACATAATTAAGTAAATTAGTATGGCGAACTTGAACGAGATTCTTGTACTCGATTTTTGGGCTTCACTTATATGTTTTGCGCCGCGTAAGGTATTGTCGCGATGTTTCTTAGACACGGCTGCCGCTCCTATGTGTCTATTCATTTTTTTCCAAAGGGGGAGGTTGTATTATTTAACTAGAAGCAAGAAATCCATGGGGGGCATGTTAGCAAGTGATGCTGTGCGCCGGACTACCCCTTTGCGCACACGTTGTCTTGCTCTACCGTTCTTCTGGGATAATGAGCACAAAAAAGAAATAACGATGAAAACATTCATTGATCACTTTGAGTTGTTCTACAGATCCATTTGTCATGTTTTACATTTAAACTATAATATATAATAAAATCAGCACAAGTGCTACTGCTCCTTCAGCCACAGCAGCTTTTGGAAAACGAAAAAATAAATAAATAAAGGAATAAAAAACGTGCGCGTGCCGTTCTTAACTACTATCAGGCGAAGTGACGTCAAAACACCAAGAATGCGTTTCACTCTCACCACGTTTTCCCTGCGTTCCCTCGCTTTGCAGTGTCGAAGGTATGCACGGTCTATAATGCGCACAGCCGAGCCTGCGTTGCTAATCAGAACCGGATGGGCGCACAAAGAAGCGTGAATAATGCCCTGTTGAATTTGTTGCTCCCTGCGCGGACCTCGCCCGCTTCCAAAAAAAAAAAATGTGGTGACTCTCGGAATCTCGGAGGACGAGGGACCCGTACACATTCTGCTTCTGCCTGTGAGCTGTCGTAGCCCACATTTCGTGCACCATGTTTTGCTTGCGAAGCATGCATCAACTTGTCCAGCAACGTGTTCAGTACCAGCGGCTTGACCTTCGCCACTACAAGCTTGGTTCCACACTGCTATTGGGTGCAACATGAACAACTAGCCAAACGTTGGAAAACTGCATTTACTGTGGAATAAACTCAATTATCGCAAGGTAAGTACAATTGTCTTATTTTTATTCTCAAGTGTAGTGTTTCAACTAAGTGCATTGCCTAATATGTGTATTTTCTTTCTTTACAGAGATAACGTACGGCCACTTTTTACTACGTACGTAGACGGTGCTGCACCGCTTCAGCGTCAGCTGAAATGCACTGTCTGTTTGAAAACACGCAGCACGGCACATTTGGGCTGGTACACTCAAGACCAAAGTTGGATTGTCGTAATTCCTTACTCAGGAAGTACATTCTGCGAGCTGACTGGTGTTCAGAACTTCCTGCAAAATTATAGTCTGTTGTATTGTAGCTTGCTTAGGTGTTTATCATGAAACAATGCACCGTTTCTTTGCTACCTCTGTTCTAAAAGCTTACGCATTGCCAAAGGCTAAGTACAGCTACCCACAAGCACTTAAGAGAAGTCTCGTGATGAAGGCATAATTCATCATAATTGGCTAGTTAGAACAAAAATCGCACATTTTGATGCAGCGGCATTTCCTACCTAATTTTTGCGTATTTCTGCTTCTTTTTTTCAGCTTGTTTGGATTGAGAAATTATGTCTGTGGGAGGTTGCCTTCAATATAATGAACGCCATCATGGGCCATGCAGTTGAACTGCCGTGCAGCATGCATGGGAAGAAAAGCAAGAGACTGTTTAACATGCGGCTATGCAGAGTGGGAACAGGTGATACGCTTTAATTTCTCGGGTTTGTACATTTTGCTTATATTATGCACTGCTGACAGTGTTGGGATAATAAAGGTATATGTATTGTATGCAGATGGTGCCTGAGAGACGCAGAGATCGACATCAATCAAGCGCAAGACTTCATAAGAATGTGGCTGCCAGGCGCCGTCGACTATGCTAATAGCAGAAGTCGGCATTACGCCGAAGCCTCTCAACCCCCCGTAGCGTCATAAACAAAGCTTTCGTAGGCGGCCCACAGGATTGGGAATACGAGCGACAATCTGTATCAACCTATTTTAAGACCAATAAAGAAATTGTGTATATTATTTGGTGATTTTATAGTAGATCATGGCATGTTGCATGGAGCTACCGTGCATATTTGCGTAATTTAAAATCGTAGGAAATAACGGCATTTCCCACATACATCACAATCTGCCAATATGGCCATGCCAGTGGGTAATGCGGGACAATAGACTAAAAGCGGCAGAGCCGGCTATTGACCAATACCGGCGCTACCAGTAGGCAAGGTGGGACACTAGAATGGCAATGAACGGCAGAGCCGGCTATCTGCCTGTATTGGCGCTGCCACACGATGGCCGAAATAGGCCCCTTAGTGGCATGGCCACGCTGGGCCATTCTTGACGCGGGTAGCGCTGCCGGTTTCGGGCCTATATTTGTGCCGGTGTTTGCCGTGATATTGCCGTGCTGGGGCCAGCCTGGTTGTGCTGCCTGGGAATAGACTGACCGACTGACCGGAACCAACCCGACTCGACCGACCGAGGTGTTTGATGAACGGGGAATGGTGTTCAACGTCTGAAGGCAATGTCTGGGCAAAAAGAAACGCTGCAGTGAGAAAGGGGGTTCCGGCCCCATCAGACTTCGACCGCCGCTGCCGGGAATCAAACGCACGACGTCATGTTCAGCAGCAGAACGCGATGGCCAGTGAGCCACCGCAGTGGGTTAAAGTCGACTCACCTGGCACCAAATTCACAAGGCTTTTTTTTTTTCGTAACTGCTGTCTTCTACAGGTCTTTGCTAATGTTATGCACGCATCGTGATTGGCTGGTGCGTCTTGTTACAAACCACTCTAGCGCATGAACTGCTTTGTGAATACGGGCCCATGTGAATAAGGGATGCGAAAAAAGAAAACCGCCTCTGCCCTGCGAAAAAATAAATTTTGTTCTATTTATCGTAGAAAAATTGCTGCTACATCTTTTATTTCTTGGAAATTATGACAAGCTTTATCTGATGAAAGGGAACCCAAACCAATACAGGGCTCATAGTGTCGCTAATCCAAAAGATGCACATTTACCATGTAAAGCAAGGTAAATGATTAGCTCTTGATCTTTCCTAAGGACAGGCCGAATGCGCAAATCCTTTTGTTCATAAGATATTTCTGTCATTTGCCGTCCGTCTTCGCTAATAGTATGAGCACGCTAACACGATTGGCCGTGGCCTGTGGACTGGCCACCAATCGCTGTAGTGTACGAACTGCTTTGCGAATACAAGCCCAGGTTTAAGCGCATCTTACAAACGCCATAACTGTACACCACTGCACAGAATCAAGGCTCCGAGGCCAAACTTGCAAAGCTCTTTGTATAATAACTACTTACTATTAGCCGAGGTAGACTAGGTGCTCAAAAAATATTGCTTGGTATATACGGCTCATGCTTTTTAACGTTTAAATATGCCCATTTCAACTTGTACGTGCTTTTTCTTGTCAAAGGTAATGATGGCAATATCATAAGTGTATCATGTAGATATACGTCTTTCTTTGAAGGTAAAGGCACTGCTTTATTCTCGATGATAAGAGCTTTGTTTGCACAAATCAACAGGTTTTTCAATATGTAATTTTAGCTAAAATAATGTTATTTTGAATGCCTTCTTAAACAGGAGGATACGTAAACGATGAGACACAAAATCTAACCTCACAGTTCTTTCCCTTCGCACGGAGGGGTTCAGCAGGTTCTTAATTTCTCAGTGCTTGGTGAGTTTCTATTCGACAGCAATACGGAGTCAATATTGGAGCTGCAAGGCCATTAAAAACGTGCCTCGGAAAGCCTCCGCGTGAGTTTGTCATTGGCATGACGACCCTGTGTTTCACACGGAACGAAACAGTCTTTGCGAAACAGGTCGCAACGAAAGCAGCTGCATCGATCTCCTTTTGTTTGGCACAACCGGAACGTCTACAGCAGGCTTATTTTAAGCCCATACACATACCCAATGCATTTCTGCATTACTCTTGCATGAAGTTAGTCAAAACGAAGACGCAGAAGATAAGCAGAACAAACACTGAGGGCATAGTTGCATGAAATAGACGCAGTAGTGGAGCTCACCTTTGGAATAAATTGATACATGGACCAATAGGACCATTGGCGTCAAGGTTCGTCGTTGAACTTTACTTTATACTTGATAATTTTACTTGAAACTCTACATTGCACCTCGTAAAAAGTTTACGAGGCACAATGTAGATTATGGGTGAACAAAACTCAGATAAATGAAACCACGTTATAACCCCCCTTCCATTTTTACAATAGTAGAAGCACTTTTCCTTCTTCACTTGGCGTAAACTGTATACTACCGCAAAAGGTTATCGCTAAGCACTTTTCTAACCATTAGGTCAACGGGAACTAGTTATCATAGAGAAGGCCACTATACTGAAGAAAAGACGAGCAACATCCATGATAGCAGAATGACCAGAGAGGGACGCTTCGGCAGTGGAAGGTTAATTTGTTGGGTACACAAGGCACGAAATTCAGGTACACACACGCATTGCTTGCGCCGAACTTATAAATAATGCGAGATAGGACAAAATATTTTGTTGCCACACTTAGCTTTTGGAACAGCAAGATACTATGAATTTTGCCTGGACTGACATCCGGTAAAACGGAAGAAATTTTCCGTCCTCTTTGAGTTTTATTCTAGCGGAACGTATAGTTGCAGAACATTATGTTCTTGTTTAAATTTCACCAGCATAACGTTGGTACGTTTTACTGCCACTTAAATACTGTATGAAGCCACCAAGATGCGAGCTTGAGACCGACCCCGTAAACGCATCCCCTAGCTAATATGCGCTAAGAGAAGGAAAAAAATACACTGCGGCGAAGTTTCCCTACGTCGAATATACACACAACTGACAGCCTAAAATGCAGGAAATGTTCAGAATTTCCTACAGAGGTTTCTTTTTCGCATTACTCATTTGCATAAGGAGTTCATAGGACGCACGGGGGTTGAGAAACGTAAACAAGCTCGAGGAAGTTGGCGTGAAAGTAAAGGCACTCGCTTCAGTTATGCATACGAATTTTATTCTCGGTTGAGCATCGGTGCGGGGGGCCGGGTGGAGGTAAGGAGAATACTGTTCCTGCGTAGAGGTTCGGGACAGAGCCGAGGTAAATCGGGCGTCGCAGAGGGGGAAAAAAAAAAGAGCGGAGGCAGTCAAACTTCGCTTCACTCCACGAGTGCCCGATGGCTCTCCATCAATACGTCCAAACGTCGGGGTGGTACACTGCACAGGCTGACACTTTAATGCATTTCAATCACGCCAGAGGGTTTCCGCGACACGCGAGAAGGAGCGCCGTGTTTCTCAGCAGCGAGACAAAAGCGAGAAGGGGACGAAAATGGAAATCTCGAAGCGTATATAGGAGCACGTGCCCTTTCCCTCAGCCTCTCCGGAAACAAGGTGATCGGCGAAAGAAAGTGAAAAGAAAAAAAAAAAAACAGGCATGGGGTGGTAAAGGCAAAGAAAGGAACTCGATTTCGTTAATAACGCAAACACCGCTCGGACACAAAGCCGAACAGAATCGAAACGGGGTGCGCCACCGCCGAAACGAAAACGTCATCCACGGCTGTGCCGACAGTTGCGGAGGGCAAATCATATTTCAATTACCAGTCCACCTTGGGGCGCTCCAGCCAGTGCGGCGCTGAAAGGAGCTCATTTTCTCTGTCGCAGAAGCAGCAGCAGCGGCGGCGGCAAAGTTTGCTCACTAGCCGGTCGAACACAAGCCGATAGCTGCACATTCGCAGAAATGAGACCGTACGAAGAGTGCATGGCAGCGGGGCCCAAGCAACAACCTGCTGGATGCAGGTTGGGCAGAAGCAAGAACGTTTTTCAAGTCTTCCGTTTTATCATTTTTTTCCCTTCTTTCCCGATCCAAACCCACTATGCCGGCCAGTATATTGACAGAAAATAAGGAAAAGTTTAATTTGGTCCACTTCGACTCTTCTCTCGTACTTCAATCAGATTTTCGTTTGTTGTTTTCTGCTACGAAGTCTGGAGATACTTTCAAACCACTCCACCGTATTGCAGGCCCCGGGTAGTGATAAAATTAGGTTTTTATTTTTCTCCTACTGCAGTAGTTGCCGTCTGGCGCTTTGTTTGCGCTCTCGGCTTTATCACACAGAGAACTGTGCGTCTGACTTAGGAATAAACACGAGGACTTTCGAAACATATAACTATACAATATACGGACTCTAAACGCAACTATTTCTATACAGACGCGTAGAATTCATCAATGCGGAGCCGCACAAAAAAATATTAGTGAGTCGAAAATTGAACAAGTTCTTTTTTTTTAACTAAGCTCATTACATAATGCATTGTGGCGTTGGCTGGCGCGTATTCACAGCGTGCCACTGCTTGTTGATAATAACATGTAACAATGAGGTCACATCAAGCAAACGTATCAGCCGTTCCGCGTATACCCCCGCAAAGTTGGCTGTTGAGGCGCTGCGAATTAAGCCTCTCTTTTAAAGCGTACTGCTTTTACTTTAGAGCTCTCCATCAAATAATTAGCTGGCCACGGTAATTCTGGCTTTCAAAGAAGTGTGTTTGAGTCTGGCAGTCACCAAGAAATAAATTAGGTTTTTGGCGTCTTGTTGAATTATGTGTGTTCTCTGGCGAAACCTGGTGAAGAGTGCGCGTTTGTAGAACTACGCGGAAGCTTAATGGTGTCGGTAGTCGACTATATTCTCTTTCTGCCTGCTATCATTAGCGAGGCTCATATGATCAAAAAATTATATCTACCCGCATCGTTCTAAAGGCTCGGATAAGTAATATTGCTCAACGGCTGACAGATTTCGCTTTAGCTGACGCATTCGCTCCCTGCTTATTGGCTGCTTATGTACTATTGACCACACAGGTATACTAATAGAGTCGTCAGTAGGAACGTGTGGCGAAAAATAATGGACCGCTTGCGGGAAAAGGAAAGAAAGGCGCAAAGCAACCGCTGGATGATGATTGTTATTATTATGCATCAACAAACAGAGGCGCGTAAGACACAGCTGAATGAATGAACTTTACTACAATCGATGTGGTTTGAAGCGGCGGATTGCAGAACGTAAGTAATGAAATATTAGGAGCTGTTCCCTGAACATATTTATCATTTTCCGCCAAACAAAGAGAAGTTCGCTGAAAGTGCTTGCGAAAAGTCATAATTATACTGTTTTTCTGGTTTTTATTTTCATTTCTTTCTTTATTTTTCTTTTTTTTTCTGACGCGGAGGAGTTGGGATCTCGGCCTTAGAAAGCGACTCCCTTGTCATGTATCGCTGAGAATACCAGACGCACGCTTGGCCCATCTACATTCATCGAGTGCAGAAGTGGGCGAAGGCCGCAGAAAGAAAGACAGGAAAAGAGAAACAAGAAGAAATATCCTTATCGAACAAGCATTGTGGTCCAAAGCAATGACAGAGATTAATTACCCGCGTCGGCAGTCCAGATTCTGAAAACATGTTCGACATGTGTGCTTTGATTGCCAGCTGCAAGGTCTCCGCTAATAATAAGCATACATAATTCATTTCGAGCTGAGGAAAGTGCCATTTAAAACACATTAGAGCAGATTTTAAACCGCCGTTTGTTGGACAGGGACATTGTTCTTCCCCAGCCAGTAGGATGGCCATATATATATATATATATATATATGCGTCTATAGTCTATAGTATAAGCCCACTTCTTCAACAGAGACAGAGAGAACGTAATGACAAAATAGGCAACGGCCGTCGTCAGTAAGAATGTGCAATTTTGCTGTGGAAATGTTATGCAGACAAAGCAGGAAGAGCAACAGTGATTCAAAATTTTGCACGTGAAAATGGCTGATGTTCGAAATTTCCTTGCGAGGTTTAAAACTACGCTTAAAATACAGTGCTCGTTCTCATGAAGTTGAATACATTATAGAATACGTGTACATAATTTCATTTTTCTTTCTTTCTTCTCGTCTCGGAGGCGACGCACGATCTTCTCAGCAGCGCCACCAGATGGCGTCCATAAAGAAGCGTGCGAGAGGAGCCCGACTGGCGCATGACGCGTTTCTCAGCGTTGGCACGCACCGGTGCGCCAAGCATTTCGGAGGCCACGCGCGAGCTTCGCGGCGCTATAGATGGCGTCGGGTGTTCTTAGGGACGCGCGACAGCGGAGTCCTCGTTGCAGTACACGCATCATACATAACGCGTCCAACTCGTACGTAATTTAACTCGTTTCTCTCTCGAACCCGCCTCTACCCTCTCCGCGCTTTCGCAGCTGAATCCCCACCTATCTGCCTTTTTTGTGGCGGTTGCCCAACTCCAAGCGCATTCTGTGGCCCTTACCTGCTTCTCCTCCCCCTCCTTTTTTGTTCCTCCGCGTCTGTATACCTTCGGTTGTGTGGATTGTACAAGCTACCTCCTTACCGGCACAGGAGTACCTGGTGGAGTTAGTCAACACTGCGTCGAAGAAAGGTACCAGAGAGGCCTTAGACTGAGGGCCTCCACCGACTCCCCCATCGATTTCAAGTTAATTGTTGATCTTTCTCTCTTTAGCAACACCTGGCATCACTGGGTATGTACCACTGGGTTCGTGCCGCCCTTCAATGGCAAAAAATATTTAAAATTTATAAGGAGCTGTGTGTGTGTGGGGGGGGGGATGAAGTGGGGTTGTCAAACCCGCGTCACACACACACACACACACACACACACACATATATATATATATATATATATATATATATATAGACAATCACGTTTGAATATACTCGTATATTCACACACGCGCTACGCACGGACGTCAAGAGAATGGAGCCCAGCTGCATACACGCTTCATACGGACGCGTCTCTGCGGTGGCAATACGGTGTGTCCTACATTGCTTCAATGGTAATCGCATTAACGTCGACAGTTATCGTGCAATCAGTTCTGTCGGAATTTTCCTTTCCGTGGCCAATTTTTTTTTAAAATCATTTCTGAAGCTTGAATTAAGATAACCTGTGGGAATTGTCATTTTTCAAAGAGGAAATACTTTCGAAGTGATCACTCCATAAGGAGGAAGCACCCGTTGGGGCTGCGCTCCGTTTTGCTTCGAGATAAGCTTTTCCGCAGTAGATATTCGCAATTTTCAAGTTATATCAATCAAATGTAACGGAAGCGCGAAAGTGTAGATAAATATCTGTCCGGTGCAAGAGCTTCCCGCAATGTCGAAGACCGGTCGGTTTCACTGACTCTCGACAATTCCGGAGATCTAATTGCGCGTTGTTAGGTACCCGCGATACCTATGGTTTGATTCCACCATGCACCGGTGTGACTTTTTTTACGATGCGTGACTGATTAGTTCATTGATTGGTCGCACAGAGTGATTTACGGCATTGGCTTCGTGATAGAGGGAATGTGACATTTTCAAAGCTTAAGCTGTGAAGGTCACGCTGCGCCGCATGCTGGCGTACGTAGCGGGAAATGCAAGTAGTATGAACAGAATTTCACAGCGCGTAATAAAAGCGCAAAAAGAAGTATTACAAATTAGACCTTTTGAAGAAAGCAGACTGTCGCGTACCGTAGCCTCTTCAGAATTTAACTTACAATTTGGCGCTGAATATACCAAGCGCACCATCATGCATCCACAAAACCTGTGCGGCTGAAAGAAACGTCTTCTTCTATGAATAACCACGTTGGTGGAGGTATCTAAAAAAAATGTGGTTGATCCCTCTTATATAGGAATCGGTATAGAACACGAAAGTGAAACGTGTCTTCACAGAAGTAGTGTAATGTTTATTGCACATTGATATATAATGTCTATTGGTGTTTTGTGGCTAAAGCGCCCTTAGGCGTTGATGCACCCACGCTGACGCCTGGTGGCACGTCTCCTCCATCACGACTACCAACGTCGATGACCATGAGCAACCGTCGTGCATATGGAAGCTGCACTACGCTGCACACGCTAGCACAACGCGAAAGACGAAGCACGTAACTGACACACTAATACAACGCGCAAGACAAAGCACGTAACTGAATCGTCACCGAGTCAAATCAGCGCGTACAGCGCGTCGTAATTGCAGCCTCCGCGATCAACTTCAGAAACATTTTCAGAGCTAATTGCGGAGGCCACGCTCCGCTGTGCTGAGTACGGTGAACGCCACCTAGGTGGCGTTGGTAGTGCTTCTTGATGCCAGCGTCCCTTCGAATGCTGGCATCAAGGCGTCGTAGTGCTGAGACCACCGAAGCGTTCACTGTCGGTGCGCGTTAGTGTCATAATGCAGTACTTCTCTTTTCTGCTCGTAGGCGGCGGCACCGCCCCGAGCAAGAGCGCGGGTACACGGAGGAGTGTTAGATATATAAGGCGCGTCTGTGTAGCTCTCTGCAAATGCGTTTGTGGCGCAATGGGTTAAACGCTCGGCGATCTATCGTCGCGGACCGAGAGGTCGTGGGTTCGATTTCCAAATTTTGCATGTTTGTGGAACTTTTTCTTCTGGTTTCTTTCTTTGTATTATGTTCGTGTACATTGTAAGAACGTCATATCCGTGACGGAAATACGTCAGTGAAGTCTTGGTGGACCCCGGCATAAAACACTTTCGTGTTAAAACCAGTGACTGATTCTGCTGAATGGTGCGTCGAAGAGACGCGTGACACACAGTCAACGGGGCGGCAGTCAACGACTAGCCAACACGACTAATGTATGCACACGTCCGGTCAGCCGTCAGTATCGCGCTTTCTTTTGCACAGCATTACGAATAAAATTGTGAAGGCGGGTATATCATAGAGGTAAACGCGCGTGCTTCTTTCAAACACCATCTGGCGAGAAAAGAAGAAAGGAACCCGACACAGCAGTCGGCAAGCAACCTAGTGCCGGTTTTTGCTACCATTTAGCGTTTTCTTCTGCGCAGTCATTTCTTTAGTCGGCGTAAGAGAATGGAGAGCGAAGGCGCTCAAAGAAAGGATCTCCGGGGCGGACAAAGAGCACCTCCGCGACACCGTGTAGCTAAGCTAATACGCGGATCCCTTCTTGGAGGCGCAACGAGAGGAGAGCAAAGCTCCGAGGCACCCCTTGCACTCCTTAATATTTTTTTCCCCCTTCGTCCGCCGAATATTTTGCTTTTGCACAGCTCTGAACGCTGGGCACATCAGCGCTACGGACGAATGCAAATTTCTCTCCTCCAACCGCCAATCAGATGAAAATGGCGGGGGCGAGAAGAAGCGCGATTAGAATTGCAAAACGCTCATCGTGATCCTCCCTTTTTTATGTTGCGGTCCTTCGTAAATTTTAGTAATTTTTGTTTTGTTTTTTTGTTTCTCTCTCTCTCTCTCTCTCTCGTATGCGAGCCGACTTCTATATAGCTCTGTTCTGCTGCACACCACTTTAGGTCCATCCGGACCACGAAAGACCGACAACTCTAGTAACTTTGCTGCGTCTCGGTTTGGGAGTAGTGCGAATAATTTGTCACCCCCTCTTGCGGCCTGCCAAAATCCGGAGGTGATCCGATAAAAGAGGAAAAAGAAAAAAAAATGAAGACGAAGCGACGATGATAAGATAAATCGCGCGTATGGTAGAAACGCTACTCTTTGTAGAGGCGAGCATGAAGTGACGAGGCCGGCGTATAACCGCGAGTAAGTAAAAGTGAAAGCGAAGGCGAAAGTAACAAACGAAAATAGCGTGGGTCTACTGAGGCGAGAGAACGTTTTCGCCAGAAGTGCCAGCTATCGGGATCTGAGCGTGTCGGCCTGTACTCGCTGCAAACGGTGGGAAGGCGTACGAGGCCATATGTTTTAAGTAAGGAGCGGGAGGCCTTTACGCCCTCAAAGTAAACACGTTAGGTAGCAGGAAGACGGTAAGGGAAGACTTCGTATAAATTTATATCTCAATGCGCGCCTTACCGTGAACCGAAATTTCAGTAAACGGGTATTTCCTCTGTCCCGGCAGCGAAGCACCCGATGCGTTCGCTCGGTTCTTTCAGCGCCGCTCTGCTCGCTTGGCTTCTGCCGTTCGTGACGTTGAGAGAATCCGGCCTGCAGCGGTCATTTATTCTCCGCGTTGCACCCGAACCTAGAAGCATGGTGGGGATTTGGAACAGCGCAGGTTAAGGCGAGCGGGCTTTGGAGCGGAATTGCATTACTCCGCTGCGCGGTGCAGAGAAGTAATACTTTATTGCGAAGGAGTTTTACGTTCCAAAGCCGCGCCTGGGCTACGAGAAACGCTGCGGCATGGAGGTGCGGATAAATGTTGACCGCCTGTGATGTTTTAACTTACGGGGTAATTTCCGTACACGCGTATTTTTGCATGCCGCCTACATGGAAACGCTCCAGGCGCGGAGCGAGAGAGCGCGCGCCGACTTGACGACTGGGCGGGTTTTTTCGTCTACATGTTCAGCTTGTACCTGTGTCCGCGTCCTTCAGTTCTGTAATCAGAGCAGCATGGGGTTCAGCTATCTGAGAAAATGCTCGCGGGCACTTTGAAAACACCCTCAAGTACTCGCCTCTCTCGACGTGCACGGCGTCGATGGGGTGTCCGACGACGGGGCAGGTGAGGGTGAGCGGCCTGCCTGCCACCACGGTCAGGTTGCGCGCTGGCCGGATGAACGGCGGCCCGGTGACGCTCAGGCGCGCCGTGTGGCGCGCGGCGCCCACCTCGTTCCGCGCCACGCATGTGTAGTCGCCGCCGTCGGTAACGGCGAGCGCGCTGATGTTGACGTAGCTGACGACGAAGGCGCCGTCGGGTTGCACGAAGTCGCCGCGCTGCACGTCCCGTCGCTCGGCGAGCGGCTCGCCGTCCACCAGCCACGAGACCTGGGGCAGCGGCGACCCGGTGGCCGTGCAGCGCAGGGACACGCCCTGGCCCGGTTCGTGCACCTGGGCCGTGAACACGTCCGGCAGCGCAGGGGCCACCTCTGCAAGGACACAGTTCGTCACTCGTAGCCGATGGGAAACACACCAAGCGACGGACTTCTCGTCGCTCGTGGAGAATGAGCCTGCGGACCGGTCAGAAGTGGCGCTCGACGGAAACAAAATGCAATGGCGCCGGCAGATTTATTTCCTTGTTTCATTTGAGGACGAGGAGAATTTGTAAAATAATGTTAACGTTTCTCCCGATTTAGGTGGTCTTAACGTGATAGCCCACGTGGACGACAGGTAGGCCGAGTCGATCTGTTGAAATATTTCTCTTCTACAGGTGGCGCTAGCCGTTCACGGAGGCGCTTGTCTTTTTCTCTCTGCCACTGCCTGCTATACAATTGTAATAGACAGCGATCGAATTGAAAGGCTATATGTTTATAAAGGTTGTAAGAAGTAATAGAGGAGATAAAAAAAAAAAAACTTCAGCCACACAATGCCATAAATTTTCATTGAGTTGCGCCCTAGCCATGGCACCGCCGTCTAGTGTATTATCAATGTGATCTTAGTGAAAACTTTGTTATAAATTATTAGGCACACAAATTTTAGGAAGTGTTCCGGCAACCCGGGTTTTGGATTAAAACAGACCGTAATATGTCTTATGGGGAGATCGAAGCACATCAGTAGGCAATATTAGTGATGCTCGTTTTGTCTGCCCTCTTCTTTATGTGCGAATTTACGGCCCTCTTCTCATAGCTATGTTTCATCAACTCACCCAAAAAGAAATACCTTTAAGACACCAGTAGTTGTAATTGTGGAAGTCAGCTACTGCCTACACGCCACAAAAGGCCCCGTGGGGTTTAGAGCGCTTGACGCGGCGACCTGCCTGATGTCGCCTGGTGTTCTACTACTGCACCCAGACCCCGAAGCTGTGCACAATCAACCGACTCGTCTGCTGCCGTTGGGGAAGCACACAGTGCGTCCTCTCTCCTTCCACGTGTGTCGCGAGTGAATACCTTCGATGAGCAGCAGGGCGTGCCCCTGCGCCGAGTCGGCGTCGTTGGCGACGAAGCACTGGTACATGCCGGCGTCGGCGCGCCGGAATCCGCTGACGTGTAGCACGAGCCGCCCCAGTTGTCGCACGCGGTGGTCGGTGAGCAGCGGCCGCTGGTCCTTGAGCCAGTGGACCGAGTGCACGGGTCCGCCGGCGTACGTGCAGTTCACCGTCACGTCGTCGCCACTGCGCACCGTCAGCCGCTTGGGCATGATCTCAGCCCGCAGGGGCGCTGCGTCAGAAAGGAGCGAGTGCGGCATGAATCTCGAACTGGGGACACACACACACATACACACACACCAATGTCGATGCCTTAAACCGTGGCACACAACGACAAATGAAATCGCCATCTATAAATGCCCATATTTGACAAAAATCAAGAAGAGAAGAGAAATTTCATGATGAATTATTGCGAAAAAAAATGTAAAGATGAAGGATGTTTGTTTGATTGTTAGTTCATTTGTTTTCCTCCAGGAGTGGCTCATACCCACTATCGGCGATTGGCCAAGAATCGGGTGAGTTAAGTAAATTACGACCTTTGTTCGTAAAGTTCCGAGACTGAGACCATTAAAAAATGCGTTTAACATTGAAATCATCTGTGCATCACCCCTTCGAAATAGTCTCCCTTGCAGTCTATACACAGCTTGCAACGCTTCTTGAGGTCTTGGATGGATGGATGGATGTAAAACTTTAATGAACATCCTGAGGTACGCGACTCAGCGCGCAGCGGGCTGCTCCCACGTTGGGACAGTCAGGCCATGCCCGACCGCCGCATCGTGGGCCCTCTGGACAGCCCATATAGTTGCGCCCCGGCATCGGGGCTCTTGTAGCGGAGAGCCACTTGTCCTCATTGATTTGTTCCGCGGCTCGCAACGAGGGGCAACGCCAGAGCATATGGTCTAAGCTAGCGAAGTAATTGCAGTGCCTGCAAGAACTAGTGGCATAAGTGTCGGGATAAAGCTTGTGTAATAAAGCCGGGCTGGGATACGAGCGAGTTTGAGGTCTTGGAAACAGTTGGAAATCGCTTCTTTTGGCAGGGCGGTCAGCTACTTTGTCGTGGCGTCTTGAATGGCCTCCACGCTCCCGATCCAGCGACATTTTAGGGTTCTCTTCACACGAGGAAACAGGAAAAAATTGCATGGGGAGAGGTCAGGCGAGTATGGAGAATGGGGAAGTACAGTAATGCTGTGCTTGGCGAGAAATTTTGTTACGCTGAGAGCAGTGTGCGGCCTTGCGTTATCGTGGAGAAGGCTCCATTGTCCAGGTGCCGATAAGTCACGGCGACAGCATCGCTGTGCATCACGCATGTGTTGGAGCACGCGGATATAAAACTCCTGATTCACCGTCCGCCCTTGTGGGACGAACTCGTGGTGTATGACACCTCTTGCATCGAAAAAAACTATCAGCATCGTCTTTGTCTTGGTCTTCTGTCGCCGCACCTTTCTCGACGCCGGAGAGCTTGTGGAGCGCCATTCGGCGCTCTGCCTCTTTGTTTGAGGATCGTATTGAAAACACCGTGTTTCGTTTTCAGCTATGATGCTGTAAACGAATGCAGCATCCTTCTCTGCTTCGGAGAGCAAATCAGCGCTCACTGATGCGCGCGTGTCCTTCTGGTCCTGTGTGAGGGAGTGCCGCACAAGTCTGGCATTCAGCTTTAGTTTCCCCAAGTTCTCACGCAAAATTTGGTGGCATGTTGTCTTACTAATGACCAGAGCATCCGATAGCATGAGGACTGTAATGGTGCGGTCTTGCTGTACGATCTGCCTGATCCGAGCCACGTTGTTTTCATTCCGTGAGGTTGCAGGGCGCCCCTGCCTTGTGTCGTCTTCCACCGACGTTCTCCCCGAAACGAACCTCTTGTGCCACTCGAAAACTCGCGCCCGCGATAATGTCTGCCGCAAGCAGCACGAAGGAACTCATGCGCCTGTGTTGCTATCTTACCAAGCTTCACGCAGAAGTTTATGTTTACACGCTGCTTGAGGTGGACGTCCATCTCTCCACATTCACTCAAAGTAGAATGCGCAGACGACTAGTGACAGCGTATTTTTCTACATTTGGTGCCACAGCAATTAACATAATTAGCTCAGGTTAGCCTGAAAAGATGGCGCTACACATACGCACCAACATTTTTGTTTTGGGGAATCATTTCTAGAGAAGAAAATAAATAAATCTCAAAACTTTACGGACATAGGTTGTTTTATACGATTCTAAAAAAGAAGCACTACTGAGAAATTTTGAATAGCTAAAAGAATGAAGTCAGATAAAAAAAAATTTAGGAATTTAGCAAGGAAATCGTCCTGATTCCGATATATATCTCACAGCAGCTGAACCAACATCTCTGTTTTCATGTCCCAGAGAAAAGGTGCCCAAGGAAGAATATCGGGAATCGTTATATTCAATCCAGCGTCATGAAATTGTCCTTCCACAGTATTTTTTCTTAATAATAAAAACGGCGACATGACAGAAAGAAGTGTTTTATTGTCTCATCCTCACCATAGTATGAGCACACGGAGGAGGGCGCCAGACCAGATCGATGCAGATAATAGTTTAACGTAGGTATTCGACATTGGAATTTGGTAAACAGGACTTGAACTTTTCTATTCCAGCAGAACTTTCTGTTCCAAGGAAACAGGATGCGTCGGTAATCAATTAAATTTGTTAATGATAGGTTCCAAGAATATTGTATGACTGCACGTCTACTGAACCTGAGCAGTTATGAAAGCTGATAAAGGCAGGATCGGGAGAATTGGACCACTAAGGTCCGCTCTCGCAAAGCTGTCTGCTAATTCATTCATATCTAATCCTTTGTGATCAGGCATCCATACCAATATGTTAGACAATGAAATATGCGTGAAATATGTGAGCCACTATTTGCAGTGAGAATTGAACATAACGATAAAGAGTCCGTTACTATTACAATTTCCCAGATTGATGAGTTCACTTTTCGTAGAGCCAACGTACCGCCAGAAACTCAGCCAAATATACTGGTTAGCAGTCGGGAAGTCTTAAAGAGAACGACCATTGAGAAGCGGAAGAGAAAATTTCAATTCCAGATTTTTCTTCTGTTTTCGATGCATTTGTCGATATGATGGCGTTTATCTTTAGCTCCAATAAGTAATTCTGTACATTTATAAATTATAAGAAAGGTGTTTCGCGTTGTTTGCATATATATTGGCACATATATTCTGGGGATTCTCTCTCTCACTACCAATAGGAGGGATCTCACATAATCGTACATCTAAGGGACCAACAAATGCCTCTACGAAGACGACCTGAGGAATGTGGAACCGAGGCCAGAAATACCGAAAAGATATTATAGGCTGAGAAATAAAAAATGATTTGTAAGTTTATAGAGGAATCATACATCTTAAAGAATGTTTGGGCCGTTAATGACCCACACAAAAGTCTACACAAAAGAGACGGTAACCGTGCTTCTAGGTATAGTACATTGTTGGCAACGAAGTTTGGTAAACCAAGGCACAGGCGTAATGATTTCCGTTCCTGAAGAACAAGGGGATGTAAGGAAAAATGCTTCGCTTTCTTCTCGTCGTATTCGTTCACCCGCACTCACTGGTATCCCGCAAAGCGTTTGAGATTGAATATACGTGCTTGTGAGGTGATCCAGAAAGCTCTTACATTTTCAGAACGGCGAAACCCGTCGTGATGCCGTAGTGGCTTTGGCGTCGGGTTTGGCACGGGTTCAAATCGCGGCCGTGGCGGCCGCATTTCTTTTATTGGCGCCAGTATTCCCTACACCATAAACTAAAAAGATGTAGGTCTGTTTTCTAGATAAAGTCCCAAGCCCGAATTTACAAAAGCTTGTTGCGCTAGAGTTTTTCGCAAGACAGAATTTTAGCCAATCCGGATGCTAGACATATCATTAGCCATGGCGGCCAGCCAATGACGATGCGAACTTACGAAAGAAAGGCTTTGTGAATCTGGCCCAAGGAGCGGCCCGTGCAAAGGCCCCATGCGTCAAGCGCGTTAAGTAAGGTAGTCGACCTGGGTGTTAGCCAAGGCCGCACAGGTGGCGGGTGCGGAGGCCGCATTTCGATGGCGGCGAGATGCAAAAACACCCGTGTACCATGCAATTAGTGCACGTTACAGAACCCCAGGTGGTCGAAATTATGCCACACTACGGCGTGCCTCACAATCATATCGTAGTTTTGGCGCGTGAAACTCTAAATTTTATTTGTTTTTTTGGTTCGTGTTTCATTCGGTCTAAAATATTAGTCTACACACCTCTGGAGATAAGTAAGTGTGGGTTTCAAAAAGAGAGCAGTGGGAAGAGGGTGTTTTTGGTGCTTCTCTCCTGCCTTGTTCCGCCACGGCCGTCTTAAGGGCTTTAATTATGATTATGCACGCACCATTCTTACATCTGCTAACTCTAGAATCAAATGTGTTCACAACTTTGAATCAAACTTTAGACATAACTACTCAGACCAAGTGCACGCTGTTCACCGTGGTTTTAAACATCCAGAAATATCGTTTTTTTTTTGTAGCGCGCTTAGTTAACTGATTAGCCAAGTTTGCTAAACTTTTAAAATATGCATAAAACAGAGCTGCACGCACTGTCTAACGACTTTAATATGGCGTGTGGAAATCCGTGCCGTACCGTAACATGCAGTGTGGCAACCCAAATGGACAGCCTCGCAAAAAGTGCTTTTGGCGTGTCCAGAAACGCCAAATTTTGCTGTATCTTTGAAGTTATCTTTTGCCCCGTAATTTTTATTTCAAGACTCAGAAGGAAGTCCACCAAATAAAAAGATGACGTCATTGCGCCTTTACGCGCCTGGAATGTAGTACCCAACATAAGCCAGACAGCTAATACGCCAACGACGTCACTGGAAGATGAAAAACCACTATGTTCGCAGCCAGCGAAGCCGCAAGCCGACGGCGAAAGCCGATTGAAGCTCTCTTCACCGCTTCTTTCATGGCAGCACGAGGATGTCATTCGCTGAAACCACGCTTGAGAACGCTGTGACCCAAGAACACACGTTCAAGTGACCCCACTTTAATATTTTTTTTTAATTTCGCCGGAAACCGGAAAAATGAACCAACTAAACGATAAGCTCATGGTAGAAACTACTTTGCCCGTTTTCGAAGGCATGGCCACCGCTTTTCAATATATAGCTTAATCTCTAAAATGATTACATAAAATTTCACGTAATGTTTAAGAAGCATTTAGCTAGGAGCGCTACAAAAATATTTCAAGCCGTTCAAACTGCCAAAGCGTAATATGTCGTCTGTTTCACACACGCACGAAGTAGCATTTTGCTTGCAAGTTTGATTGAAGTTACATGAATTAACCCTGCATGTGCGCTAAATTCGCCCACTGACTTATACAGCCAGAACTTGGTGGGTAAATTCATAACTATTGACGAACTGCATTCTTCCGTTTCTTATTGTTTAAATTGTTATTGTTTCTATTGTCTTGCTAACGTTCCGAGCTATTGAAAACTTGGCGATGACTTACCTTATGTAATGCCATCGGGCCTTTAAGGTGGAAATAAATGAAATCAAATCAAATTCATGGTACGCAGAGGCAGGTGTGCAAACAC
Source organism: Dermacentor silvarum (assembly GCF_013339745.2). Taxonomy (NCBI): domain Eukaryota; kingdom Metazoa; phylum Arthropoda; class Arachnida; order Ixodida; family Ixodidae; genus Dermacentor; species Dermacentor silvarum. The sequence continues at coordinate 23,079,842 of NC_051154.1, forward strand.
GGACACAAGTAGAATGACAACGACAATCAAACACCAATATTTGGTGACTAACGAATTTCTAAGGAAGCTAATGAACACTTAGCTTCGTGGTGAGGACCACTTTACGCTCTGTTAAATTGAAGAGCGCAAAATATGATTCACCGTACGCGGCGTTTTGATAGCTTCGTCTCATTTGCTTAATTTATGGGGATTGGATGCGCCAACACAGAACACTTCCTGCCCTCTTTTTCATTCTGCACAGCCAGACTCCTCGTTTATGTTTGGCCCTGCCCTTTATATGCTAATGTAGCTAGGCCATCCACACAGTCCTTTAATATATTTGAAGGCAGAAAAAGGCAATGAAGTTCGTACAGAATGAATGTAGTCAACTAATTCACGTCACCGTAAATTTTTTCCTCCTTGTAAAAGTTACCTTTCATTCAGAGAAACTGTACGACATGAGTCAAATATCGTAGTAATATTAAGGCCAAGATTTATGCTCATTTTTTACAATCACTGATAAAAAAATTGTCATCACAAAATTTCTCATTATAACTTATTTTGTACTTCTATAGCATTTAAACTTAACATTTTAACTGCGTAGAGAGAACTTTATAGAAAGAGTTCGTAAGCCGACACGTTCAGCTCACATTCCAAGCTTCTCTGAGATCCTTATCAAGCTTTTTTAACAGGAGCCCGGCCCTGCTGTGCTGTACGCCCCGCCTCTTTATTTCCCTGTTGAATGAAATGCAAACTGTACGAGTTAATATCGCTATCACTGCCCTCTATGATATTACATGAGCCTATGTTGTTTGCACCTCATTTATAACATTCAAAAGCAACATTCGCCTCTTAATAATTTACTACTTGTCTGCGTTATTTACGCAGTATGCAAGTTATTCTTATTGAGGAAGAAGGATCGTAGGGAAATCTTACATTGCAGGACATTCCAGCTACGCATGTGATATTTCATGGGCACTCGTGAAACCAGCACACAATTACATTTGCGTTTCACATTATCTCGCCAATGTCTTTTTTTTAAACGTACCTAAGAAACGTCTGGGTTTCGAGAGTTTTACGGTGAACAGATATCGCACTTTGTCGAACTGCAACCGTCTGTAATTAGTTTCTGCCTTGTTATACTTTCATTATAGCCTCGAGTGAGACACTTTAATCCTTTAGGTCTCGTTTGTTCGTGTTGGTTTAAGGAAATTCCCTAAATGTTGGGTCTGTAACACGGAACTATTTTCCTCAAATGCCTGTCTGAAAAGCGTTGACAAAGCGCCACAACGTCGCAAATTTTTAAGCGTTACCACTCTATTTAAAGAGAAGCTTTTCTTGCCTCTTCCCCGAGCTTTGCGGGCGCTGGCGGATGCTGTTTTGCCGAGTAGACAACTTGGTTCACTGGGCATCTGCATTTGGGCGTCTGGCCATTCTCGGCCAATCACGTATAATGAGTTCGCGCCATTGTGACACAAATGGTACTAAAGCCTTCAATGTATTAAGACATGCGTCTCGTACTTCTTTCTCTGTGCCCACACACTTCTCGTCAGCATTCGTCTGTCGACAAGCATCAAACACTGCCTTCGTCCTATTGGCACAGACGGCTAACCACTACGGGTGACGACGCTGTGCTCCTGTCTTCAACTATCCCTGCTAGCTCGCTAACTCAAACACGCTTCGCGTCATGCAGATTCCAACGTCGCGTTGGATTCGCGTGTTTCTTGTTTTTTTTTCTTGATTGAAATTCTAAATCGAAAGCGTAACTGTAGATGTTGCTGTGCAGCAGTCAACAACCTAGTCCGCTGACTACTGTAGTTAGCCTAGTCTGCAGAACTTCCTATGAAAGGTAACTGGTTTTCTATTTTTTACCTCAATGACTGCGCAAGAAAGTTGCATGCCTTCTTTTATGGGCCAGTTAGTATTACACTCCCAAACAGCGGCACTCGTGTTTATTCTGCTGAGCAAGTAATGAATTCGAGAGGCGAATTCAGTTGTTACTTCCTGTTTAGAAAAGTTTGAAGCCTTCGCCTCGCAAAATCTACTCGCTGGCTTTAAAGGTTCGAGTAATCGCAAAATCACATGGCGTACGTCGCACAAAAACCTGCCTCTTTGTTTTCTGGAGCATTCGAACGTAATAACCCAGTAGTAAACCAAATTTACGTACAACTTTGGCTCAATGACTCGTGGTTCTTATTTTTCAGGGATAGACAGCGACGTCCAACACCTTACGTATTTTTTGCTCCTGGTAATGGCAACTTGTCTCCTTTCATAGTGCAGTGAAAACGCCCAACTTCTCCTATGCCAATGAATCACCTCTGGTAGTGACGTTCACTCCAGAAAAAAAGGTGAACAATTGGTTCGTTCTTATTTGACCACCTGCTTGTAGCGCTATAGCTTTTCGCATACGTTAGTGATGACTGGCAAGATTTGGAATTCATACTTCAATTTTGTTTTCGTACAAGGAACTGTAGTCGGCGTCAGCAATTCGCTACGTTTTCAAACACAGTCTTTCTCCCCACGAAGGGACTTGTCAATGAGGCAGTGGGGCTACTGTTTCTGCCTGGTGGTACAAAATCAGCTACAGAAGCAAAGCGTGTTTTTTACGAGAAACAAACGCGTCCACAGAGCTGTCTTCCCGAGTTCGCGCAGAACTGTTGGGGAAAAAAAAAGTATATCTGGATGCCACTCACTGATCGAATTACGTTCGGTGCTCCAGAGCTGCGGAATAAAATATGAAGACGGCTGCTGGCGTATAAAGGATTGATAGCCGGTCGCGGTGGTAATCTTATGTCCTTTGCGTTATATCCGAAGCAGCTCGGACGGCCCATGATGCGAGACAATATATCAGTAGACACTTTGTCTTTAAGACGTTCTGGGTCGCCAAGTACAAAGATACACAGAGAGTCTATACGATGGGAACCCGATACGAGAATTGCTAAAAAAAAACCAAATACCTGAATTTTTTATTATAAAATATTGGGTTCCTCTAGTTTTATGGGCTTGATGGAAAATATTACCACAGTTGCATTATTCAGTGTAGGACAGTCTTGTTAATCTCGCAATAAGCATTCTGCGTTCTTACTGAATGAGATATTGAATAAATGAATATTTTATCACATTCTTCAACTCATACATGCATCGGTTCCTGAAAGAACACTGTTTATTAATGCTAATAGATAACTTCTGGTGTAACCCTCGCCCATAAAAATTTTCGGAGCATAAAATAAAAATAATAATGAGAAATAATAGTAACAGCCAGCGCATTCGCGGGCAAAGGAAGAGGTGCAGCCTACTATTTCTCGAGAAAACACGAGACGGAATCCACTAAATTCAAGGTAAATTGTGAGGATACACTCTCATTTTGTGACCTCCCTGCTCCGAACACTTTTGCGCAAAAATGTGTGCAGTACTAAATTAGCACAGTGCAACAGCTGACGGCACAGCATAGTATCGGCATTTAATTCTGCTCGGATTCAAGGGGACAGAGCATGAGATTTGCTGGAATATTTGGGCATGTGTATATGACCTGTTATAGATGCTATGCCATTGAGAATAAAAAAATGAGAAGTAAAAAAAAAAAGAAAAAAAAAAGGCTGCTGCTCCTGTGAAGAGTTCTGCACCTCGGGATTCCCATGTTGCAAGAGGAGTAGCAGTACACATTTCTGTATAACTGCAAGTGACCAGAACGCAAACCCTTACCCAATGTCCTCTCTTCCCGCCTGTAAGGTATATTGAATAAATAAAATGCACGATTTTTTTGTTAGTGCAAGAAGTCTGGTCACGCTGTCGCTCAAATTTGGCATAGCAGTAAAGGGCAACGTTCATTGCTGTGTCCGTTTTGAAGTTCGCCACACTTTCACACATATTCTACGCATTTTTGCCTTGGTCTTCGCGCAGGTTTGACGGACTCAAGTGTTAACATTCCTACGCTCACGGCAACTAAAGTGACTCCGAAAGTACTGCGCGGAAAAACACTGGTTAAAGCAGCTCCGCTCACAAACATTGAAAAGTCTAACCTAAAACTTGTAGGAGATATCACTAAACGCTTTTCAGTTTACGAATTTTTGAAAAGACGTTGCCACATCAGCAGAGCACTTGCGTTGAAAACTATCTCGCAGTATTTTTTACACCCAGTGAAAAATAAACAAAGACAGCTGTGATTCTTCACATTTCAAGCGAACGAACTCTACTGACGACAGCCGTTGGGTCATACGCTATTTTCTTCATTGACGACGTCTGTCTGTGTGCATGAAGGTGCCATGTGCTGGCGAATTAAATAAGAGACTAGCGTAAAACATTATATATATATATATATATATATATATATATATATATATAGGACAGTTGTTTTTTCATTCATTTTCATTTTCATTAATTTATAAATTATTTAATTTAATTAGTAAGTACAAGTAATTTTCCCCTATGTTGGCCTTGGTGTCATTGTTTGTTGGCTTCTTATGATATGCTTATTAAAAATCGGGCCCCTCGGTTCCCTTTCTTCTCGTTCATTACATAACGAGGGCTCGAATCCGGCAGCAATGATGCCTTCAGGTAGCATATGTGGGTTTATTGACCAGTTGCCATCACCCAAAAAGATCACGTGCTCGTGACGCCTGCGGCAGAAAAGATGTTCCACATCCGTCCTATGGTTTGCGAGTGGTGGCGCTGGCTAACACTCCCAGGGTTAGTTCTAGTTGTAAAACATAAATACCCCAGAAAGTGGATGGGAAAACGGCTCCGCGGTAGCTCAATGGTGAGAGCATCGCACGCGTAATGCGAAGACGTGGGTTCGTTCCCTTCCCCACCTGCGGACAGTTGTTTTGTCATCCATTTTCATTTCCATTAATTTATAATTTCTTTAATTTAATTAGTAAGTACAAGTAAGTTTCCCCTATGTTGGCCTTGGTGTCATTGTTTGTTGGCTTCTTATGATATGCTTACTAAAATCAGGCCCCTCGGTTCCCTTTCTTCTCGTTCACACACACACACACACACACACACACACACACACACACACACACACACACACACACACACACACACACACACACACACACACACACACACACACACACACACACACACACACACACACACACACACACACACACACACACACACACACACATATATATATATATATATATATATATATATATATATATATATATATACATACCAAATGAAAAATGTAGATTTACGAGTTAACTTCTCCGGAAGTCAAGTTTTCATTTGCAAAGATGACTGCACGTTCTGGCGATTTTCATTGACTACCCTTGTTTGAATTTCATACTCTGCTTGAAAGAGGAGTTTTGCCATAACGAACATTGCAATTAGTGGCTCAGCGTGGATGAGCTACGCGACATTCTCTGAAAGAAATGGATTTGTTACTTGTGCAATCAGCCATTCCAGAAAAATGACACTACACTAGAAGCCGGCCATGTTTGCAAATCAGGAAAGCCATGGGCATTATTTGCCGATGTCCTGAGTTGTGGACATAAAATAAATAAATAAATAGACAAAAGAAGTCGCTGACAGATAAATGTCCTGCACTTTTATTCGAACGTGGCGAGCACATCGCTATTCATGTAAACATAAATTCGCGCTGATCTTGGCAAACGGTCTGTATACACGAAACTATGCCAACAAGTGAAAATAATAGTCGGAAAACGGGGGACTGAGATGAAAAGTGATGTTTTGATAAGAATTACTTAGTTTGTGGACAGTCGTGACGGAAGGGCGCGCTGACTTTCCAGCCATGGTATTTTAGAAAGACTTCTTCACCTCTTGCGTAAGCTTCTTACGCCGGGTGTAATACTTTTTTTTATGCATATAGCCTTCGCTTCACGTCGTTTATTTTCCTTTCCTTTGGCTGCAATCCTTACGCACATTAATTTCTGGAGAGCAAGCAGCCGTTTTGCTTCTTCCGGTGGAAGTTGTGAAATTGCTCTGTCCTCTTTAAAGTGGCGCTTTCTTTGGCCACGAGCAAGCCTACAGCTATACACCGCTGCCATCTATATTCATTCGTAACTGCAGCCTTTAAAAAATGGGCGATGGAGACAAATTATTTATTTGATTACCTCACGCTGTCCGATAAATGTTTAGTAGATCTTGAAATACGTATTGTAATTTCGCGATTGTACCTGCTAAGTGCCAAGGGCACGTCCAATTCCTTAAAAACACTGAAAAGGTGCCTACTATACATATGCATATTATAACGTCAACTCGCTTCAGTTAGGCAGTTGAAATGCATACCCAAATGTTATTTACTACAAATAATTTGGAAAGCTCGGTTTATCAGTTTATTAATTGCGCGTAACATTGCTTTCACACGTCCGCTGCTGCCGTGCTGTGAAGAAAAAAGTTGTTATTTGTGCTGCAATCTATTGGGGGAAAAATATCACCTCACGCAGGTGAAAAGAACGGCGTACCTTTCTTTTTGTTCCGTAAGATGCTCTAGTAAGAAAAATACAGAGTCGCACATCTTCAAGGATTCATTCAAGAAGCTCTTCGCCCCTTTTTGAACGCTGAATTCATTCGAGTCTATCCGAAGCTTATACTTCAGCTTGCGAAAGAAAACAGGCCGTGATATTTTCCAGAGGTACAGCCCCTCTATAAGCAAGGTACACGCGCAGACTAACAAAGGCGCGCGTCTTCTTTAGGTATAACGGCGTTTGCGACGACGAATTTCTCATCATACAATGTACGTTCATTACGAGACTCACTCCCTGCTCCGCTCTTCAAAAGGGCGACACAGCAGCAAATTTCTCGTTTCTCTCATGTGAACAATGCTCGCTGCAACTTGCAAGCCTCATCCCTGATCATGTTTTATCCCTGTCCGACAAAAATAAAAGCAGCCACCGGTGAAATACTTGCTGAGGCGGTGCGTGCCTCTGCATTCTTTTGTGCGTACTGCAGGCGGCCGTATACGATAGCGTGGAAGCAGGTTGCATGATGATCTACGACAGCAGTAAACGCATGAGCGTTCCTGGTAGAAGAAAGCTTTCGACTACTTTATCGAACATGCTATATTTCGTCAAACTGTCTACTATATGAAAGCACATCATTGAGAGCAATATATTTACCACAACATCTAAGCAGTACGTTCCTGAATGCTCGTATTACGCGGTCACATTATGAACTCGGTATGTGCTGTTATTTTCCTGCATGATCCCAAGCTTTGGTCATTTGAACGTAGCATACACAGACCCGCGTCAGAATTTCTCGTCCGTTAAATTTCTGGATCATTGCCCGCGAGCATTGTCGAAAGACGCTGATCCTCGAGAACAGCTCCAACGCTACCGGCTAACCAGCGGTAGCGTAATGGAGTCTAAATACACAAAGCGAGCTTAATTATGCGACTCATAACAGCGACGACTTCTGGCATGAAATGGACGGTGCGGTAGCTTTGCGGACATACTGCGCGACCGCAGACGAAGAAATTGGAAGCTATACGCGACATGTGTGGACCGTGGTGCAAGGCGAGTACGGGAAACGACGTCGAGAAAGCAAAAGCAGCAACGGAAGAGTAAAGAATGGAATTTTTTTTCTTTTTGAGGAATGAAGGCGCTGTCGATTCACTCGACCCACTGCTCAGTCATCGCGCCAGCGTTTCCTCCATTTTCCAACCGACGTTCGGAGCGCAGCAGTGTATGTACGAAGTGCGCACCCTGCAATATCGCTTCGTTCCAGCTTCCGCGTTCTTTCCACGTTAACTCAATTGTTCGACATTTTCCTTCTCTCTATCTGCCATGCTTTGTTTATTTACTCATTCTTCTTTTGCTTTCCAGGCATTCACTCTTATAGGACGCTTCCCCCCCCTCCCCCTCCCCCCCCCTTTTTTTTCTTTCTTCTTGTCTTTGTTACGAAAGCGGAAACGAATTTTTGGGGAAGCGGAACAAAGAGCGTCTTTTATTACATGCCTCCAGGCTTCATCGCTCGGCGCCGCGTGAAAAAAATTAAACAGGTGAGGAACAATATAAAATTGATTTCTGTTAGCTTAGCTGCGTCGCAGAGCCAAGGGTTGGTTCCTGGTTGTCACAGCAAGCTTGCTGCAATCTTCTCACCGCTCACCGAGACCTTTTTGTACTTTACTCGGCTAGCAACTCCTGATGGCAGTCTGACGACACGGCACCGGCAAACTTGGATGTTTACATTCCGACGTGGCCGCAGGCCACGAGGGAGTGCGCAGTGAACGGCCATTGGGGAGTTATTTACAGTTAGACTGACATCCTTTTTTTCAATTTCTTGCGTAGAAGTGGAAATCTGTACCATACGCAGTACGCGTGCAGAATTTTGCACAAATATTAACCACGAATCCATGCTGTACTTTCATTGTTGAATCAAACATTGGGTATCCTTCTCTTAACCTTAAAGAAATATTAAGAAATCGCCAGATGCAGATAACATAACTATGCTCTTTTAACTGGATTGCTCGAAGAGGCGGACATTGCGTTCACGAAAAATAAAAACGCATAATCGACAAATCAAACTTAACTTAATTTGCTCTAACTACTTTAGGGCACATATCTCAAGGCACATGGACTTGGTAGGAATTTTGAAACTAGCACCAGTTTTGATATACGCGCCGTCCTACTTGCGGCAAATTGCAGTAATGTTCGATTTACTTTTAAATTAAGTGCCTTCTTATGCAGTGCACGGTAAATTTAACTGGAACCGCAATGCATTTTGTCTCGCAATTCGGGAAAGCATGTCATGAAACTGGAGCTAGTCTAAGACTTTAACTTATTAAAGTGTATATGCTTTGCGAACATACTGGCTTCAATTTGTAAATCAATATGTGGGCCTTAAATAGCTATTTCAATTATTTTGTATTTTGTCAAAATTTTGTCGTTTTTCAGGCTGTATGTCAATATGTATTTTTACTTCTCGTGAAAGTAATGTACGCCTCTTCGACTAATCCAGCAGCAAGGCGCGATTTTTTAAACATATCTGTTAATATTCGAGAAAAAAAAACACCTAGTTTATAGGAACTTCCACTCTTGGTGCTTTGTTTGTGCCTGACAGTTTATTACTTCAATTGTAGTCCACCAGATTAGAACAAAATGAGAGTCTCAGTAAGCATATGACACCAAGATTTGAAAAAAAAATTACGGACGTCAGACTAGTCCCACAGTGGAATACAGATATATCAGGTCAAATAAGCGGGATAACGTTCCCGTAGGTGGACCTACATGGTTGTAGAGGTAACCTTTTCAATCCTCGGTGCGATAGTTTTGTGCAACAGGTGTAGTCACGCATTTGGCCTTGGTCATAACGGAGACAAGCTCAGAAACAACGCTTGCGAAGATTTCAGCACCCGCAGCGGTTATTTAGCGCCGAGGAACAGGATCCGCTGTTTCTCAGTGTTTGCACTGTGAAGCCTCGATGGGCCATGTTTTCAATAAAAATAAGTTCATGTTTTGTTGGGACCAAACCACGGAACTATTGAGTCCAAAACCAGAGCTCAAGTGAATGTACTACAAGGGCACGGCTAGCTGCATGCGATGTAGGAGGACCTGTACTACCATGATTAGTACATAGTTTTTGAAATAGTATTAGGCTCTCTGTGCCTAGTAGGTTGAAGCAAGCGCAGCCATCTAGGCAGCAGTGGTACTCGTTTGGACTGAGTGGGCGCCGTTATGAGCTGAGAAATCGCCACAAAGACATGAGTTGACGGGCAAAGAAGTCGATTGCAAACGAAAGCCCCCAGAGCTTTCACGACGTTCCCGGATAAGTGTCTTGTGGAGTGGCCACCGAAAGACAAGAAGGAGACGATTTCTCTACGAGCGAAACAAAACAAACGTTTGTAGCTGTGGGAGCGTTGTGTACTCAATGATAACGGCAGTCCAAACAACGCAGAGGTGCGGGAAGACATGGGGACGGCACACATCGCTTGCAAGCGAACGGAGGACAAACGAAGACTGGTGAGACGTCGAGAGGCTCAAACACAACATTTGCGACACAGAAAGAGTGAGTGGTAGAATTCACACTAGCTGCGGCGGTGGCACACACTGCGACGAACGCTTAAATCCAATGTTTAGAATGGCTTGGGGCGTACATTTTATAACGTACACTGTAGTAAACCGCGATTTTAGGAGGCCATAGCCAGGCTTCATTTATGATCAGATAGATGTGAGTAATTTAGATTTTGTTCCACGTGTGCCTAAAGTGAGGAAAAAGTTGAAGCTGCTTTGAAATGCAAGGCGCAGGCATACATTTTTTCAATGGTGGAAATTGCTTCTACCCAGAGGTTAATGGGTCAATAGAAACAAGCACGCCAAAGCCGTACCTACAAAATAAGTCTGCGCCTTCTTCTTCTTTCTGGGGTTTTACGTGCCAAAACCAGTTCTGATTATGAGGCACGCCGTAGTGGAGGGCTCCGGATTAATTTTGACCACCTGGGGTTCTTTAACGTGCACTACAACGCAAGCACACGGGCGTTTTTGCATTTCGCCCCCATCGAAATGCGGCCGCCGCGGCCGGGATTCGATCCCGCGATCTCGTGCTCAGCAGCGCAACGCCTTAGCTGACTGAGCCACCCCGGCGGGTAAGTCTGCGCCTGTGCGGTACACTTTATTAAGTTACTGCAGCCTTACTTTCAGTCTACCATTGCCAAGGATATATTTAGAGCACATGACACCTCGAACATGCATTCGTGCACGCAGGCAGTTGTTGTTTAAGCTAGATTCACACGACTGGACGGTTCGCTTAATCAGTCGGCAGGCGAGTATAACGTAGTTAAGCTGAAAATAATCATGCCGTAAGCAGCTAGTCAGCTGCTTGCTTGTGTGAAGTGTGGTTCGGCGGCACCGAGCAATGTCAAGTTCATCAGCAGACTGAACCGGCGATCCGTCTTGTCGCGTGAATCTATGCTAAGACTCACCTAGATTTCTGCTACGAGCCGCAATATTATGACTCCATCGCCATTGGCTCTGGCAAAACCCCCTCTATCTGCACTTGTCTTCCCCTTTTTCCCTTCCCCAGTACAGGGTAGCCTACCGGGCTCAGCCTGGGTAACCTTTCCTTTATGACTTCTCTCTCTCTACACAAGTGGCATTTTCTGTACGGCTGCTTAAGCATCATAGTGAAAGGTAAAATATAATGCCATGTTGCACTGAACGTACTGTAAATTTAAAATACCCGTATAAGGCATGACCGTCTGTTAAGAAGTTGGAAGTGTGGGTTTAAGGAAATTCTAACTATTGCGCAGCGAACGCACTATGACAGTGGTTGCAGAACGTCATCGCTACGCTTGCCAGAATTCGGCTCCTGACCCGCGCCGTTCGTTTAAGGTACAAGTAGCTCGTTCAACAATTGCTGGCATTGGTGTTCTCATACATTAGCCGGTAAGACACCGGTTCTCAGGGTCTATAAATCAATCCTCGGCTCAATCGGCATTGCACAGCCTTTCTTTTGCTTCATTGTTACCTGATAACAGAATAAAAACCATTATAGGTGATACTTGGCTAGGTCAGAGAGGTCAGAGAGATCAGAGAGAGTTTGAAGGGGTTTAGTTAATATACCTAAATAAGTGGTAATAGCATCCGGTCGGTTATACATTGCGACTGGTTATAGCTTCTTGTTCGTTCTTTTTTTTTTGTTTTTTTTTAGAACACGAGTATCGCTAAAAGCAGCACTGTTCATTGAGAAATAAAACCGTTGTTAGTTGGCACTTTGTGTACATCGTCCCACTTTTTCCTTGTCATGTTGTGTGCCTGAAAACGGCGCTTAGAAAAGCCAGCAATGGCTGAGATCTGATTCAAGCCCCCAATGGGCATTTAATGTTGAAAAAGCAGGAGCCGAAAAGTAGCCGACTTACTATCGTTGTCAATACTCAGAATGTAGCTACTTAAGTATAGAGCGAAAAAACGCAAGACACCTTGAATGGGCACAACAGGAAAAACACTTGTTCATGCTAGACTCTTTAGTACACTTGAAGAACTCGCTCTGCACGCTGGGAAAAAAATCGCTTCTTGGAGGTAGCAATGGAGGTCAAATTTCTTCAACACTTTTTTTGAAGACACAGGCATCTTTAACGAGTGCTAGATACCGCACTGAATAGGTACCCCAATGTATCCACAACTTGTTTCGATTATTTGTATTTATGAGCACTTGTATATTATGTGTAATACTCTTTTGTATTCTGTGCTGTAGCTAACTTTTCGCGGTCATATCTGTGTGAGTGCATTATTTCATTAGTGCGTATTGCTCATCTGTTCATCTGTTTATTTGCTCATCGCAGACTGCACCGTGGCCTCGTGTGTCTGTTTGTGACGCCTACGCGCATGTGTACGAGCTCAGTGTGGGGCGACTTGTCTACGTATTGAGCCAGCACCACCACTGGCGCTGGCTGACTAACTCAGGGTTAGTTCTAGTTGTAAAACAGAAATACCCAGGAAAGTGGATGGGAATACAGCGCCGCGGTAGCTCAATGGTAAGAGCGTCGCATGCATAATGCGAAGACGTGGGATCGTTCCCCACCTGCAGCCAGTTGTTTTTTCATCTATTTTCATTTCCATTATTTATCATTTTTTAAAAATTCAGTTAGTAAGTAAAAGTAATTTCGAGGCAGGGAGAGTTTCGTGGCGGCAGTTACTAGCCACCGAGGTAACCACCTCACGAGCGTCACCGTGAACACGGCATATGCCGAAGCGGCAGAGGAAGCGGCCATAGCACTGGCCCTCACACAAACCAAGGCTACATACGTGATCTGCGATTCGCAAACGGCAATTCGCAATTTTGCAAATGGGTGCATATCACAGGAGGCGTATCACATACTCAAGCGACATCCCATACACCAGGGAGAGGCCGACGTCGGTAACCGAAGGCACTTGCTATGGATCCCGGCACACACTGGACTGAGCACCCCCAACGAAGCGGCTCACCGCGTTGCTCAAGGCCTCACTCACCGAGCATCATCGGAGGAAGAGCCCCCGCGGGGTACTGCAAACGTCTGGGCGTGGGAGGATTGTTTGACCAGGTTCCACGACATCACGACACACTACCAGTTACAGAGACGCGTATACCCATTCCCTCTCGCTAGGTTAGACAGGGCGCAAGCACACTACAGGCTATTACAAACTGATTCTTACATAAACCCCAGACTCATGCACGCCATGTATTCAGACATGTACACTACAAACAGATGCACATCCTGTGGCAAGGTTGCCACACTTAATCACATGTTATGGGAATGTCAGGACATCACAAACAATTCGGGCAATGGCAACACCTCCGTCTCTTCCACCGCCAGCCTCCGCTCGCGTTGGAAGACCGCACTGCTCAGCTCGAACCTGACAGTACAACTCTGCGCCGTCCAGCGAGCCGAGGAAGCCGCTTCGAGACAAGGTCTCGGAAGCGCGTCCGCGGCGGGTGCCCAGACCCACTAAAAATACGCCGGACTGAAATCTGATTGATTTGATAATAAAGTTTACGTTCTTCTTCGTCCCCTATGTTGTCCTTGGTGTCTTTGATTGTTGGATTCTTATGATATCATAAATGGTAATGACGTACGTAACATAAGAATGAATGAAGCTAATATCGATAGTACGTGTATGTAATCGGAAGACGTAGCGCAATTATTAAAGTATTGCGTATTTTTTATTTATTTTTTTGCAGGCAGTGGGTGTAGTTTCATGGAAGGTTTTCTGCCATGGTAGTTCGCCGTCCAGGTAAACTCATAAACATTTCGTGTCCTTAACCTTTTGCAGAGGACTGCGATTTCATGAAGTTCGAAGATTCACTGCTTGTTAATCGGGTGTTTTACGAAGCCAAGACTTCGCTGTTTCTTTTAGATATGTTTACTCGAAGGTAATTAGGTTGAGGACAGTTGGCCATTTTCGTAGAATATCATTACCGCTTTTGAAAATTTCAGTTTCTGTTGCGACCATTAAGAAAATACTCGCATCATATGCGCGTAAGATGGAATCTTTTGAGAGGTAGCTGGGAAAATCTCTGATATAAGCCAAAGAAAACAAAAACAAGAAGAAAATAACCCAACATGAATCCCTAGGCTTGAGTCATTAGCCATGAAGAAGTTGTGTTATTAACTGCTACATACGGCTCAGGGTTTCTCAAATATGTACTAATGAGGCATAAAGGTATGCCACGAATACCATATTTCTCAAGTTTCTTTAGTAATATATTGTGATTCACCAGATCAAAAGCCTTAGTCACGTCTATGAAACACCCACAGTTAATTTTCCTTGAATATTTGCTTTTGTTCTTTCTAAGATGTTGAGTAGTGCAGCCTATGTCGACTTTCCTTTTATACAGTATACCCATATTCCGCTTTTGCATAAATTTTGTGTATTGGAAAGCTTATCTGAGTGAGCTAGCAGTATGCTTTCATAATTTTGCATAACGAAGACAATGCGAATATCGACCGGTAATTGGACATATCCATCTTATATCCACTTTTAAATACTGGCACATCCTCAGATATTTTAAGTTGCGTATAAAATGTGCCTGAAAGGAGCATGTCGGTAATGATATGTGACAAGGGACCATGTACGCACATCGAGCTATGTTTTAGCAAGGCCACAGAAACAGAGTTTAAACTAAGTGATGAAGTATTTTTTAAGGAGAAAATTACGTTATTGGGCTCTTGCGAGCCAGGAGGTTCAAGATAGGAAGAACTAGGACTACTAGTTGTTAATGAGGAATATGATTGTAGATTATATGAATTGGCTGTGGACATATTTGAAGTTATTGTCGCAATGTAACAATTGGAACTTTCAGCAATTGCAGAAGTGTCACTGGATATTTTGCTGTTTGCAAAGATACCACCTATGCTATTTCTAATGGACGTGTTCAACGCTGTATTTATAACTTTCCATGTTTTTTGGCGTTTTTTTTTTGCTTGCTCTTATGGTATACCTTGGTACGTCTACAGGACTGGCGACTTCTGTGATGCAATCTCTTCTGAGTCTATGTCCCGACCGTAATTAGCGCATATTACATAATGAAGAACTAAACTGAATAATTTCTTCATGAAGGAAGGATTGGTTCAGCTAGTGAAATATCTGCACAATAAAGTAATTTTCTGGTGCTCAAAAGAGCCCAACTCGGATCCCCGGACTTTGGACACCCGTGTTGTTGTGGCACTGCTACTTCTGCGCCATAAGATCACAGCGTAAGCTTGCCGTCCACATAATTCCTCATAATTCTGCAATTCCTCAATCAAAAGTCTGATAAAGAAGAATGATAACTGACTGCGTTGTCAATAAGTCGGAATACTCTCCTTGAAAGGTAAATAGGCCTACGCGGCTTTAATTTTCTGTACCCAATATCGTATCCAAGTTATAGCATGGACAAAACATTATTAAGATCGGGACAGGATGTTATGGATCCCATTGAATTTTTATGTTTTGACCTAATTCTGCAAATCAATTGGAAGTTACTGCATTTTAAAGGACGCATGTGTAAAACTCCAGTCTGTTTAGCAACTATATATATTTAGTGTTCTGTTATGAAGTCCGTTATACAGCACTCATATGTGTACGAGCTATGTGTGCATCTAGAGTGTCGCTTTCGCAAGCGTCAGTCGGTGACTCCCTGAAAAAAAAAATGCATGAAGCTCTTGCATCTCTGTTCGGCAAGTGTCAGACGGAAAGGTGATTCCTTGTGCGTTCCAATTTCTGTGTCCACGAATACAAGGCCACCCTCGAGCGAAAGCGAATGAAACTGGAAATCCGCCCAAGGTTAATGACCTCTCGGAGGCCACGGAATGTCAACATGTTTTGAGTTCATAGTGGCTCGCCGGTGAGTGCCATAGGTTTACAATGGCCGCGTTGAGCGGCGGTGAGCGAGAGGTTTAGATGGCAAGGGGCGATGTCGACGCAGTCAGGGTGGATACCCTTGGTTGGAACAAACATTTAGGTCGAATCCATTAGCAGATTGAGCTCGAAAGAGATCCTCGCCAACCGATTTGGACAGTTGGCGGCTCCAGTTTATTTCTTTACGCAGTCAGTCTGCAGGTTGGCAAACACCAAGTTTCGCTTCTGATAGCCTGTTCGGAGGCCCGCATCTCTCGATGGCCGATGAAAGGTCACTGGCAATCCCAGTTTGCAGCGGGACACACTCGGTCAGAGCCAGTTGACAGAAGACAAGCCATTTCTGCAGAGAGGGCGTGTTGTTCCAAGTCCAGAATTACGGCTGGCAAACACTGCCCCCAGCAGGCTTAAGCTTTTGTGCGCAACGCACAGTGAAAGCGGAGTTGTACGAACCTGTGATGCCATCCGGAGAGCACAGCAGAATACGTGAACGCTACTTCGCTATAAAAGTCAGGCAAATAAACATTATTAATACGACCATTAATTTCGCCGTAATGCGGGACAGCCCTGTAAAAAAATCGGACCACTTGTTGCCTCATATGGCGTTGAGAAGCAGATTACTCACTGTAAATGCACATTTCGTCCTTGTCACTACTAGAAAAGCAATGCACAGACGTTTAAGATGCCATGTGCTGCCACCTACTATAGCAGCTAAATCGGATCAACAGCGTTAACACTTGCATTGAATGAGTAGACTTGTAAATTCTTTCACTCTAGAAGAACAGCACACCTGAGTGGTTGCACATTTTTTCGGCCCCTTGTCAGATGAAACCCCATTATAGCAGTTGAACCCCCTCCCCACCCGCCGTGGTTGCTCAGTGGCTATGGTGTTGGGCTGCTGAGCACGAGGTCGCGGGATCGAATCCCGGCCACGGCGGCCGCATTTCGATGGGGGCGAAATGCGAAAACACCCGTGTACTTAGATTTAGGTGCACGTTAAAGAGCCCCAGGTGGTCTAAATTTCCGGAGTCCCCCACTACGGCGTGCCTCATAATCAGAACTAGTTTTGGCACGTAAAACCCCATAATTTAATTTTTAACCCCCTCCCCCCCGTTTCCTTCCCAAGCAAAAAAAAAAAAAGAACAATACATTATGGTTTAATTAAAATGATCACTCCGCCCTTGGGCAACAACCGCTTCACGGAGTAGTACAGACGTGGGTGTCAGAATGATTTATGATTATCAAATAAAAAAAAGTTCACGTGTTTGCATCGCGCTTTTGTTTTAGCCACGTCTCTTGTGTGGATTGTGTGAGGGATTTGCAAGGATACAGATGCAACATGACATGAAGTACACTGCAGGGCGGGCGCTGAACATAAACTGGTTTACTACATCAGGATCAGGCAGTACATCGCAACGACATTTGAAGTGACTAAGGTAATGAAATTCAGTTTTTTTTAGTCTAATAAAAGTGGCGGTCATTCAGTTGACGCCTTTCTTTTGAATGCAGAAGGTTTCAAATAAAATACCGCTTCTTTTTTCTTCTCGGCAAATAAATTATTATTATTTTGCCTTAGTCGAGACAGCGCCGTACGCGCGCGCGATGAGTGGATGCGTCTGCTTTGATTGCAGCTCGAAGCGCCCATGTAACTTTGTACAGCCCGATTCTATTGTGCTAAACCAGTTGATGTCCAGCGCCTGTCCCATTGCGTTGCCAAATATGCCACACTGTTCAAGCAATCAACTTGGTCGGCTTTCTGCCTTACGTCCAGAGCATGTTTTGCCCACTCTGCTTCTGGTATATCTTGTGCAGCCAAATTGTGCACGCGCTCGTATTTCTTAATTTGTCCATTTCTACTCTTCTTCTAGTACCTTTATTATCTGCTTCCTACAGGATAGGCAACCAGAAAGTATAGTCTGGTTTTCTCTTTTATTATATTAATTTTCTACGCTGAGGGACAAACTACTGAGTAAGGGGGCGCAGATTGAGACAAGGGGCAACACTCCATGTTAGCAATTTATCGGCGCATTATATCCGAATTGTGCAATATGATCATCGCGAAGATTTTGGCAGATAGTGCTACAAAGGTGCTTGATTTTATTTATTTTTGAATTTATGTGACTCATTGGAGGACATCGGCGAGAAAAATGTCGACTTGAATGCGACCTTTATAGGCCGCCCAAAGAGGCAAAATTGTGCTCCCTCTTACTCTCTTTGGAAACATACAGCTAACTTCTGCGATGGCACTCTTACAACGTGAGTATTGCGTTCCTTAGGTCGCCTTAATAATTGTGTTGACTTTAAGTTTAGCGACGTCGCTTTTCATTTGCGTCATGCATTCGCACGAAGCCAATAATGGTAAAAGTCTCCAGCGCAATATTTACATCTGACTGCGCAAAGGCGGTGTGACTACAGAAAACAGCACGAACAACGTAGGCAGAACAATTTCTGACAATGAACGTAATTTTCTCTTGGCACGTTGGTCACGTTTGAGAAAGATAAAAAAAAAAATATCGCAACTGGCCGTATGCTACAGGTAGGCGGGTTATTTCGATAGTATATACTCTTGTGTCTTAGCGCGGCATATATTTGTGTATTGCGTGTCAAGAACACTCGGTGATCATGTAGAATATGCATCGCACTTATTTAACAAAAAATAAAACTAAGGAAGGCGAGCGCGGACAATGAAATTACGCAACAGGACCCGTTAAACACAGTAAACTGTAACTATATACGGTAGCATATAAGAGAGCAGCACAGTGAGAAACACAACAGAAGGTAAAATGAATCCCTTTAGCGCTCTAATACATATTGCATTGCTTTCCTTTTTTTTTTCATTGTTGAAGTTGATTAAAAAAAAACGAAGAAAGTAGACTCGTTGTTGCATGCCTCTGAGCGACAGCGGGTGATTACTCTTTCCAGGATTTCGCTGTACGCTGAATCAAAAGAGGAAAAATAACAGCTCCATTTTGAGAACGTGTAGTGTCTTGTGTTCCTTCCTCACTAAGGAGCGCTTCTCTTTCTCGACACCGTTAATTTATCAACATCACTTTTACGTGACAGCTTGAGAACTTTTCTTTCTACTACTCGACAGTTTACTTTTCCCGGGCACTGCTTTGGGAGGAGGCGCTTTATTCTAAGCCGCTGGATTCCTTCATCCGAAAACTGCGTATCGCATTCTTTTGTTTTCTGTTCTCCTTTTTGCACAAAACTATGACCCTGAGATCCTTTGTGTGAGTTACAACGCTTGTTTCCAGGATGTTCGCGAACTATGAAAAGGTGCGTGCTATCGCTGTTTCTGGGTTGCTGTTCGCCTAGGTTTCCTTCAAAATGTTTCGTTCACGCTCCTACCGCGAATAACAACGACGTTTTGCTGCTGAAAGTACAGCTTTAAGCTCGGTCGCGGGAGTCGCACATTGAGAGATGTCACAAGAGAGACGTCTATTGTACTGAAAGTTAGGTACATGTTAAAAAAGGAAACAGGAAAAAGAAGCGCCGTGTGGACTGACGACATGTTCGATTGGCTTGACGTGCATTTCAGGGATTAGTTCACGTTACTGCGCGCCAGTTTGAGTGCTCGAGTAGAGCCAATGTGGCTTTGCCTGCAACAGTTTGCAGCGCCTTCGCTTTTTCTGCATGCGCGTAGACGGTCATTTCGAGCGACTTCATTTTCCCTCCGAGCAAGCAAAAACCGAGTGTTAGCAGTTACAGTAGCATGAAACTCTTAATGCCTGTCCCCCTTTACTTAGTATATACTTATCTCTGTGGAAAATCTCTGAGATAAGTTGTATTATGTATTTTGCTAAGTGGCTTACTTCCATACTTTACACAATTTACTAAGTATTACAAGCCTCTAAAATGTCACAAACTTCCTTTAGAAGGTATTCATTAGTATTATACACATACATAGCTTCTTATGCAATGTATAAGTTTCTTCATAACGATAGCAATTTACTTCTCCGATCACAATCCCGATATCACCGTGCACGTAGGTGTAGACAATAGCCATGGCGGTCTCCGTTTGCAGACAGCACTTTTTTTGGAAACGTTTACTGATTGCGCGTCCTGATTACGAGCCTGCTACATTATTAGCGTGTAATTAAAGGCGGTTAGATAGAAGACAATGCTTGATAAGCGTGCAGTTTGTAACGTTTGCGCAAACAAAGTAATGTTCCCTTCACATGCCTTCGAGAGCGGTCGTACGGAGACCCACACAAGATAAATGACAGCAGCAGACCAACGCCCGGACGTGGCGTAAGTCTACAGCGATCTCCCATACGATTAGTCATGCTTACGTTACAAAGGAACAATGATGGTCCAGTTTGAGTGTCGGAGTCGTTTCGCCGCGTTCGCTGAAGCTAAACCATCGGTATACGCGTACAGAGCTTCCCACCCACAATCGACGCGGGCGCCGTGGTCTTCGCTTAAGCCCATCGAGCGGTCTAGTGTGCGACGTCTGATCGTTAGGGGCTAGCAGCGAGGTGATTGTTGCGTGGGCGCTTATGAATGAACAACGAAGGAATCGGAGGGACTGAGCCGTGCCTGGCCACCTGAAGCTCTTGCGGCGCCGAGGCGAAGCATCGCTTTGTCCCGAACGGCGCCGCGACAGAGCTGCCCGTGTCTCTCGGCTAACGGGTGTCCGCTTCGTCCGCATGCATATTTCAGAGGGTCGTCCCGGCCCCGCTGCGCGACAGAGAGTCACTCCCCGTGAGTGTCGGTCAAGAGGAGACGATTAGGGCGGCGCGTATACGGGCGCTCATCGCCGCTGGCAGAACCTGGACGAAGCCCGTTCGAGCTCCCCATTGGCTGTCGTCGGCTGTGTTGGGTAACGCGTACAAACATGCTTCTCTTTGTGGGCGTAAAGAACGAACGAATATAGGAGAAACGTGAACGAGTGCGCTACAACTGCGCCAGTGGCTCCTGCGTATAGGCGTCGTTCGGGGTCTCGTTCCTCAACTACCAATTACACAGAGCTGGGTTATTAAAATAATCTAGAGTGGTCTGCGTCAGGAGAGAATAGATAACTTTAAGCGTGCATAGGTGTATGCCGTACAGTAGACTATCTTCTCAGTCTTCTCAAATGACAACAAGTGTTCAGAGCAGCACGATATTTCCGTATAGAGGTGTATATTGTTCCGCTTCCACGACCGATATAAAAGCGCTGGCTTTGCTATATAAGAAGAGCAACGCGGTAGAAGCGGAAGAGGGATAGAAAAGTACGTTTTACTATTGTATTGTACGCAGGGGGAAGAGAACGAAGGAGTAAAGAAAGGCGACAAAAAAATAAAGGCGAGAGCACTGCACACACGTCCACAAACGAGCACCTGTTTGAGTGTGCGCCTGCATGTTTAACGGGAGCAAGACTTTCTAGGTTCATTTTTTTGATACTGAGTAAAGAATATAACGAGAAACAATATCAACATAAAAACAAAACTATACAGCCTCCTAGAGTAACAAACGCCTTCTTGAGAAAAATGCGAATGCATCGTATACGTCCTCGTCAATATGTACTGCAACATCTCCGAACTGCCGTGTCAGATGTCGCGTCATTTTTAGCTAACAGGAACTCCGCACGTTGTTGGTTTTCGTATACGACTACCAACAACCTAGGGTGTCATGTTCCCTGAAATTACCCTCTTCTTGATTATTGTTCTTGGCTACTACCGGCGAAGAACCTCCGAGTTCCGCACTGGTCGAACACGCAATGGGCACTGCAGTGCACGGAAACGAAGCGGCGGCGTATAGTGTCGACCGAGGCGTCAGTAGCGTATTCTAGCCCCACTTTGCATGCCGCCGCGTCATGTAGTTGATGGAAGGCCGAACGAATGAAAAAAAAAAAAAGATAAGAAAAGTGTTTCGATTGTTTAACTGCCATTGCAGTAAAATGTTGCACATCGTATCCGTATCTATAAACTAAAACAATGCATCGGTCACAACATTACGACGCACACCACATGCCTCGTAGACGAGCGAAAGGACGGGTGAACGGAGAGAGTAATTTGTTAGGAGCACTTAAGTGCGGTTGCAATAAAGTTATAGCTCAAAGCATTAGCCATGACGATCTATGGCCTCAGACGGCTTTACGTCATAAACCATCAATCATCAATCAATAAAGTTAGCACTGTGCAAGACGCAGAATGTAGCGTGCGCAAGGGGACACCGGGAACGGTAACGTGACCGGTAACCTTTCGAAACAGTCACCAAGAGGCGAGGGTTTGCGAAGTGCATGGATATCATGCAGACAGAAGGTCAGTAGCTTCTTTTGCCGAGCACCCGAAGAATCACGTAATTTTTGTATTACGCGCGCATTTGGGGCCTCCAAGACAACTCACGGTTTGTCTATGATTCGATAAGTTTTTCTTATTGAATTATCAGTGTCCAGGTATGAATCGCTAAAATGAAAAAGCGCTCCTGGCGTTTTGTTGCTGCGAAGTACATTTGTTGGCTTCTCTTAAGCTCCCTAAAGTAAGCCGGCGTGTCTTCAAGACTGGCTCCGAAATTTATGGCTTCTTCAGTATTAATCAGCGCTGCATTCGGCGTTCTTCATCTTTTCTGAGAAGTGGTAAACAAGTCTGAGATTATTTTTAAGAGCTAAACAGACAAGCGGCCGCGCTCTATTTCGAAAGCAACTTTCACGCTTTCTTTTTTTTTTTTTTGTCATGAATACACGCTTGTGTAGAGAAAGACTGTCTGACACATTTGCGCCGAAAGCACGATGCAACTTTCTTTGTTCTCAGCAAGGCGAGACAGAATAACTTGTCAAATCTTAGCGTCAACAAAGGAAAGATGGAACCAAACAAAACGAATAAAAATTTTGTGCTGAGATTAGGAATAAAAATAAATGTGGAGCAAAGTCGTGTTAGGCCACATGGCTTCAAAAAGAAAAAAAAAGTAGAAAAAAAATTGGCGAAACAAGGAATGCTTTTGTGGAGGTGGCTGGAGTTGTGGTGGACCCAACCAACCCGAAACTTTAAAGCCGCCTTAAACGACAGTAGGGACGAAAATGCTAAAAAAAAAAGACAGAGAGAAAATAAGCGTGGGAAAGGAAAGAAAGGCAAGTAGTGGTCCTCCGCTGGCTTTTACTATAATTATTATTCTTTTCTGCTCTCTTTTCGGCGTCGGCAGCCTTTCGCGATTTCGGCCGTCGTATACTTTCGGCCCCCTTCTCTTGACCAGCCGTTAAACGAAGCCACCGCCGCCGCGTTTCACTCCACTTCAAACTCGCGTCGTCCAAGAAGTGTTTCACATTCGATCGGTGAAATGCCCCGCTCTCTCTTCCTTCCCCCTGTCGAGCCTCCTTTCCTTCCTTCTCGGCGTTATCTTGAGCGGACCTTTCTGTTACGCGTTATCATTACTTTCTTTTTTTTTGTGTGTGTTCCCCCACTTCCGCTCTTTTAGCGCCTCCATGCGTGTCTTTAGGCAGCCGGCCTTTCTTCTTGGATAGCCTGTGCGCCGATTGAGGTCCGCCTTCGGTGTACTTCTTTTCCTCACACGTGCGTCGTTTTTTAAAGCCTCTTGTGGCTATGATCTTCTCTGCTACGATTTTTTTTTCTCTCATCTCCAAACTTCGCTCTAAAGACTCAGCTGCCCCAACTTGCTGGGCGGGGGCTGTCTACAGTGCATTTCGCCGCGATCGGCCCAGTTGTTCTTCGAGTTCGTTCTCCCATCAAAGAAAGTGCGCGCCCATACTTTAAAGGGAAGGAGATAAAGAGCCCCAGCGTTAAGGAGGAGGCCACGGAAGCAGGAGGACGTAGTTTAAAGGATGTGCTGAACTGCGCGTCAGCTGGCTGACTACATAATTCGCAAAAATTGCATACTTTTTCTTGTTCAGTGCCTGCAATCCAAGGGCAAGCCAACGATGGCCCACGCTAGATGAAGAGCAGTGAGGCTTCCAGGAAACTCTTTCCCTCTCAGCCATAAAAACCTAGAATTCACATACGGCGAAAAATAACAGTAGAGTGACCCAGAGAGGACCAGGCCACGACGACAAAAAGAACAAGTGCTGCCTACCAATTTACTTTCGCTTTTTAGGTGGCACAGGAAAGCCTGATTGGTTCGAAGTGAAGTTGGTATTTCTATCTCCACAGTTAACATTTTCTATTCGTAGCACTGCGGGCTAATTCAAACAGTATAACGGCCCGGTGCTGGTCCCCTAGTTTGCCACTTTCACTCTCGGGTGCGATCTGAGGCTGCGTTCACGGAACCATTGGCGCACGTCGCGCCTCGAAACAAATAAGTGTGTTCGCCGACCAAGAAGCCAAAATTTGGCACCTGGAAGCCCGATGATGTACGTTGAGTAGTTGTATTCCGCTAAGTCTGTCGCAGTCTGGAAGCTTCAAGTGAGACGACAAAAAATAAAGATACTGATCTTAAGGTATCATTCGGAACAATAAGCTGGTACACTAAGGTTGGCACCCCTAGCAGAGTGACCTTTCAGACGCTTCAATAAACTTGTGCAGAGCAGGTCTGTGGCTTGTACCTTATTTACAAGCACCAAAGGACAATAGGTTGGATGTTGATAGAGTTAAGACCAGATTACTAGTTGGAAGTACGAGAACCATTTTACGGAGGGAGGAGAAACGGCGGCAGGAAAGAAAAAAAAAGATCAATTGTTTCTGGTTCTTTACTAAAAGAACAGAAATTAGTTATAGAGAGACCAAATCTACAAAGCTAAAAATTTAGACGCGAAACTTAAAAGGAAGCCTGATAGCGTCACCTCGCATCATGTCGAAAGGCGTTCGCTCGTGTTCCACGGGAATATTAGGCGTCGCAAGTTAGAGATGAGTCATTGCATCACAGAAATGGAGTTCAAATCTAGTTTCTTCAACAAAAGAAAAACCGTACCATTAAAACCTTTAAAACGAGACCAGTGACGGTGATGTGAGAGAGTCGGCGGAATCATGAAAAACTATTGCAGTGTGTCAGGGGACCCAGCCTTATGAGCTTATGGGCTTATGAGCTTGGTTGGTTAGTCTATTTGTATCTAGGGTGTCCCAGCTAACTTTAGCGAAGATGTTCAAAGAAATAAAGAAAGATTAAACAAACTCGGTGCAAGATACATTTGTTAGACATAAAGTGCTCGGATGCCAGACCTCTAACGACCGAACACCATAGGTCCTAAAGTCGTGTGTCTGACCGCGTTCTTTCAATATTTTTTTCTTTTTTTTTTCAGGAGCTTGGCGAAAGTTGTGCCGGGACACCCTATAGGTATAGGGTGTCCCACGTGACTTGAGTGACACATTAAAAATATTCCAATGCCACATAACTAGACAGAAACAAGGTAATGTTGCTTGCCATCTCTTGGAGATACTCAGATTATTTTTTGCATTCCACCTAATTACACAATTAGTCTTAATTTGTTAATCAACTTCTCAAATATTATAATTAGATGAAAAGTGTCTGTGAGAAAATTGTAGAGCATCATGAAAGACTGCCGATACAGCCTTCTGTTGCTCAATACGTGCAACATAAAAGTGTTTTTCCGAGCGTGAAAGAAGCCCACGAATACACGCTAAATGCCTCGAGCGGCCACTCGCGCGGCACCAGAATATAAGGAAATCCATGCGCTGCCCATCAGTCCTATGGTGGCACGACAGGCGAAGTGGCGCTGCACGCCGAACGTAGTGCCATATTTCGTTCCAGTATTAGTTTGAAACGATATGATTAAAACCCCTAATACTGAGTTGAACGTTACCGTTATGAGTGCTAGCACAAATGCCTTTGTTGCTTTCAGGCAGTCGTCAGCTTTGCATTCTCTGCGACTACTTCAGCTAACGGGCAGTTGAAAGTTAAGCTGATTGCCGTCTCTCAAGTGCACATAAATATCATCCCAGGGCAAGGCTGTCTTCAGCACATCTCAAATCAATCACCAACTTCCTTTATACAGGTACATATCTTGCCTATTGGCTTTGCGGTGCTTCTCATCAACACGTAGTCTCGATGTTTGATGTCGACATTCAACTTCCACTTATTTTAGAGTGCCTTCACGTAGGTCTTGTCCTTATAAAGAGCAATATGCGCTGCGTCCTCGATTAGTTTTATCAAAGTGCCCACTGAAATGGCACCCGTCACGGTGGCTTAGCGGCTATGGTGTTGCGCTGCTAAGCACGAGGTCGCGGGATCGAATCCCGGCAGCGGCGGCCGCATTTCGATGGGGGCGAAATACAAAAACGCCCGTGTCCCGTGCGTTGGGGGCACGTAAAGGTCCCCTCAAAGTTAATCCGGAGTCCCCCACTACGGCGTGCCTCATAATAAAATCGATGCATTGGCACGTAAAACCCCAAATTCATTCATTCATTCATTCATTCATTCATTCATTCATTCATTCATTCATTCATTCATTCACATTGAAATGGCAACAAAAAACTAAGCAGAAGTATTTTCGAGACTTATACAGCTGTCTCATTGCATCTGAGAAAGTGTTACACGCGAAATTGCCGTGCGGAATATGTCCGAAACCCAGAAGCTTCTTGTAAGGGCCCCCTATATTGACAGCAGAACGTGAAGCAGCCCACCATGACGTCACTGACAATATTTACGACACTGCTTGCCGGGAGTCACGACTTTCGTAGGCATACTGCAGGATTCATCCCAGTGCGAGAGAGCAGGCTGTTAGCGATATTCCAGTTAAAAAAAAATGGGATTGTTATGTTGCAGGCAGAAGTGAGACCAGGTGACCTGGCCGTACGTACGATCTCTATTTAGATAATCTACAAGAGCGTCGGTGTAGCCGGCGCCAAAGCGCCTTGGCGGTGTGCCGCCACGGTGTTCTCCCACCGCGATGCCTGGCCGTGGAGTCTCATCCTCTTTTCAAGCAGGTACTCAGCTGGGCCCTGGTTGGTTACGGGCATAGAGTTTCATATTACTATATTTGGTTTTTTATTTAGAAACTCTATGGTTACGGGCTTCAAGGTCCGTGAACCCCGGCTGCCGCGTCGTCAT
This sequence comes from Dermacentor silvarum, assembly GCF_013339745.2. Lineage (NCBI taxonomy): Eukaryota > Metazoa > Arthropoda > Arachnida > Ixodida > Ixodidae > Dermacentor > Dermacentor silvarum. The sequence continues at coordinate 23,106,541 of NC_051154.1, forward strand.
GGGCATCGCCACGCTCGCCATTAGCCAGGTGTCGTCGCAGCACGACCCTCTTCGTGCTGGGGGATTCGCGTTGCGTCGGTCCCAGGATGCAGCCATCACAATCCCCAGACCGAACACGGTGGTCGCAGCCAAGGGCTTTGTGCGTTGCTGCAGGCGTCCCGAGGACTGGCAAGCTCCACGCTTGCAACCGGAAGGACGCCATCTTCTCGGCACACCGGGTACCAGTGAGGCCCTCCTGGTTGAGGGTTGATGCGAGACGACCGGCCGGTGCTCCATGCCGAGGTGATATGGTGAGCGGCAGTCGCCATGCTTCTTGTGATTGGGCTTTGAACGCTCGGACAAGCGGGATATGAGTATGGTAAGGTATGGTATGGTATGCCTTATCTGATGGCGCATACCCACTGCGGGGGATTGGCCAAGATTTGGATGGAATTAGACAAACTTTGTTAACACTAAAATTGGTAAAGCGAACTGGAGAAAACGAACAAAAACTAAATTTTATGAGTATTCAAGAAAATCTATTTGAAGCACTTATAAATTCCTCCATTGGTGAGCAAATATCCATACATGGCGTCGCTTCTTCGTCTTCACTGAGAAATATTCTGATCGTTGGTAACACATGGATGTTTCTGCCATCTGTCACGGATTCGTCAAGAAAGCGCCTTGCAGCTTCTTTAAATCTTCTTTGTGGTTTAAATGTCTTATGTCCTAACAATACAACTTTTCCGGAGCAGTTAAGACCTTTACTTTAGCAATTAGTATGTTTTATTGCATTAATTATCTGGGAATGCATGTCTCTAAATATTGATGAAGCTTTTTAAGCCATAATGACCATGTGTAATATCTTTTTACATACGTGAGAAATATTTTTATTGTAACATTCTGCGAACTAATAAATAGTATAAATTAGATGCTAAATGAGACTAATTAGGGTGATAGAAATATTTTTTGTGGAAAAATAAGAGTAAAGAACGTAATATAATATAATCAAAGGCAGTTGCTGCCGCGACAGTCACACTTTGCGGCACAACGCAGACCACCGAGCCCTCTTTCCACTCAGTATTCTAATAAAACTCCGTGCTTAAATCTTCACATTTTTGTTCAACGTCAACGTTCTTATTGCGATCGAGCGCTGACAACCGTAGGGTTATGACTATACTTTATGCTTTAATTTGTGTCTACATGGTTTGTGGGCTACTTTACAACAATTAGTATTGCTGTATGACGCAAGAGTAGCATCCTCTTAATGTCTATGTAACCACACCTGCGTGGTCTTTTAACCGCAGAATATCGCAAATAAAAAATTACGTGTAGGTTGCTTCGATCATTTACAGTGCTCGGCAAGACCGTAATAATGTCGGGACCTTTTTTCTCAAAGAGTAGCGCTTTCTCCACGCTTCATTTTTATTAACATTAGGGTAAATAAACTCCTTAACAAACTAGCCTTTAACCCAAGTTGTTGAATGCTATCTTTTCTACATGACCCGGGGAAAAGCTGGAGAAGATGAAATAACAGTCAATTTAATAAAAGATGAAGGAGACATCATGCTTTAAAAGCTTGCGGCCCTTTATATGCAATGCCTCACGACTTCAAGTGCACCAGAGAACTGGAAGAATACCAACATTATGCTAATCCATAGGAAGGGAGATGTTAAAGAATTGAAGAATTGTATAAAATATTGACCAAGTTAATTTCCAATAGAATCAAGGCAACACTTGACTTCAGTCAACCAAGAGAACAGGCTGGTTTCAGGAAGGGATATTCTACGATGGATCACATCCGTGTCCCAAACCAGGTAATCAAGAAATGTGTGGAGCATAGTCAACCTCTCTATATGGCTCTCATAAATTATGAAAAGGCATTGGATTCAGTAAAGATAGTAGCAGTCATAGAGGCATTGCGTAAACAAGGAGTACAGGAGGCATACGTGAATATATTGGCAAATATCTACAAATATTCTACAGCTTCTTTGGTTCTCCACAAGAAAAGTAGAAAGATACCTATCAAGAAAAGGGTCAGGCAAGGAGACACAATATCTCCAATTCTATTCACTGCATGCTTAGAAGAATTATTCTTCAAGCCATTAGACTGGGAAGGCTTAGCAGTGAGGATCAACGGCGAATATCTCAGCAACCTTCGGTTTGCAGATGACATTGTCCTATTCAGCAACAATGGGGACGAATTACAACAAATGATTGAGGACCTTAATCGCGAAAGTGTAAGAGTGGGGTTGAAGATTAATATGCAGAAGACAAAGATAATGTTCAATAGCCTGTCAAGGGAACAAGAACTCAGCATCGCCAATCAGCCTCTAGAGTCTGCAAAGGAGTATGTTGATCTAGGTCAATTACTCATAGGGGACCCTGATCATAAGAAGGACATTTACAGAAGAATAAAATTGGGCTGGATTGCATACGGCAGGTATTACCAAATCCTGACTGGGAGCTTACCACTGTCGTTGAAAAGAAAAAGTGTACAATCATTGCATCCTACCGGTGCTAACATATGGGGCAGAAACTTGGAGGTTAACAAATATGCTCGAGAACAAGTTAAGGACCGCGCAAAGACCGATGGAACGACAAATGGCAGGTGTAACGTTAAGAGACAGGAAGAGAGCGGTGTGGATCAGAGAACAAACGGGCATATCAGATATTCTAGTTGACATTAAGAGAAAGAAATGAAGCTGGGCAGGCCATGTAATGCGTAGGATCGATAACCGGGAGACCATTAGAGTTACAGAATGGGTACCAAGAGAATAGAAGCGCAGTCGAGAACGGCAGAAAACTAGGAGGGGGGGGGGGGGTGATGAAGTTAGGAAATTTGCAGGCGCAAGTTGGAATCAGCTAGCGCAAGACAGGGGTAATTGGAGATCGCAGGGGAGATCGCAGGGAGATCGCATTCCTTCGTCCAGCAGTGGACATAAATATAGGCTGCTGCTGAATATGATGTTGATGATGATATTTTCGATACAACATCATGTACGAGGCGAGGCGATTTCACTTGATAATGGCTTATCACGTAAAATTAGGACAACATCATCTATCATTAAATGGATATGGCAGTGAAAGTCTGTTGAACTTTCAGTGTAATCTTAGCTTCATTCCCAAGTCAATAAAATAACCATTTATAGGGGGGGGGGGGGAAGGGGGATCGGTTATAAGATGGGAAGTGAGAGTTGAGTTATGGCATACGAATTCACAAGTGGGACATGCCTCATCTCGCAAACTGAGTAGTTGCTCGATCATTCAGGCTCAAAGTAAAACAGCTGCGTATATTTTGTACTGGCTAGTCGTAAAGAAAGGAAAGCAGGGTAAAGGTAAGAATGCTCCCGTTGGTTTCACTGTTTGCTCAGAGGAGCAGGATTTTAGAATAATCACTTGTCGCAAAACTCAGTCAATTGTGGCAACCGTTAAAAAATTTACACTAACCAGTTTGGCCTATTGTCAATTTCAGTGCCTGTCTAGTGTGCTTCTTCCGATATTTTCCGTTACCTTTGCGCTGTTTAAAAAATGAATAACTTCTGGTCTATAAAGCAGTGCACAATAAGCTGCTGAAATCTCTCCATTTCCTCTGTCCTCCCCTCTCCCTCCTCTCCAGGTTAGGGCGGTGAAGAAAACGAAAGCTCAAAAGCCCGGCAGTGGGATGATGGAGTGCTTTGCTCAGGATGGAGCCAGCCAACGGAGACATGAATGTAATTGCGGATGTCCAGCATATGTATTAATAACAATAGAAGTGTACCAGAAGCATCAATGAAAAAAAATACGTTTGGTGCTGACATGAGTTAGTATAAATACAAGTGCATGTAAGTTATTGGTTGTTTTTCTTTTATTTGCGAAGGAGCTGAAGACCAGTATAAATATTTGAAATAAATAATAACAAATGGCACACTGGAACTGATAACGCAGCTTTCTATATTATGAGGTCTATACGAGGGTTTATTATGTTTATGCAAAACGTGGCGCTTTTATGAATGGAAGTCGCATTTTATGGAATCGCTGCAACCTTGACTGTGCATCTAGGGCCCCTTAAAACAAGGGCAAATTTGAGTTTATAAACCATAGTCAGCGTTACTTATGCGCTAGCATAATATTCCATTTTAACCGCTAGAATATTTTGTTCGCATTGTTACTAGGCTTTAGGGCCATTTTTTTTTCAGTTGAACTGTTTTTCAGCACGCTTTGTGTCAGATTCGCATAAAATCACGCGACAATCATTAAATGTTGTAGGCACAATGGAACGCAGGGTGAAACTACATGATTCACGGAAACATTGAATCATGTAGTTTTTCTTTTTTCCACTTTTTTTTTACCGTAGAGCAGGATGTTGCTTTCAATTTTGGTTGGCAGCAGTAGTTGACTGTCGACATTCACCAGCTTGTTAAACGTCTCCCCAAGGAAAGTCGTCGGCGCTCTAAGCAAAATGACTCCCTGACTACATCATCGCTGTTCTTGCCCAAGCTTCGATGTGAGAGCTTTACCTTGAACCTCTCTTTTGGAGGCTTGATCGTGAGGCTTATTTTCCGCTTATTCTATTATGCCTGTGCGTCCTGCCCATCTACGCCTCCCCACCCTAGGTTATTTTATTCGCAGTGCTTCAGCTCGCGTATCCACACGCAAGAAAGCAGCAACGTTTTTTTTTTGGATTAATTGTTACCTAATTTGAACAGGAGTTACGTATTATTTGGTGTTGTAGCGCTAAAAGATTTTGAAACATAAGTTACCACAGCAGAGGATCTGCGATCTTGTGACCGGAACCGAGTGCGACGTCTCGAAACGCTTCTGACGCGACTGACGACATCTTCCGTTAAGGTAACGAAGTTCCAGGAAGAGTTGCAGACTTCAGCGGACAATTAAGTTGCGGCCTTCTAGGCACAGAAGAGGAAAATTTCCGCTATAAAAGTAAACTCCTGCCGCCACAATGCGGAGCAGTGTAAACCGTCCATTCTTGGCCTCACGGTAGATATGTGCCACTTGTGCTGAGGAATAATAACAACAACAACAACAACGATAAAGTGATAGCCGGCGCAAGATTGTATACGCCGCAGTACGTTAGTGGATGCGCACTCCTCGGTCATCGAAAAGTGGACAGATACGGGTTCTTCCTTCTGTTTCCTACCTTGCTATTCGCTTCATACATCGCGTTTCATTTAAATTCGTTCATCTTGGCGCGAGTTTATAAATCAACTGCACTGCGTGGCGTCAACCGATCATGCCTTTCCAGGCGCATTATTCTTTTCGGTTGTAGCAGCAGCAGAGGCACAATAATATACGCGCAGTAAGTCCTGAGCTCCTTCGTGCGTCATGGGTTGCAGTAAACATTTGCAGATGCGCGCAGATGGAATCTCCTGTCAAGGAAGATAATAAAACTTCACCACTGCCGAGGTGGTGCTCCCCGCTGGTGTAATGGAGAGACACGGATATGTTATCATTTTTCCTATCTTACCTTTCGCACTTTACAAGTGGCTTCTTTCAGGTTCATTCCCCTCGTTGTTAGTGATACCAGGTGTTTCACTTAACTTGGTACAAACATTAAAAAATATGCAAATGCTACGTCGCTGGACAGAATCAGGTAATGTTGCTTACCGTCGCTTGGAGATACTCAGGTTATTTTTGCATTCCGCCAAATTACATAATTAGTCTTGATTAATCAACCTCTCAAATATTTTAATTAGATGAAAAGTGCCAATGAGAAAATCGTAGAGCAGCATGAAAAACTCTCGATACAGCTTTCTGTTGCTCAATACGTGCTACATAAGTGTTTTTCAGAGCGTGAAAGATGCCAGCGAATACACGCAAATTACCTCGAGCGGACAGTCCCGCGACAATTAAACTATGGGGTTTTTCGTGCCAAAGCACGCCGTAGTGGGGAACTCCGGAAATTTCAACCACCTGGGGTTCTTTAACATGCACCTAAATCTAAGTACACGGGTGTTTTCGCATTTCGCCCCCATCGCAATGCGGCCGCCGTGGCCGGGATTCGATCCCGCGACCTCGTGCTCAGCAGCGCAACACCTTAGCCACTGAGCAACCACGGCGGGTCGTCCCGCGGCAATTTCGCGTCTATTCGCGGGCTACCTACCCGGAAACACCCTCTAGGTTGCAAAGCGTGACGTCCGCCAATCTGCAATACCATAGCGGTAAGACCGTGGTCTCCATGCGCAGTATGCTCCTGTATTGTACCATTGGCGGAATGGCTGGAGGGTACAACCTCAAGCTGCCAGTCTATGGCACCGAAGTTTGAATCCACGGCGCGCATTTTGCCTTCACTTGCTTCTTTTTCTCGCAAAGCGCTTGGGAGACCCTGCGCCAGACACTGGCACCGCCGGCGAACATAAAAATGACTAGAGGAGGGAGCCCGTAACAGCTATAGCTGTAAAAGAGAAGGACACGTTATTCTACGAGATAGACATTGAGACAAGGCGACCTGGGAGACGTAGAGCTGTATTTAACATAACGAAGAGAGCGTTGGTGTGCCGGGCCATCGAGCGCCATGGTAATGCGCCGTCATGTGGGTCGCTCTGCGCCATGCCCGGCCGACGTGTGGCGTCCTAGCTGCTCGGTCGCAGCCGCACCGATGGGGGACGGTTGGCTACTGGCTCGAGCGTCCGGGAACTCCGTTCTCCGCCTGGTCCACGGGCCCGGGAGTCGTCGCCATGGCGCCGCTGTCGGCGCTGGACGGCCCGTTCGTTGTTTGTGCTTGGCTCTCGAGGTGAGCCTGGCCGCGTGGGAGCTCCGAGGCGGCTGCCGTCGGAGCCCTCGATCCGCCCGCGGTGTTCGTTGCAGGCCCGTTGTTGCTGCCGGCGGCTTCCTGAGCCGCTCCCGCCGTGCGGACGAATGAACGCCGCGTGTAGGAGCGCACGGTATGTCGCCTCACGATCCGGACCCTCAGCTTGAAGGGCGTAGGCCCTTCTCCCTGGCGGGTGGGTGTTGTGCCAGGCTCTTCTCCGTCGCCACTGCCCGAAGTACTCGCCTTTATGTGGATCCTCACGACACGAGTTGACGTAGTGGAGTTACGCTCAGAGGGGGGAGGTTCCCCTGCGGCCGACATGCTTGCGGTCTTGATCCGATACTTGGTTTCCTTTGAACGCGCGGGACTTGCGCGCTCTTTCGCGGCGCGTGAAGCGCGAGTATGGCGGCACGTCTTCGTCTTCAGTGGTCGGAATCCTGCACACTGATCGATTTTTTTCTGATACTTGCATAAGCAAGATGTAAGCCCGCTCCCTTCAACAACATGGTTGCAGTCGAACATTTCTAAATGAAAACGTGGCGCTGTAATACCTTAACCAACATCAACCGATCAGCGGTAGAGATAAGCAAGATAAGATTCGAGTATTGGGAGAAAAAAAAAACAGGGAAGAGGTTGATACGACCTGATTTCTTAAAATCATAGGTAGCGGTACAAGGTAATTTTGGGAAAAAAAGAAAAAAAAAAAGATTAATGAGAGGTATATACAAAAATGTTAGATATAAAACATGAATAGTATACCTGATTAAATCAACCAGGCTAGGTGACTATGTGTCACCCCCCGTTTCAAAGGGAATGCCATTAAATCATCATCATCATCAACAACATGAAATCATTGTTGCTACTCATTGATAGACTTTTTTTTTTACAATTTGGCGTAGAGTGTGGTGCAGTTTCCCTTTATTTTCTCTATGGTTCAACACTTCTTGTTCACTATACGGCTTGAGAGGAACTCTGACTCTGACAAAGTAATGAAAGCCAAATCACGCATCATTGATATGAGAGGAAACTGTATATCAGGGGATTTTTTTTTTTTTTTTTTGCTGCACGGAGTTAAAAAAAAAATGCCTGTGGCAGATAGCACAATTCTTATCCTTGAGCTAAATTACTCGACGACACACCTGGTATAGGTACGACAGTGCATGGTGTCGTGTCTCATTGTTCTAAAACTGGGTGGGAAGCGGCCAGGAAGCACGCTTTATGTTTTTATAATGAACATTCCTATTATTTAAATATATATACATTACAAGGAATAGAAAGAATAGAAGCACTTAGAAAAAATAACACGTTGTTCTTCCTAACGTGCTTTTATTCTTTGAACTATTCCATTGCTGCATCCATTGCTATATCGGCAAGACTGCCGAGATAGCACAAAACACACTTCATTTAGACAACGCAGATGCACTGGACGATGACGAACAAAACAAAGTGCGACTTGACCCCACTCATCCCAGTGCCTGCATAATTTTAGCACAGTACTTGAAGCATGTAATGAAAAAGAAAAGAAAGTAAAACAAGAGAAAGAGCGAAAGGAACCAAATCAAAGAAAGAAATGAATAAATGTCGAAAATAAGAAGCAGTGCATTGTGGAGATTTCCTACCTACATACATGAGACGGCGTTCTCCGTTGCAATTCTTAGTTGGCGTGCGGATATTGGGTCGTTTGGATGTTTTTGCAGTGCGCTGCAGTATGTTTGTGCACTCCGATGTTGTCCGCTAACGAGTTGTACGCGCCGCGCACGTGCTGATAACTTGGAGGACGTGGAATACGTTTAGCTCTATTGAATGTAGAGCGCCAAAAACGTCGGTGGCGCAGAGAGAAGTCTAAAATACAAGGTGGTGTTTAATCTGCACGGCAGTGATATCAGAAGGCGGCCGCAGAAAACAATAGACGACAGAAAGTCGAGGGTATTTAGAACACCGGCTATTGAGTTGCATCTTGTTATAACAACGTTTTTATAGAGCAGAAATAATGTCACGTTGAAGTGAAGATGACCAACTACCAAAAACGCTAGTTAAGAATTTAACTCTTTATTGGGCGAACTTGCTACCGAGCAACGCAAACAACACACAAAGCACACCGACAGCAGAGAGCACTGCGGCCGTCAATCGTCGAAGTTTAATCTCTGAGTCAAACGCATCGGTTATCGATACATGACTCGTCGTAGATTCCAGCGTAATCGCTGGCGTTCGCTTGTGTTCCATAATATGGGACACTATTCGCGTCGCGCATGCAATCTGATTACGCAAGGTTCGGTGACAACATGAACAGCAGGTAGAATCGGCGACAACATTCGAACAAATTCCCATAGAGAAAGGCGCCTCTTGCGCTGAGCGATAACCTTGATCATTTCACAGCCGGCGAAACACAATCACCGGAAAAATGTAAACAGGTACGCGCATCAATTAACTATTTGAAGAGACGGATAAGCGAAACAATACATCAGTTCAAACTGATAAATCATTCTTTCATTACTCTATTTTGGTTAATTCTGTGGCATGAGCTTCATTACCAAATGGGACAATGAGGCCAAACTTCCATTTCTTTTTAAAGGTTGCGTTGGAATCTCAGTGGAGGTACGTCACTGTGACGTCATAGTCTTCAATGTATTGGGAGAATAAAGTGCACAGATATCTGAGCCCGCCGTGGTTACTTAGTGGCTAAATGTTGGGCTGCTGAGCACGATGTCGAGGGATCGAATCCCAGCCACGGCGGCCGCATTTCGATGGAGGCGAAATGCGACAAGACTCGTGTACTTAGATCTAGGTGCACGTTAAAGAATCCCAGGTGGTCAATATTATTTCGGAGTCCCCTCCTACGGCATGCCCCATAATCAGATCATGGTTTTGACACGTAAATAGTGGGAATCTCTATGACCGCAACTCTTAAAATCGTATCCTGCACAGTGTTTCCGTAATCTTTTTTTTTTGTATGTGTGTGGATAACTTGGGTAACGTTAGCTGGGACACCCTATATAAGATTAGTTAAAGCAGGATAGCTGACAATTTGTAGCCCCGCCCCGTTTCGAAGGATATAACATATTAAATCATCATCATCATTAGCACCACCATATTTTTCCGTGTTTGGAGCACTGTGGCGCAGTAGATGTTCAATCTGTGGCTATTTAGAACACAATGTAGTCCATCTTTACAGACAAAATGTTGGCTAGGCCCTTACAAACACCGTGAAAATCCACGACATCCCATGCTCTGGTTTCGGGACTCTTGAAGGCGGGTCGTCCCCTCGCGTCTTTCGTTCTTGCGTCTTTTCTGACTTATCAAGCCTTGCCTCAGAGGAGAGTGGTACAATATGTTTATTACGTTAATTCTTACGTATAAATAAATTACGAGGGTTACAAATATCTACAGTGATGAGTGATTGAAACGTAATACTCGGCCCGCATGACGGCCGGCGCCTTTTGCACCTCTGGTGAGCGACGGGGTGGAGGGCAGGGGGGGGGGGGGGATATATGCATTCACAATACGTCGCAAAGGCCCTCGATTTTCTTACATACCATAACGCATCTGTTCGGTGTCTGCAGCGCTCACCGGTGGTAGCCACCATACTGGTGGCGCAATACGCATCGGCCGCCATGTGGGCCGAGTATGGCGTTTCAATAGCTCAGCATCGTAGGTGTGTTGCTAAATCTAAATAGAGATCCAAGAAATCCCAACTATGGTGCAATGAACTTCTAAGCGACTCTTTTTTTGCGAACCCTCCCTGAGTTTCGTGACCATGGCTGCTTGCGTGTTATTGATGTCTTGCCGAATAGCTCATGCTTCAAAAGAAAATGAATTACGTGCCCGATGGTGTGATCGAACCTCGATACCTCAGCATAGCAGCCCGATGCTCCAACCATTAGGCCATAATCACTTTTTTTTCCCACATGGCATTTATTGCAGCCCGTTAACTTCGTATACATGCATTACACCGGCAAAAAGGGAATACATGCCACTTTAGAAAGAACCAAAAACAATTATTTGTATGGGTAGAAAGAGATAAAGATAACGCGCATAGTTGGCTATTTGGCTATTTGGCGTTGGCTAAGGAGCATAACGAGCTAGTTGGCCAAGGCCAACTAACTCTTCGAGATGATCGACACCTGTGTCACGTCACCTGTGTCACGACACCTGTGTCATGCGCTCTCGCGCATGCGAGAGCGCATGCGCGCTGTGCCAGTTTCCTTTACGCCAAAGACGCAGGAATGAAATGGACTTAGACTGGACATAGATTCCAAGATGTGCGTTTTATCTGCATGACTTTCTTTTTATTCGGAAACCTCCACGTCATTCTGAACCGACTTCAGCCTTCCCTAGAATCCAGCGACTTGCTGCCCGAAACAATGTTCGGATTCCGGCCCCACTTTTCTACCCACGACATTCTCATGCAGCTAAAGGAACAAGTCCTTGAACACATCTCACCACACAACACCGGAGGGATCCTAGCACTCGATCTTAAAGGCACTTTGGATAATGTGGCTCACCATACCATCCTTACAAACCTAAGTATCACCAACTGTGGTCATATTACTTGCAACTACGTACGCGCGTTTCGAACCAACCGCACGGCCACAATAGGCATTGGCTCACTCCTAACACTGACGTTACCAACCGGCAACAAAGGAACCCCACAAGGGGCTGTTCTATCACCCACACTTTTCAAGATTGCTATGATGAAACTACATGACAAACTCAACGCAATACCAGGAATCAGGCACGCAATATACGCCGATGATATCACTATCGGGACCACCACTGGTTCCGAAGGAGAGAAACAAGACGCACTCCAACATGCGAACGACGTCGTCCAGCAACGTGCAAAAACCAGCGGTCTCCGACGCTTCCCCGAGAAGTCGGAAGTATTAATCGTTCTACAGAAATCCCGAAGAAAACTCAATGAAACACCCCACATCACACTCACCCTCGACGGCAAAGAAATACCCACAGTATATCGCGTCCGCATCCTCGGCATCCGCATACAACTGGACGGCGGAGGCGCATACACCATCCAACTAGACTAAAGCAGACCACCTTGCAAGTCATGCGAATAGTCAGCCGCATCACCACCAAACAATACGGACTGAAAGAAGACGACGTGACCCAGCTCGTCCAGGCCCTGATAATCTTGGCCAATCCCCGTGGTGGGTATGCGCCATGGCATAGGAAGCAAGCAAGCAAGAAAGCAATCAGCCGCATCGCCTACGCTGCCCCGTACCTGTCCCTCACTCCCAAAGAGAAAGATCAACTAGACATACTTCTGCGGAAAGCATACAAGCAAGCGCTCGGCTTACCACCGGGAACAGCCACACTCAAGCTCGAAGCCCCAGGAGCGCATAACACAGTAAGAGAAATCATAGACGCCCACCTCACAAGCCAACGAGAACGCCTAGCCCTCACACCAACAGGCAACAAGCTCCTAGCGTGCCTAGGCCACGAACAAGTACGCGTAATCTATCTGGCGCCCAACATGCGGGAGCATACAAAGGTAGCCGCCATCCCCAGAAGCATGCACCCGGAACATCATACCGGTCGTCGTCAAGCTCGCGCAAGGACCCTCCAGACAAGCTCCCCACCACACCTTAAACAGATGCCGCGCAGTACCCCCGAAAAGCAGCAATGACGGTCCGCACTGCCAACGCCCTTGAAGCGGAGAAGATAGCCATCGCCTCAGCCATCACCTCTAGCTAAACCAAAGAACACGTCACAATTATTACCGACTCCCAAGCAGCTTGCCGTAGCTACGCCAGAGGCAGAATATCTTCCATTGCCGACCGACTCCTCAAACAAGCCTTCCAACTCCCGGACGTTGAAAAAGTATGGAAAGTAGGGGACAGAAAGCTTAGAATATAGTGGAAGACATGATAAGCCGCAAACTCTACAAATAATCTTATAATGGGTTCATTTTTCCGCGGGAGGTGCAGGAAGGTCCATGAAAAGCAAAAAAATTATCATTTGCCTGCCATTTTAGTTTCTCTCTACTTCGAGTATTTGATCAATTATGCCTCGCTGTGCTATTTGCTAGCCTCCTGGTTTGTTCAGATGGCAGAGCAACCGCCCCCGGAAGGCGTTGGTTCCGGGTTCGATCCCCGTGCCAAGACAAATTTTTCTTACACTGCGAGACTTTGCTTCTGTGAAACTCATATGTGATTTCCGCGTAGCTTCGTGCTACAGACGGGTGGATGACAATTTTTCCCTGTCATAGACCAATTTTAGTTTTTTTTTCAATGAAAGAAGTTATTAAAATGAATTGAATTGACAATTTTGTGAAGGATTAAATTAATACAAGAAAATTAGGAGGTATTTTGCTTTCGTCACTGAAATGTTGGCGAAAAGTGATGCACATTTCTGTGGCTAAAGTTGAATTCACATTCCCCAAAGACGATATTTTTAGCGGTATATTAACATTTTAGAGCGCTTCTAGCCGCAGTAAGAGCTTCGTTTTTCCCATAGGCTATGAAATGTTATCTACAACCTAGAGCGGCGGGATGGGAATTTATGCGCCCGGGCTGTCGGCGTCTCCTGTCATAATCGTCGTCGTCGAAGTCGCCGTCGTCGTAGGTAAGCAAGCGGCTAGTGCTCGCGCTCGGCACGCGCTCGTGCCACTGCTCCCGCGTTCGTCGTCGTCGTCGTCTTCCACAGCTGGCTGAGTTGCCGCTCGTTATTCCAGCTTAGAATTTCACTTCTCTGTCGTCGTAGTGGGGAGGCCGCGTTTACGGGGTTATGAGCCATTGCTTTTAAGCACAGCCGCTGGATTTTTTTTTTATCCAGCGGCCATGGCTTAAGGCAGTATTGAGCCCAGTAGCCGTGCATCACTGCGTGCTTCGCACCTCCCCAGGTTTCACGTTAATGGAGCCGCATTTCGCTCAATGAGTCATTCGAGCACTGAGTTTTTTTTCTCACTCTCCTGAATTGTTGAATCGGAAGTAAAGCTTCATTCATTCATTCATTCATTCATTCATTCATTCATTCATTCATTCATTCATTCATTCATTCATTCATTCATTCAACCCCAACTACCCCTGGTACCCTGGCTGTAGCGGCCGCGCTCGGCGTGGTGATGTCTGTTGCGGACTGGGTGCTATCACTTTAATATATTTAACGCTACGTACCCGTTGTGTCACTTTCGTACATCCATTACAGGGGATTAGCCATACGACGTCACATACGACGTCCCAGATTTGTCTGTTCGGACAAGACATGCACACGTTACTGAAAAAAAGTTACCAATTACAATTACAATTACTTCTTTCAGAAATGTAGTTGATTACAGTAACCAATTACTGTTTCACGAAAGTACTTGAACAATTAGTAAAAAATTAGTTGTTTACCTTAACGTTTACTTTCCTCCCTATATTTTGATTAACATTACACAAACAGAGCAAATAGGACGAGCTGGCCTGGCACTTTCAATGCTTCCTCTGCAACTCTTCACACGTTGCTTATCTTCACTACAGTTCCCTTCAAAATTTTCTTCGGTAGTCTCCCGTCGTTTTCTTCTGACGACATGTGGCAGTGACACCGAAAATTTGCTCAATGTGCACGATGAAGAGCAGGGCTGTGTTGTAACGTCGTACGAACAGATTGCGCGCACCATTGTGATTACTTAATGGCGCGATGCACGGGTCTGGGTTCGGCATGAAGAGTAGCGCTATATTGTTGCTGGGGCTAGGGGAAGGCGCTCCCGATAGGCCCAATGAAAAACTGAAACATTGCCGATAGGTTATTTTGTCGCAGCAATGGTCATCGCAATCGACTCATAGAAGCACCATTTCAATTTGTGGACCAACATCTGGTGCACCTCTTCATGGCGGCCTCCCCTCATTTGCCATTTAGACTTAAACAACTAATTGTAACGAACGCCATAAAATGTTCACGTTCCTTGAAGAGGTGGCCAAATCTGTAATGTAATTTAATATAAATCTGAATATTATTCAGCCCTAAATATATTTTTCATGTTCAAAAATATTGTTCAACAACAAAAATAAGTGTATACGAATCACATATGTAACAGACAGATAGGAAAATATGCGCTTAATGGCCAAAAAGCTTTTGTATACACTAGACAAGAATAGACAGCACTAGGCGAAGTAGGACTATAGACCAGCAGATCTTACTGCATGCGAAGGCTGGTTAAAAACGCCTCTGGGGGAGAGATAATTAAATAAATATATTATAAATGCAAAGCTCAGAGGTCGGACTGTCAGGAGAGGTGTAAATCTGCAAACCTGCCATGTTCAGGTGATCGAGGCATAGCTTCAGGAGGCTGATTGTGGGAAAGAGGCGACCCGCGTACATGTTTTCATCCATTTGGACAATATAGTTCCAGCCAAATTTATTTGTTCAAAGCTGCATCGCCTGTTATAGCTTGTATCGTCAAAATGTAAGCGGCTACACGTAATCAGTTACTGAAAAAATTAATTGAATTACAGTGAACGTCACCAAGCAGGAACTAAAGTAATCGTTAAACTACAAAATTACAAAAGAAAAATGTAATTCATGACAAATGATTAATTACATGTGATTTGTTACCCACAAGTCTGGTTCGGACGCACACCAGGTGACCCATACTGGCTGATGTCTGCTGACAGCAGACAGCTGCCATTGCATACCTAGTGTCCCAACCTTGTACTGGGTATGTGCCACTGTTTATTGTACGCGATTGTCCAAATATCCAAAGCGACTGAATTAGCTAGACGAAACCATCACTCTAACGAGGAATGGTGCTGGAGCATACAGGCCTCGCCACGTTCGCGATGGCTCAGGTGTCGGTGCTGCATGGCCCTCCTTGCGCCGGAGTCTCGCAGTACGTCGGTGTGCACGGGAGCTCCCAGGCTGCAGTCGTCGGTATATGCGCACCGTACGCTTCCTGGGCCACTCCCCGTGTCTGAGGAATGAGTGCCGCATCCAGAAGCGCACGGTGCATCGCCTCATGCTGCGGTCCAGCTGCGTGAAGGACGGGGGACCTTCTCTACGGCGCAACGGGTTCGTGCGAGGTCGCCTCTGCGGGAAGTCCTCGTCTCCAACTGGCGCCTCTCGACGGGACGTGACGCGCCGAAGTTACACAGGGAGCTGAGACGTAAGACTGGGCGTCGACATGTTGCCGTTGTTGTAGTTGTTGTAGTTGTAGAAGTTGTTGTTGTTGTTGCTGTAGATGTAGATGCAGATGTAGATCCTTGGGATATACTGGCACGTACCCACTCCGGGGAATTGACCAAGAACCAGGTAGGTCTAAATGAAATGTCCAATAGAGCGCAAAATTTATACTGGCTAAGTTAGAATCAGAAGATGGAGATTACGCATACGCATACGTTCTGCGTGATTTTGTAAATATGAATATTTTGCCATAACCATAAAAATAAAGCAATTCAAATGATATTTGCGTCAAAGAAAAGGAGGCTTAAAAATTTTGTATTCAGAGTTTAAATCTCATGGAACCTAAAAGAAAGTCTTGGAAGGCAGCGCCAACCTTCCCGTCGCTTGTAGATGCACCAAACATAGGACATTTGGAAGAGTTAAATCTAATCCAAGTAGGCGGAGTGGTGTTTCTAGGGTTCGTTTTCTTAGGCTAGTAAATCGTTGACAAGAAATTAAAAAATGTCCTATGGTCTCATCTTCTCTACACAATGACAAATCGGTGAGGGTGCCAGACCAGCTTTGTGGAAATAGAAATTTAAAGAAGGTATGTGACAGCGGAGCCTACTAATACTTACTTCAATTTTTCTCGATTGAAATAGATTACTTTTCCGGGGGTATAACAAGTCTTTAAAATCCGCGAAATTTGTTATAGATGGTTGGAATTCTCGATGTTCTTGTAGGGTTGTTGTCCCGACCTTATTCTTCGTTTACTTTGAACGCACGGGACCCGCGTTGGCTCGCGGTGCGTGAAGGCTGGGGATGGCTTCGCGTCTTCGTCTTTGCTTGTCGCGATTCTGTTCGCGTAAAAAAACTTTTTACCTAAATACGGACAGTTTATTTCCAACATTACGAAAATAGATAACGCTGTAATCATTCAAGCACAATGAAAACATTATAGTACTCGTACATCGATTTCTATATTTACAATTCGGTATGAAATGTTTAATTGTCGGAGTCATGAGGGAGGTAGTGGCCGAGAACTGCACCAGGGAGGCCAATTCCTGTTCTGGGAAGGCTTAGGAGTGAGGATCAACGGCGAATATTTCAGCAACCTTCGGTTTGCAGATGACATTGTCCTATTCAGCAACAATGGAGACGAATTACAACAAATGATTGAGGACCTTAATCGAGAAAGTGTAAGAATTGGGTTGAAGATGAATATGCAGAAGACAAAGATAATGTTCAATAGCCTGGTCAAGGGAACAAGAATTCAGGATCGCCAGTCAGCCTCTAGAGTCTGTAAAGGAGTACGTTTATCTAGGTCAATTACTCACAGGGGACCCTGATCACGAGAAAGAAATTTACAGAAGAATAAAATTGGGTTGGAGTGCATACGGCAGGCATTACCAAATCCTGACTGGGAGCTTACCACTGTCGTTGAAAAGAAAAGTGTACAATCATTGCATCCTACCGGTGCTAACATATGGGCAGAAACTTGGAGGTTAACAGAGAAGCTCGAGAACAAGTAAGACCGCACAAAGAGCGATGGAACGAAAAATCTTAGGAGTAACGTTAAGAGACAGGAAGAGAGTGGTACGGATCAGAGAACAAACGGGGGTAGACGATATTCTAGTTGACATTAAGCGGAAGAAATGGAGCTGGGCAGGCCATGTAATGCGTAGGATGGATAACCGGTGGACCATTAGGGTTACAGAATGGATACCAAGAGAAGGGAAGCGCAGTCGAGGATCGGCAGAAAGTCAGGATGGGATGATGAAGTTAGGAAATTTGCAGGCGCAAGTTGGAATACGCTAGCGCAAGATAGGGGTAATTGGAGATCGCAGGGAGAGGCCTTCGTCCTGCAGTGGACATAAAATATAGGCTGATGATGATGATGATGATGATGATGATGAAATGTTTTAGGAAGCGTGTTGCAGCTTTTCAATTTCTCCACCTCGGACTTTGTGAGCAACAGCTCCTACAAAGTAAATGGTACCAGTAAGAGCGAGTATTTGAATTGAGTGGAACATATACGTAAGAACGACATGGTACAAAACAGCGCTCAGAGGAAGAGGAACCGACAGTACAAGATAGCTAATCTGGGCTAGCCGATTGAACATCGACATTCTGAACAAACAGCGCAGACAACAGGACTAATTAGGAAGACGACAACACGGGCACTCCCTATCGACTGGTTCGACGGAAGAAAATCTGTGCAATAAAGGCATGCAAACAAAAAACAAACGTCACAAAAATAAATAAAGAAAGCACACTAAAAGTTGCATGTTAATAGGCACAAAGTGAAGCCAGATTACGGCCGTTAATTATCACAAACTACATCTATCTCGAGGGCAAATAGAAGCCACTTGTAAGAAAAAGTCAAGAAAAAACAAAAAACAAAGGGAAAGCCAAGAAGGCAGTACAGGGTTAAGGATAACAATAACCAGAAGATAACAACAACCGGTCGTTGTGGCACATTACATGCTCGCTAAACTAATTGAATATTTGGCTGCTTCGTGGAATAGAATGTAGTACATTTTTTATCGACAAAATTACCTAGATCTGAGCAGATGGCTCGAAAATGCGTGATGTCAGGTCGATCTGTTGCGGAATCCTCAAAGTACAGTTGTCACCAGTCGTTGTTGTTGTTGTTGTTGTCCTGAGTGGTTGTGGCGCATACCCACAGTGGGGGATTGGCCATGAATCGGGTGGTTATATTCGGTGCATAAAAACAAGGGAATTAACGAATAGAATACTGGAGTTTAGAAAGGAAGATTTTGTGAGAGGAGAAGAAAAAAACAGTCTTTTTCGGTTTTGCGTCTTTTTCTGGCGTTATGCAGAGTCCTCTAACCGCAAAAGTGGCCTTTTTTTTGTATTTCAGAAGCGTATAATTTACTGATACCGCTTAACTTACATTTTTTTAGTCTGCTTTTAAATTGAAACCTAGCGTGTAAATAAATTATGATTGTTTCGAATATGCGTGTTGCTAAATCTACATAGCGATATGTAAGTATAATCCCCACTACGAGTAATTATCATTTTATATCTGGAACAACAATCTTTCTTCGCAACATTCTCATAACCATTGTCATATAACCACAGTACGATCAAATATGCGTTGAAGAAGGTTAATAAAAGGATGCATTAGGCATAAATTATTCCCCACTTTATTGTTTAACGTTACCCTTCTCAGTTGTATTACGAAGACTACATTGCTGCTTACATTCTTGGCAGCCTAGCCCCGGGCACCCACAGCCATTACCGTTGGACAAATAAAGTTTATTCCTATTCTATCCTATTGCTGCTTACGATCACCGCCTAAAGATTTGTGTGAATACTAAGGTTACCTATGGCGGACAGCAGTAAAAGTGACAACAGTCTTTCATCGACAAGTAAACCATATTTTCAGGGCAGCTCATATTTGCGGTAGGCCACACCACTCGGCGACTGCCCATCTACGCTTCTTGCCTATATTCCGAGGCGCTTCATCTCCATAGTCTCACGGTTATTTTTTTTACTTGTGCTTATTCCAGGGTGCCTTTCGCGTACGTCTCGCCAGTATACAGCGCACTTTGCGTACAGTCCATGTTTATTCGCTATAATGCCTTTTCTATGTTTGCTTTTAGCAGATAGCGCATTACCTGTGGGGTTGGCACCGAGTGTGTCCCAGACTTAAGAATCTTGTGGGAGAAGACTTCCCCCCTTGGCAGATGAACGTGGGAGAGCTTCTCATGATGGCTCTGAGACGACTCGCGGCTTTCCACATTTCGTTGGTGTGGTTGCCATTGTAATTGGAGACTTGAGCTGAAAAGCTGCGGCTTCCATGCTGAGAACACAGGCGATTTCGAGCATCGTCATTTAAAAATAAGATAATGTTATTGTTTCAATAAGAGAAATGAAAGAGTGTTGTTGTGCTAAATAGAATTGTGAGACGAGGCGTCCTGAGCAATTGGAACATATATATTTACATATTGTACAAAAGCGTCGGTGTAGCGGGCATGAGAGCGGCATTGCACAGCGTCGCCCTAGGGATTGCGCCGTGTAATGCATCGCCGTAGAACCGCATGTGGCTCGGGCGTGGCCACGCAACTGGGGTCCGGTTGGTTACCGATTTGGGTGCCCGCTTCACGAGTCCCTGGATCCCGCATCGTCAGAGGGCGCAGGCACCGCCACGATCGCCATGACGTAGTTGTTGCCGCAGGAAGGCCTGTGCCCTGGTACCGTGGAGTATGCCGGTCTGCACGGGAGCTCCGAGGCCGCAGTCGTTGAACTCCGGGGCAGAACGGGGTTTTCGTTGCAAATGCGTAGTCGCAGCCGAGGGTGTCCTGGGCTGCTTCCGGCGTCCGGAGGACTGGCCATCCTGACCATTGGCGTACGGTACCAACGCCTCCTGCCCCAGGTCTGCTGTGGGCGGAAGGACGTCGACAGGACTCTTAACCTGTCTGGCGAAGGACGAGGCCCCCCGATGCCTCAGCATGACGTCCTTGCCGTGTTCAGGGCTCTCTTGAGGCAAGCAGATGCGCATACGTTCCACGTCAAGCTGCGACGCCGGTATGAAGACGCTCTCGTGATCTTCGCCTTCTGTTTCTTCGTCGGCTTTGAACGCACGCACTGGCACGCTGGCACGGGGCACGTGACAAGCTCGCACGGCGTCGCATCTTCTTTTTCAGTGGTGACAGTGCTGGTGGCTACATTGCCGCTTTTTATGAAATAATTGGAAACTCGGTGCAGATTCCTGATACTTAATTTCTGCGACCGTTCTAATTGACAGTATGAATGCGACCATTGTTGCTAGGCGGGGTATGTAGTTGCGTAGTGCAAGGCATAAAGTAACGCAAGAATCAATGAAGAAACTGCAAGCTTTGCATGCAAACGGTGACGTTCAAGTAATGCATACATAATTTGGCCACAGCGTACACACAAGCGTGAGGCAAGCATACTTGAGTGAATTTAATTTTGAGGCTGTTCACTTTGATATAATAAAAGAGCACCTTTCTTGCCCGTTTGCCTCGACGTACTAGGATGTGTCCATGAAATAAAGAAATCTCGGCAGAGCCAGCCTTGGATTGATATCTCTGTAAGCAATAGCTTGCGAATTACGGCAAGAGACGTGCGGCAGATTTCAGTGACGAAGGCGTCCCTCAGCCACTGTGACGGACCGTTGCAGACAATGCGGAACTTTTATTCAGTACTAAAACGTGTTGAATCACATGACACGACGCGGTTGACCTTGTACAATGAGGCACGCGCAATGAGACGCGGAGCGAATTTTGGGCGTCGAGCGCGTCCCGCAGCTTTTCTTAATCGCCAGATATATATAGAAGCAGCGCGCGCTCACTTTTTGTAAGTGAATTGTTGCTATTGTGGCATGAGAGAGAGAGAGAGAGAGAGACGGCGCCGCGGCTGCTTAGTTCGTAAGAGCATCGCAGGCGTAATGCGAAGATGTGGGTTCGTATCCCACCTGTGGCCAGTTTTTTTTTTTCATCCACTTTCATTTTCATTTATAATTTATTTATTTCAATTAAGAAAGGCAGTTAACTTCCCATATGCTGTCCTTGGTGTCATTGTCTGCTAAAAGACCGGGTTCTTCCTTTTGTCACTTACGCCTATAACTCTGCCCCGCAATCTACCACCGGCTTCTCTCCTTTCTTTCTTCTCTATGACCGAGAACCTTCCTGCCTCTTGGACCCATCTCACCTACTGTCCTGACGCTTCTGAAGTGACACCTGTTTCAGAAGCGGCTGCTTATGCTGTAGAATGTCGCCAACTAGCCCGCTCGTTCACCACCCAAGATCAGTGGCGCCAAAAATCACGCAATGACGCATCCGCTCCTAGTGTCCACTATTCCTCCGGAATGCTTGTTTGGCTTCGAGTCCCGGCCACTTTCCCCGGTCAATCCACTAAGTTTTTGCCAAACTACAATGGTCCCTATCGCGTACTGCAGCAAGCATCACCCGTGAACTATGCCATCGAGCCGCTCGCGCCCTCTTCTGATCGCCGTTGACGAAGGTGCGAAATAGTTCATGTAGCACGGCTTAAACCATGTTACGACGCCCCGATGCTGTCTTTTCTCTAGGTTGCCAGGATGGCTTCTTTCTGTGCGGGGGGTGATTGTACTGGAGATTATCGGCACCGGCACGGTGAAGTGTGGAAGAGGAAGTCGAAGAACGAGTTGTGCGGGCTCGATCGGTTTCCAGCTGAGACTGCTCCGTCATCCTGTACGTCGGTCAGTAGCCCTGTGGACGTACGAGAGCATCCCGTGACAATATATATGAACGAGGAGAAAGGGAACCGAGGGGCCCAATTTTATTATTCTTTGGCTTCGTATGATATATATATATATATAGTGAGAAGCACAACTTCGCCGCGGTTATCTTAGGTTTATTTACCCAACAATTTCGGTCGGTGGACCGACCTTATTCAAGGGATCCCTTGAAAAAGGTCGGTCCACCGACCGAAACTGTTGGGTAAATAAACCTAAGATCACCGCGGCGAAGTTGTACTTCTCATTTTTCTAAATAACCTTGGCGCATTGAAAAATTCAGTTACTATATATATATATATATATATATATATATATATATATATATATATATAGGTGAAAATATTGTCAAAAAATCCAAGAAAAACATAACAGGACTTTTCTGACGTTTCGGCCGGGGTCAGGCCTTCATCAATATATATATATACGGTGGTCATTTTTAAGTTTTGCTGAACTGCATTGAAAGTTGTTGAGCTGGATTATTTGGAGAAGCAGACATTACTGTGCCGAGAAATCGACACACATATTCCACTAGTCAGCAAACGTTCACCAATTAACTATTTAATTACTTACTTTACGACACATTTGCCAATTTACAAATTTAACCGGTGAGTTTGCAAGGCCCATTCACTTGGAATGAATTTTCAGATTGACACTAGTTTGGAGATTTGCGGCATCAAACTCGCAGTGAAAAGGCACTGTTGTACCACTTACTTTTTAACAAAAATGTTTTTTTTACGCATTGAAGCACAAAAGTAACTGGAACGCCGATGTAGTTCGTCCCACACTTTGGGAAATAATAGCTCGAAACTGGTGCAATCCTTAAATTCATTTCAGACGGATACGCCTTGCAAGTTGACCGGCTACTATTCGTAAATTACAATATGTGCCATAAAGCAATAAATAATAAGATAATTAGTGATATTTTAATTAGTTGAATATGTGTTTCAATTTCTCGCGCTAGTAATGTCCACTTTTTCGACCAATCCAGCCCAAGGACAGGAATTATGCTATCGGCACCAGGCGATTTTTAAAAATTCGGTAAAACGTAAAAATTATCACCCTGTATACAAGAGCGTGAGCTGGCGTTCACCAGAATATTTTTTTTTCACTGCTTGCCATACCAGTGTTTGCGCGCTGAATGGTATGTATATAAACTGCCAACGGATATGATTGCACCACGCTTCCTTTGTAAGTTCTCTTTATCCATATTGTAAGTGATGGTTGTTGTATACATTATCTTGACATATGTTTTAAAGAGCTCTGAACTCTTTGAGGTGTAGGCAGGCATGCTTATTCGCTGGGCCAGTCTGTCCTTACTTTGCATAGAGGATGAAGATGAATGAAACTTAGAATGTGATGGGCGAAGGATAAGCAAGGAAGTGGAAGCTTAGATTATAATTTTTATTTGCTGTTATCCGAGTTGCCCAAATGATTCCGCACAAAATTGTCGACCGGTTATATAGCTTAGGTGTCCATAGAATTCCTAAAGAGTTTTTTTTTTCATAAAATGAGGCAGGAAGGAAAGGATGGTCAGAAAAGTGCGGGCGATCTTCGGATCACCGGGTAACATGCAAATGTCTTAATACTTTTCATTCTGCATTCACGTTCGTTCATTCGAGTCTGCATGTGAAGAACAGGAAGCGCCTGCGCGTCCGTAACTGGCTCTTCACCCGCCATTCACGGATGACCAGGGGCCGCAGTGGCTTCGTTGGGAGCTGAGCACGGAGATCGGACCAGAGCGCCGTCTCATAACGAGCTGGCATCGACGTCGCCATCTTCGCTGGAGAGGCCGTAAGAAGCGCCAAGCAAATGTCTGTAATGTAAAGACTCCGTTACCACGCCTGAAGCTGTTGTAACGAGCATGGCTATGTTCTCACCTTAACTACTGTCTTAAGCAGGAACGAAGAGGCGAAATAAAGATACAAAAATCAGAAGCAACGTCTCGCCTGCCACAGCATCTCCGGTCGACTCTGAAATAAGTCGCAAGTGGTGCTGCTTAAAAACGAGTCTCCACTCCTCACACATCCGACTGTACGCACTTCTTGCCCCTTTTTAATGTCCCGTTTCCCCAGTGAGCGAAATAACGCAGCAGAAGGGCGAGCTTCAGCAGAAGGAAGGATGAACTCTAATGCTTTTGTGTCCTCTTGCTGCATCATGCAGTGCTGTAATTTGTAAGGTTCTTGACAATGCAGCGGTTACGTGAAGGCATTTCAAGTAAAAAAACTTGCGCCTTCCCTGGAAACGTATCCACTTGCTCGTTTGTGTCTGACTTCTCCTCCACACAAGTGCAGCATTGAGGAAGAGCACGCTTCGCAGGACTTCACTCTCTTATTTATGCAGGAAGCTGTTCACAAGGCTAAATGTTAGCATTATTTCCTTGAAGGAAATGCGATCAGGACGTGGTGAAAATAGAAGAGGGCTACTCAGGGGACCCAATTAGTTCCGCCTAAGTTTGCGTCATACTAACGGGAAAAGCGGGCGCGGCGTGCCGCTGGCTGCAGGAAACGTACCGCGAAAACAACCAAGCGTCAATGCTGTCCTGCCGCTGAGCGAATGCGTCTCGTAGATAGTTATTTTTATTTTTTTATTTCTTCAATTCTTTTGTGGTTTGTCATGCACCACCGATCGAGGAGACTAATGAGAAGCTGCCAATTAATAATTCAATCACGTGGACGAGCGCGGGAAGGATTCCGGAAGGATTCTCGACTCAGCTAGCATGATCAAGTATCAGAGCCGCGGTGACTCAAGTGTAGACATCACGCAAATTTCGAAACTATCCCATGACTGCCGTGGCGGAAGAAACGCCGGTAAGCATGGTCGTGTCAACATTGACATGTTACAGTTTTTGTCTGCGTTGAGATTGATGTTGTCCTTAAAATACATGACACACAGCCAAGAGCTGGCTTGAAGACGACAACGACGACCACCGGGGGGGGGGTCTTTAATTTACGCTGTGCCTTAAAAATGTCTCGGTGGCTTTACGTGCCATAACCACGATCTGATTACGAGGAGCGCTGAAGAAAAGTCGGGTCGAACAGATTCTTGATGTCTTTACATGCTTTCTTAGTTTTGGAGAACGGTGCATTGAAACACAACACATCGTATGTATATACAATGTGCAGGTCCCTTTATTTCAGATTACGACGTGTCCGTGGCTTCGGATCCTTACGTGATTGCCTATAATATTGGTCTGTGGTCGCTAAAGTAAGACAACGTAGTTAACGGCTTTCATGTTGACAATTCCCATGGTGAACACGTGATCATTATGTCCACCGAATCGGCAAGCAGTTGCGTAACGAAACTGCTTTTGCTACTGCCGAAAGGTACCGTGCTGACGATTTCCGCGAGTTTATATCGCTTGATGCAAACCATATGCGTCATAAATCATGAAGGGCAAATTACCATACTGTTTCAGCAGTGTGCATGGCTGCACGGAACAATAAAAACAAAAGAAAAAAAAAGCAACGAAAAGACAACCACGTACTGTGTCTTTGCACATCTTTCTCTGCCTTCCCCGCAAGCCTCGTGCACCCGTTGACTCCTGCGCCATTCATGTTTTTCTATTGATGTTCCTTTCATGACTCGTGCTGGGCGTTCTCGTTCTTGTTGTTGTTGTTCTCGTCCTGGTCGTCGTAGTCTCTAATATTTGGGACGTACCCAAGATTCGTTGTGGAAATAACATGATATTACTGTATCTTCCAGCTGATTTAATAGTAAATAGTACAACTATTAACGCAGACATATTTTATGGTTTCGTCTCCTACCACCTTGTCGTCGACGTCTGTGATCTAGCTTTTGTCGTAGCTGGCATCAAATTGAATCAGAAATGTTTGAAGGAAAAAACAGTCTACCAAAGGCTGCTTCTCTGCCATGTGTCAATACTTCTGTGGTTTCACGGTGCACCTAAGCAATATCTCTAGAAAACAACCGCTCACCGTTGTGCAACTTAAATTTCTTTAACTCCCTTGCGCCCCGTGCGCCACTTGGCTCCCGCATCTTAGCCCTGCCTTTACTTGCAGTCTCCTGCTGGTGATATACAGGCGGAATTTTTAAAAATTGCTGCGTGTTGGTCTCCACCCAAGTTTCTGCAAAACCTGCAAAGAAACTGTTACGTCTGGCGAAGGTTTGGAATGTCGTGCTGTGTTCTTCAAACTCAAATTACCTCCAGAATATCTGAAAGTTCTAACGAGGACCGTGGCTTCTGCGCTATCCTACTTTGACTCTGGTATTAGATAGTTGTGAATTTGTTCCCCGGAAACCAAGTTCTAAGAGAGAATTTGCTTCATATCTCATTTTACTGTGATAATAAATAGTCACACAGAGTTTCTTTCTTGAAAGCTCTAGTTAAAATCCGAAGATGCAATATGTTTTTTTAAATCTGCTTGTCGTCGCGCGCAGATGTCGAGTGAAACCTGATCTGTGCAAGTCCATTTGGGATATTCCGAATAAATGGCCGCAAAGGGATGACTGATACGAGGTAGCAATTGAAAAGTTACTAAACTTAAATATGAAATGGAAAACAAAACGCTACTGAAGTGAAGACGCCAAGAAAATGAAAGCGAGAAGAAACTGCACCGCTAAGCTCATGACGTACAGTAAAAGAAAAAAAAAATGAGCAGCACGAAAAGCGATTTGCAATATTGTTGATCTTCAATGACCTAGAGTGGGAGCTCTCGAAGCCAGAAAAGGAAGTCCCAGAAACTGCGAAGGGCGGTCGCGCTGCCCTCTCCAAGTTCTACACGGGGAACCATTTCGGTAGAATCTCCGGTACAGCGAATTCTCTCTCGTCGCGTTGCTGTTGATATAAGGACGACCCGATGACGACAGTTCGTGCCAGCTAGTGCGCGTATATGTTTCCCAAGAAGTGAGGCAGTAGCGCCACTTCCAGTATCGACGGCCTTCGTAATACATCTGGCAGCGCACCTGACGCGAAGACGGAAGTCCTCAGCGAGGCAGGCAGCTAATCCTCTCGCCAGGCGCAAGGCCAACGCTGTAGAGCGGCTTACCAAACCCTCTGGGAACAGGAACGTCCTCAGGCGTGCAGCCACTCCCGTCGAACCCTCACCGTCATCCTAGCCCCAAGAAAACCAGCCTGG
The DNA here is from genome assembly GCF_013339745.2 of Dermacentor silvarum. Classification (NCBI taxonomy): domain Eukaryota; kingdom Metazoa; phylum Arthropoda; class Arachnida; order Ixodida; family Ixodidae; genus Dermacentor; species Dermacentor silvarum. Next base: position 23,133,722 of record NC_051154.1, read on the forward strand.
CCAAAGTGATTTCAACAAGATTGGCTCTCGGCTCAAGCATGATTTCCTGGAGCCCATAAGCCGACCTACTCGGGACGCTTAACGAAAATTGCTTCCGCGCCCGTTTTATTCGCTTTCTTTTTCTCCGGGTTTCATTTTGCACCGGTTTCGCGCTGCTTATTTTGTGATTCCTTCCCCATCACTTCTTCTTGGTTCTTCACCCCCTCTTCTCAGCTCTTGCAAGCTCTTGCCGCTTATGCCGGCGCTTCTGACGGTTGCCACGAAGAAGTGTATTCCCGGCGACACAATCGAGGATTGCCGGCTGAGCCGCGACCCGTCTAGCGTCTCGCTCCATGTGCCGGCGAGACCCGAGGAAAAGGCACCGAGGACCCGACGGCCGGCAGGATTGTCGTTATTGAACCACCACAGCTCGCAGACGCGAGAGAGCAGGGCGATGCGGTCGGCACGAGGCTCCACTTAGCACTAATCCGACGAGGAAATGTTTACACCTGCGCAAATCTTGTTGTCTGGGGCGTTTTTGTGGACGCCATTGCTTTTCTTATTTGCTGCAGTTGAACCAGCCGCGTGGGAACGCAGACACCGGGGATGAAAAGCACGCCCGTGCGTATACCGCGGGGCTCAGACGGGGATCGGTTCACCGGGTGAGGCTCGTCTGGACGGCGCTGAAAAAACATGGCTAGTGCAGTGTCTGGCATTGGAAACGATCTACCTGCGTATGCGCGCCAGATAAACAAGTCTCTGCGCACACGTTGAGCTGTGGCGCGCGGTGAAAAGAAAACACGTTACGTCTATGAGCGATAACAGACTGCTATGCGATCAATGACTCTGAACAATATGTTCGCAGCCAGTGCATTGGCAACATTAGTAAATACGTTGGAAGACAGAACGTTGACAAATAAATCTAAATAAAATAAGATAACTCTTATTTTTATATGCAGCATTGTGAAGGCCGCAAGATTAACTGACGAATAAATCAATACAAGAAAGCGTGCTGTTTGATTCGCTCTAGGTTTCTCAAAAGCGTTCTGCATGCGTGGCATTTATGGTGCCTCTACTGCAACAGATATGTCTGTCCTTTCCGGCGTTTCAATTTCTCGTGCTTCCTTGTCATTTCGTATGTGCCGGTATGTGCCTAAGCATGCCATTGAATGTTCGTACGAGAGATCAGAGCTCCTTCACAGGAATCGGCAAAAAATTACAAAGACAAAAATGGTCATGCTTGACGGGCCAAATGCGCAGCAAGAACACCTCCGGCATTGCGCCTGATCGAGCGCGCTTTGCAATGCAGCAAATAAATAAGTAATGTGAGGGAAAAGAAAAACCGAAGAAAAAACTGAGTCGGCGAGCGCTGTTGCAGAGGACATTTAGGTTTGTCCGTCTGCTAGAGACAAGCCAAAACTGTATGACAAGCCTCGGGTGCTACCTTAATCCTCGATTTTGTCTCATTTCTTTCGCAACGCAGCAATTATGCTGATGCAATCAATGACGCAGCGTGCCGTGGTCGGTTCTAATGCTAGAGCTTATGATCAAGCCCAGATGATACGTTATGGCGCCGTTAATGGCCGAGAAGATGCAACACCAAGTGTCGTGATGAGTGCTAGGTGTCTTTCAGCGCGACTCATATCTGTTCCCATCTTCGTCGAGGCTATACGTCTAAACGCAATGCGGAGGCTCTGACGCTCACCCTAAACATGCCTTCCTAGGACGTACCGCTCGTAACTGAGGAGTTCCACTTTGTCGAAATATGTTATGGGACCATTTTCTACTTCACTACAGTTACTGTATATTATATAGTCTAGTGACTTAGTGTCTCCGGAATACATTCATCAGTCGATTTTTACTAGTGCCCGTAATCACACTCCTGCGAAGACTTCGGGCTGGAGCAAACCTTCCGTTCTTCACCTCATCGGCCTGCGGTCAAGCACCTGGAGAAAATGCAAGCTGTCCGAAGTTTTCGGCCTCCGTATCGGCAGCAGATGCTCACCATCTGTTGCAACTACGTCCATGTACGGAGGCCACCAGAAAGAAAGCTCCTTTGCACGAGAAATGTAGTTTTTTTTTTTCATTCGAAAGCTTGGCCTGCGGCATAAAACGTGTGATGCATGCAAGATATACGTACTACATGTATAATTCGTTGTGTTCGATGAAGTCCAAAGAGATCTGTGGTGCAGACTATAGAAGGAATAAAGAAAAACTTAGCCCAGCATAAACCGAACCCAAAGCAAGTGAAGAACATATGAGCGGTAAGGCGATATTAATGTGCGAAACGTCGTTCTTCTGGCGTCAGATGCTCAACGAAGGGCTGGGAGATGGCAGCAATTTAACACGCTGAGTTCACTGTGTCTCTAAACAAAATGGGTTCAATAATGTGTTCTTCCCTTGCTTCGGATTTGGCTTATTTTGGGGCACCCTTAGTAATATTAAACTTAAAAAGTAGCTTCTTCGCTACTTAGTAAAGCACATTTTCATCGTCCTACCTGGCACCAACTAGTTAGAGCTAAGTACTTTTTTCGAGTATCATTCACATGTTTACATACACGGCTACTGCATTTTGTTCGAATCCAGGCAGTCAAGGTGACTGCGAGCTAAACTGAACTCACCTGTGACAATGAGCTCCCGGTCGGCCCGGTCTTGGCCGAGGGAGTTGTTTGCAATGCACACGTACTTGCCGCTGTCGTGGAGGCTCGCTCGCCGGAACACCAAAGTTCCATCAACCTCTTGAACCTGCGCAGCGTAAAGATGCCGGTGGATCGCCAGCAGTGAGAAAGTGTGCAGACACGTCGACGCTTGCATCTCTTTGACAGCAATACTGGGAGCAGAAACGAACCATAAATTATGCTGCCGAGGTTAAAAAATGCAAATATTCGTTTATTTTAATTATTGCAGCGCTTTTACATCTGCATCAAGAAAAGAACGAACCAAATACAATCTGTGTCAAGCACTATGTAGTATTATAGCCTACATTTTTTTTTTCACCTGGATGAAGAAGGATGCGAAAAGCTATTCTTTGCTTTTCCTTTGAACATTTTCCACCCTTTTCGTTTCTCTTCTGTACTTATTATTCTATACGGCGTTTCTCTCAGCCCCCCGAAACTTGGCCCACCCACCATTGTGGTGTGGGCTATTCTTGGGGCCTAGCAACAACGACATCTTTTGTTCACCGATTCTTCAAAGTTCTCTTTTTTTATTACTACCTAGAGCCTTAGACAAAGACGTCCTCTGGCGGAGTTGGGGACGGAGAGCCTCCGCTACATACTGACAAGTACAATCCATCGCATATAACCCAATTCAAACGGGACAGTGGCATCGCGGGGTGTAAGCGTCCCGACACGTCTGATGGCTCTGCAGTGGCTGAGAAAGTCTCAGACAGTGACTGCACAATTGTGCATGGCAACACCTGAAGTGTAAGCTTCTCAGGACATGACAAAGAAGTTAGTCAATCCCTTAAAATGGATGTAACCAACGAGCAATCTCGGTCGTCTGCGCCTCGGAGCAACAAAACAGCTTACTTTATTACTTTGAATTGGCAGTTACTAGCGCGTGGCTCATGTAGGCTCATGCACATGTAGCCCAGACACATGGTTGAAAGCTCTGAATGAGAGTCTAGCCCGTTATTTGAGCTCCGGAGCTGCCCTGCGGGCGCTAACGGGCGTAAAGAAGTTCACAGTATCCTGGGACCGAGCTTACGAAGATTTTCGGTCGTGAGTGCTTTTTCCCAATGGGTGGCCGCCTGCGCTAATAATTTGTCCAACATCACGGTTGGATACCATCTGCTCTTACGCAAATTCTCACTTAAGAACTTCGTTGTTAATACCGGCTCAAGTTGCTTCAATTTTGGCACGCGGGAAGGAAACCTGTACTGGAATGACGTCGGACGTTGACTATAGAAGACTATGAACACGGAGGTTTAGGTGATACTGTGGCGAATGACCGAAGCCCAGAAACAGAAGCACCGCATCGGTTTTTGCGCAGCTGTTGCGGCGGTGATGATGCCAAGAAGATGACGCGCTCCATCTCAGCAAAATGTATAGGGGGCACGATGACTTGCCAGGAAAGCGTACTGAGCTTTTCGAATTTTCATTACCTAGGCTCTCGAAAACAATCCTGGCTGATGGGATAGACATAACAAGCGGTAGCAGCCGCTCCACTTGAACGAGGTCCTCCTTTTGGTGGTACAAATATTTGTTTGGTTATAGTCACGACTTTTTGCTCGCGTAGACGGACTGGAAGCGAGAGAGCTCGAAGCAAGGAGCGGTAAGCACGTGTTAGGGAGGCTCTTATACACCATGGCGCAATGGCAACCTCCGGTATCTAATTTATCTGGCTATTAAGTTGGAACCACAGTGTCTCCAGTGAAGTCAAATAGGCAGTGAGTTTTTAAACACCCCGTAGGCGGACGCTCGTTGACTGTTCAGTCGGTCTGACGCTAAGACGGCAGGTGCTGAGGCTCAGTATATGTTTATCCAGAGAATTGGCAGTGCCAAGCAGTGCACATTCCTTGCAAATAGCTCGGTCAGCTGAAATGATAGAACCGTGTTCTCACAACCTACCACACCCGAACGTGTTCAGTATGTTCTGAAAAAGGCTTACTGATTCGAAGCCTTCATTGTTCACCTGACTTTGATGACATAGCTTATTTGTCTCTTTGCAGTCATAATGTCGACAACTGAAGGTGTTCCTGTCTCACTGCGCGGCTCCTGAACACTGGAGAGATGGAAAATCAGCTGTCTGGTAAAAATGCTATAAGAACTTTAATGGTATTGAGCTTATGCTATTGGACTTCCATAGTTTCGAGGTCTTAGCAAGCTTGGTTACAAAGATCTAGCATCTTCCATTAGCCTTGCTATCACAAAACCGGCCTCCGTTGATAACCTTCAGACCTTTGGTGGGACTCTACCCCCCGAATCTTCAAGAAATTGGTGCCACCGACTTCATGTCCGAAACAACTCATTCTTGGATATGTATATTAAAAAAGTGGACAAATTCACCGACGTGTACGTCAGCGGCGTTCTAACGTCATTCGGCTACTGCCATTCTTATTTTAGCACATTGTCTAAAGATACCCCTTGGGTCACAAGGTGTTAACGCCTGCTGAATTAGTCCGAATTCCTTGATATTTGACAGGTCAGCCTACTTATAAATCAAGGCCCGAATTCACAAAACATTCTTACGCTAAAATTGTTCATAAAAGAAAATTTCAGCCACTCCTTATGCTGGACATATTATTACCGAAGGCGGTTGGCCAATGGCAGAAAGTACTTACGAAAGAAAAACTTTGTGGGGTCGGCCCCAGGAGTCTTCTTAAGTCTAAAGTGCTCTACATTTTCTGATTTGAAAACAAGCCCTACAAATGCAATTTTTGACGAAGAAATGTTACAATTCCGTGGCTCATTACGGTGCTGAGTTTCATTTACTTCTGGTAAATAACGAACTATTTAAGGCTAGAACACCCTTAAAAAGATGCAGCCAAAATTATCGTCCTATTCTCCAGGCCAGACGCCTGCAACATTTTCCGAGAAGTTATGTGCATCGCGACAGCAGAGCACTGGACACAACCGGACAACTGTCATTTTCATTAATTAAGACTGATAGTAGCATTTATGCGACGGCGTGCGCACGTTTTACGACGCACGGAATCTCTAGACAGCTGCTTGCGCCAGATACCAGGCAATGCACCGTATATACGCCACGTCTGCTGTAAGAATGCGCATGAGTGACAGCCTTGACCTTCTTCTATATACAAATAGCTGGTCTTCGCAACAAACTTAAGTCTGAAAAACTGCCATCAGTGCTTTGCTGATTTCTAAACGTACTTTACAGGTCATTTTATGCTTGGACTAAAGTATGCCAACAACCCCTTGGTAACTGTGTGTACTCATGCCTTTAGTTTCAGTTGGCATTGTTACATACAGTACCTATCATTCTCTTTCCCTGCTGTTCTCCCCAACGTACAGAATATAGCGAAAGTAATCTGCCTGAGGCTCTCCTCTCTACATTCTATTATAAATAAACGTCGTCTATTTTTTTATGCACCTCAGGTGTTGATAGTGCGTATCAGAATAAAAAGAAGGCTGGAAAAGTAGAGAGCGCCAATGATTTGAAAATCGCAAAACGCAATTTAATTTACCGAATAAACTAATGCGATTCAAAAGTCGCCTTAGAACTGAATAATAAAAAAAAAACACGTTCAAGTTTGCATCACATTAAGTTATACCTGACGACGTATGAGCAGCGAGACGTTCCTTGGAAAAATAATGTGATATTGCGTAATGCCAACCAATAGTGACGTATTATTAGTGGAGACGGATAGCCAATGGCAAACAGCTCTTCCGAACGAAACGCTTTGTGAATCAGGCCCCGGATTATTAACAAATAGAGCCCCGTCAAAAGGAGGCACTGAGAATTGTTTTAAATTCCTAATTCTCCACTTCACCGTATACATTTTTTTTCTAGATGCAGGAACGAATGTTTCGCGTCCTGCAATTATCCGCTTGAAATGTGCGTTATCTAAGGTCAGATTCTTTCAATTTACTGCACCATCTTAATCAGATGAGAGGTTTATCCTGGATCGCACAAACTTGTTTACATAGCAGTTTTACAAATGACTGCCAGAGAAGAGACGCGATGGGCGGTAAACTAGATTGCCTTCTTATATCGTACCCTTTTATCCAACTCCCATGGCCCTCCTAAAAGTGGTTGTTCTGAACTCTTTTATGTGCCGGTTACTCCACGAAAAAAAAAAGTGCTCTCTCTGTTTCCGAATGGAACACTGCTAGCAAACACGCACGCAAAAGGGAGGAAGGCACAAGCCCCAGCACTCTCCCAACAGTGTGGCGGAATCCAGAGGCGTCTTTGAGTACCCGCCATCGACGCTGATAATCTCCGCCCAAAAGCTGGCTTAAGCGGCACTAGCCAGGACTGAAGAAACGTTTACACAGCCCAGCTGGCTGTCATGACAACGATAGCACCCAGCGAAACCGGTAAGCACGCTCGCGCCCACTCAGCGCCCGCAATGGAGGAGACTTCCTTCACGGCGCACTTCGAGGCGAGCGAGCTTTCCTGGTGTCTCGCAGAGAGCGTGTCATTTGGGCAGCCGAGCAGTCCGCGGTGTCCGCGTACTGCGGCGTTGCTCGTTATCCGCGCGAGTCGCGCGCTGCCGCGTTATTAAGGAGAGACGCTCCGGTGTCGCGCGGATTGGCGCTGCGCCTGCCTGGGCTGCGCAGCGGCCCACGACCCAGCAGCGCTTGCGGGGGCCCGCCCCTATGAGGACGCTCCTAATCAACGCTTAATTAAACTGCGGCACACACAGCTCCGCTTCTAGCAGAGTGTCTTCTCCGCTGACTCTCCTCGCCTCATTCTCGAAAAACCCGAGAAGACACTTCGGCGGCGGAGAGTTGCGGCAGTTCTGCCCTTTTTCTGCGACCGCTGGTCGCGCCTGCTTTTCGGGAGAGAGTACTCCTGTGGCCGATGCATTGTTATCAAAAAGCTGACGGCAGAGAACCACCTGCAATTTGTCTGCAGTAAGTTCGCCAACAGATATTCTTCGCTGTCGTCCCGGTAACACAGCTGGATCCCGGTCGTCGTTTCGATTACACAAGAGATTCAAAGTTTTCTTATCCGTTGCGAAACAAGACCTGGCTATGGCGGTTAAGCGCGACCGAGATTTGAGACAGCGCCGAAAAATCCTTTATTTTTATTTTGGGAGGCTGGAGGTTTCGCCAACTGATGTTGGGAAAGTTTCCCCCCGTCTGCGTCCAGCGTCAGATTTCACCATGAGGTCTGGAATTTTGATTGGGAGTACTGTGCCTTAATATGGTAGTTCGGAAAGGCCTCGCTCAAACATAAAAAAGCCAAACAAAAACAAAACAGCTTCTTGCACTTATGTGTCTGTGGCCGTGGGACGTAATAGAAATGCAATGCGTGTGTTATGTATGTTATAATTTTATAGTGACAGACGAAACACGGTCAATGCACGGGGTGGGCAGCTTATGAAAATCGACATTTTTGTCTATAGGTTCCATTATTTCAGCTTAGAGAGAATATACTGCGCACTTGCCGCAGCTAACGGCTAAAACGAGAGCCAGACATGCTTGGCATGAATACGCAACGTGGCGAAAAAGATAGTTACGTTGAGAGAAACAAGCGGCTCATTTACATTTCTGCCTGGGCTCAAAAGTGATTCCCCCGCCTCTAACTATATACTCTAGAGCGATGACTCTCAGCAATACTTTCTTGGCGATATTACATTGCCATGTTGTTGAATATTACATTGCCGAGTTGTTGAATGCTCGAACAAAGTTCCGTGGAAAAAGCGCCAACACGCACACAGACAAAGACAAGACATGATTAAACGCATAAACATTAGTCCCAAAACAGTGCTAGCAACAAAGAACAGAACAACCATATGCCACATTAACATAGTGATGTAAGTTTATCACGAAGATAACTTCTTTGAAGAAATTCCGCTGGCGTTTCTCTAGAAGAAGCATTTGCATGCTATAACGGTATTTAGTTTTATTGCGGAGAACTGCGCGTTTGGCGTAATTAAATTAAGCATTCACGTTCCTCTTTTATTTAGTTAAATATTACGTTCTTATTATGACGCATAGAAACGGGAGACGTATATCACCAGTAAGAAAGCATGAAGTCAAAATATCTAGCGTTTCTCGAAACCCTTACAACTTTATTTTCCGCGTGCCCTGCTCACCTTGTGACTGAGGACGACCGGGTGAATCTGGGAGCCTGTGAGCTTGTACCATCGGTAGTTGGGTGGCGGGTTCCCGGTGGCGGCGCACGGGATCTTGGCCAGCGTTCCTTCGCGCACCCGCACCCGGCCCTCGTACTCGAGTAGCTGTGGAGCCGAGTGGCCTTTGGTCTCTGCGCAGCAGGTTCATCACCGTGGTAAGCCATCACGTCTCAACCCACAAGAACCCATATTTAAATTCGAGCGAATGAAAACTATTGATTAGATCTTACATGCCACAGATTCAAAGCGACAGTAACAGGGACCATATGATATGTTATTGGCCACATGAGATTCATTAATGCGCACCTTAACGACACGGGCTTTTTGGCATACTGACCCTCTCGCGACCGCAACAGCTAAGAATAGGAACCGTGACAACAAAAGGCTACGAACGCCAAAAATTGATTACGCTTGAATCTGGATAACAATGTGCACGTTACGATAAATTCTTAAGAACAGTAGAGAATTCGCTTAGTCGCTAGGAAAAAAAATTAGAACGGGAGGTTTTGAGAATTCTTCTTGGGTTCCAGTGGTTTCGAGCAAAGTATACAATCTACGTATAACAATGACAGGTCACAAGACAGATGTAGAACTGCCATAATCCACACAAAATTTGTTTACGTGGATTACATGGGAGGGATCGCGAAATCCAGTTCACTGTGCCTTAGCTTGCGGAAGGAAAGATGTCTGTATTTCTCAAGATCGGGTGGTCGGCACCGGACTTGTTGTCGCTAGCCGGTTGTGAGGTCATATACCGGATGCTTAGCCTTGGCGGAGAGAAAGAACTATTCGAAAAAAGTGTGAAAAGAATAATACTTAAAAATGCTTTCCCATTTGCAACATTAATATTCCAAGATAAAAATTGAAAATAATTTAAACAGCTTGTAGTGAGTTAGTTTGAGCGTCAAAACGGCGGATCACTCACTAAAAATGGCTATTGATTACGGAATGCATCGACGGGATGCTTAAACTACTACAATATAGCTCGAAACGTCTTGATAATTAATTGTTATGCTGGCGACAGCATTGGTTCGACAGAAAACAATAGTATTCGCTTTACAGCTAATAGCTGTGTGAGCGTGTAAAGCGTATCAATTACTAGTCAAGTCGTTTACTAGTCAAGCATGTGCCAGAGGCTTACAATTTCCTTGTCACCGCTTGAGGTGCAAGTGTTCTCGCTACAGATGTTACTCGCGACGCTGACACTATTTGTAGTCGGACGCCATACGCAGTATACAGATGGAAAAAAGTCACAGACCTTCGCGGCACACCCAGCACCGTCACAGCGTAAGCTGGAGGACGGCTCCATAGCAGCTCAATTTTCGGTAGCACGCACTAGAGAGTCGTCACGGCGAAGTCACCTTGCGTCGTTTTCACGCGAACGATCTGAACTGCCCGCGCGGCGTCGACGGCGAGCTACGGCTTGTGCTTCTCTCTGCACAGTGGTCTGCTGAGCCCGACGTTGCCTCGTTGCAGCCGCGCGCATAGCTCTACGATTCGCTTCTTCAGCAGCGGTTCGTACCTTGCGGGGAAGCGCCATAAAGTGCACCGACAAGTAAACACAGGTATTGAGACTATACGCATCCCACATGTCACAGCCCTTGACCCATGGCACGATACAATGCTGCTGTTGTTGATGATGATGATTTAGTGGCATCCCTTTGAAACGGGGCTGTGACGAACAGTCACCTAGCCTGCTTGATTTAATCAGGTGTGCCATACATGTTATTCATTCTAGCATGTTTTTTACATCTCCAAATCTTCTATTTCTTTCTCAAGGCAATCCAACCACTTGGCTAATCCCCCATAGTGGATAGGAGCCTGGTGATAGCAGCGACGGACACCAGCGGTGGCAGCGGCGGACAACATCGCCAACCGACATCGCTATTGGAATGAGCCCATAAGTGCTTATGCTGTAAAACGCGCTAGAGCGAATTATGACCAAGTTCTTACTTGTTGCACAAAAGTGACATCTTGGGTGTTCAGCACGTTGGCACCAAAATCGACCAAAAATTTAAGCGAATTATCCCTCTTGTAATCTATCCGCTTTATCGCGCCGTCGCGTTTGGGGGGTGTAGCGGGTACACCTTGTTGCTACCCTTGGAATCAGTGTATCATTGGTAAAGGGTACATGGTTCCCAAAAACAAGGAAGTTTTATCGGACTCACATTTTGGACCCCCTATCACAGGGTGCGTGGTCTGAGAGCCCGGCGTGCAATACATATTCAACAAAGGTTCAGTGCAATCATCTCGGCAGGAGGTACGCTAGTGCAGCGTGTTCGAGAGCGTCATTTTGTTAATTTTCTATACTGTAGTTGACGTGCGATTGAGTCCAATAAGATTAATATATGAACCTTCTATACTTGACCTTCAAAGAAGCTCCAGAAACTGCTGATAAAATTAGTCAAGGGGCAGGCTCCTTTATAACTGCTAAAGTGCAGATGTCGTCTCTGTGTGCACATCATCTTATCAACATACTTAGAGAAGTCCCTATGAAAGCACCTTCGACAGGCGTTGAAACAATGAGGCTATCGAGCCGGGCAGATCAATAGGCTACAACAGAAAGTTTACAAAATACTGCAGCGCACATATGCGCATTTACGTTGACAGAGCTGTCATTCCAGAGCTGGAGATGGTTCATTTTCGTAGTATCCAAGTGCTACCATACGAATGATTTCGCCTCTGCTTTTGAAATCGCGTGCTTGGAACGCAGCCGTAATACACTGACGTTGCAGGTCACGTCTTCGGATGTCCACTGCAAGTGTATATTCACTCCGTTTCGGGCACCGGAAGCCTAGGAACGAAGCATGAAAGTGAGAACGAGGCCATAACTGAGTCCGCGAAAAACGGCACTGCCGTTGTAAGACTAAGCCGGAGAAGTTGCATCAACAAGGCTTTCGAGACGAGCAGAATAGGAGATTCAGCCTCGTTCATGAACTTTTTGTTTGCGGCCAATCGATAGACGCCGATGGCGAGAAATTCATCCCGTGTGTCCTCGCTCCGCGAGCAGCCTATGCGGCGACGATAAGGTCGCTTCCAGTAGCACGTCACCAACACTTATGGCCATCAAGATTTATGCCAAGAAACCAAATATTACTGGCACGGCAATTAGTTGACCCCTTGTGTTTAGCTAGATGCGCAAAAAATTGCATCACCCCCCCCCCCCCCCACCACCACCCGAAAATAAATAATAATAAATGAATAAAATACGACAAGCTTATCACAATCCCGAGTCAATCACTGCGCCAAGCAGCTACCTTTTCACTCGCACTCATAAAGCACCTCAGATAAGGCTTGTACAACTTCATCTCTTTCCCACGCTGCGCAGCATTTCAACAATTACACCCGTTCAGTTATGTCTTCACACCTTGTCTACACCCCCTCGGCTCCAATATCTCACTCGACGTACCCCTGGGGTAAGCTTCGACGGACGCGCGAGTTCTGTGCGATGCTTTTTAACACGATCTCATGCGTTCGCTCGTAGCTACAAGCCGCGCTTCGGCTTTTGCAGCGCCAGTAAGCAGATGCGAAGTGCAACACTTGGCTTTATCGGGCCGCACCCACTACTGACTCGCACGCAATTAAGATTTCTAATGACATCCGCTTTCAAACGGTGCGGCGACAAATTCTCACCTAGCCAGCTTGAGTTAATCAGGCTTTAGTACATCTATTTCTGTCTATAGCATTTTGCCCATCTCTACTTAATAGTCTTTCTCTTCATTAACTCCCTGCATTTCCTCTCTTCTATTTCTCTCTCTCTCTCTTCATTAAAACCACTATCTCTAATTTGCAAAATTACCTATGCATGTAGCGACCCGGGCTCCATTTCTTTCCTGCCTTTTTTTTTCTTCTTTTTTTCTTTTCACCAACCTTCTAAACATCTCTGGCTTAACTCAGGCCACTGACCTCTTGACGCCCCCATCAGCATTGAACTTCAGCACTTGAGGAACGTGGGCGTACCCTATGGCGCTGTCTGGGTGAGGTTCTTGGCATTTAATTGCGATGTGCTGAATCGTGCAGAGAATTTTTCATCCAAATGACACATGCATCGTCCTATTGCGAGCAGAAATCTGAGTAGGTATCACGGCTGTACTGTTGCTGCCTACACGTGAGAGCGGGAGTTGGACGAGTTGAACACGAACTGAAGCTCAAGAGCGCTTTATTCGGCGTTGACGTCAGCACTGCTACATGTGAAGACTTGCGCATTAGCTCTTCTCACCAGCCTGGCTTCCTCGCAGGCGCGTACTGTCTGACGGGAGCTCCAGCGCATGCGAGCGCATACGAGAGTAACGGACTTACAGAAAAGAGAAGCAACATCCGGGTTTTCTACCTCGTTAGTGCTTGGCGCAGCAAATGACTGCATTTTCTGCTCACAGTGATAAACCAAGTGCTGCCAGACAAATGCCCTGCAATTGCAGTAACTGCCGCCAGACTATCAGCTATTTAGATGTGTGTGTAGACACTGTTCTCATAGATGGAGATCTTTACTAGCGTCAAACCATGTCTTTGTACTTTAGAAATACTGACATATGACACTGGTCGAAAAAAAAATAAATAAAAGGAGATCAAATGCTCCCTGCAGAATGCCACGACAAATGCGCTGTTCTACGCACAGAATACTTCTAAGCCGAGCCAAAACTCCAACACAGCTGTCACTGCAGAATGTTTCGGATAAAAGGGCTGGTGCCGAGACTCCCATAGCTAGGAATTGATTTATGCTGATTTCAAAATGGCCTCTAATAAAAAAGAAAGAAACAAAGGAAAACAGTGTTTTTTTTTTTACTATTATATTATGAGCAACTATAAGCGACGGTTCGCGACAGGCAAATGACTATGTTCTTGAAATAAGAGAAGAATAGATATCGGGTAAGCTATACTCCCTTGCTCAGTAGACCATAAAAAATTATGGTCGCTTAGCGCAAACAAAGAAGGACGGAAGGGGAGCCCAAATTTCGTCTGTTTATTCTATTCTGCATTACTAGCCTTCCCACATTTTGGTGTGCGGGTAATTATGCATTATCAGTGAGATTTGTGGCAGGCAATTTCTTGAAATGCTTTTTTAAAAAGAACGTAAAACAGCGGCCAGTTAACCCAAAACGGCCTATCTAACTTGAAGTTAGATAACGCGATTATTTATGACACCTGAAGCAGAATGGCCGTTTTATTTCTTATCTCGCTTGCTGGAAGCGCCAAGCACGTTTAGGCAAACCGCAAAAACCACTGCTGACATCACCGAAGGAAAAGGTCATATAAAGTCGATATACCGCCCGGTACATGTGGACGTAATCTCGGCCCCTGTCTCTTCGGATGGGGGAGCATTTTTCTCTCGCGCTTGCATAGCCAATCCGTATTGCCTGAAACTCGGCCGAACCTCCTCCGTCTTGATTACCTGACTGGCGCTACCCCCTTCCACGCCAACGCCAAAGTGCAGAGACGTTTGAATTATTGAAAAGCACGGACCGCGCCGGAGTGCACCAAATTAATGCCGCCCTGCACTCGGCGTGTCGTAGACATCTATAGCGCCCGCTGTGCGGCTTCGAGTTGTCGAGGAATTGCTTGCTTAAGCTTGCCGCGCAAGTTGGAGTAATGACGATTAAGACGGCGCGACAGAGCCACGTGTCGGGTCCCGTTCACCGGAGGAATCAGTTCGTTGTTGCTAGAGAAAGATGGAGCCGCTTCTGAATCGCAAATTACCACGCGTCGTAAGTGTAGCGCTATCTGTTACTCGGGACAGCGTTCTCTGTCTGTGAAATTAGAAAAAAAAATGTTGTAGTGGGAGCAACGCTCTTGCTTCCCCATTAGCGGGATGAGGTAATAAGGCGCAGCTGTCCCGAGTCGCCCCGACAGAGTTGCCCTGTGCACGAGGCGCCGTCATTCTCAGCACGAAGGCGTTTTAACTGCGGCCATTTTTCGATTTATACATGCTGCTGAAGGCGTACAACGCGGGGGAAATCGAGGATGTGCTGAGTAACAAAGATGGAAATTTTACGCATTTCTAGGTTCTAGCTTTTGCTGTTTCTCTGAAATATGCGAGGCGCAGATTGACATCCCATGTTTCCTTCGATTATTTTGCAGCCCTACGAAGGCCTTTTCTTGACAAGCGTTTGCTCTGAATAATAACGGTCGTTGCAGCGCTTGTGTTGCAAGCGTGCTCATGGAGCACTCGTTGCAACATGTCTCATTCTTGAGGAATCAGGGCCGGCATAATGTAAAGCCTTCCTATCAACCACCGCCACCATGTTGCACCATTCGCATCATTGACGAAGCGCAAAACGAAACAGCACTGGAATACAATCGTTGCATTTTCCCGCGGCCAGGTGCTGGTTTGGACGATTCTCTAACTTCGTATTGCGTTTAACCCGTTCAGACAATTAAGTTTCTTGTTGATTCGTGTTGTGCTGATACTAAATAGTGTGATACCAATAGTCCATGCAAGGACAAAATTATAATCCTGCGCATACTAGAGGCCACACTTGTCGCACCCATAACAGGTGCTCCATACATGGTGCGCATGATAGGAATGTACTGATTTTAACGAACTGGGGCAACATTCTAGACACACGCGTTTTTCTCTTTTTTACTTGTTTATGCTTTGTGAGGCATGGCTTTTGCTTTGTAGTTTTGTAGTCAATTCGAAGTGGCATAAAGAGCTGTAGTGATTTTACTTAAAAAGAGAGAGAGGGGAAAACCATCTGGTGAAGGCGAGGCATGACACTTTACTGACAGAATAAAACACGACCGCAAGATAGTCGTTCACCTGAGTTAATATTGTACCTGCAATGATAACGAATGTTGACAGGCTCCTTCCTGGCTAAGACTTTTGGCAAAGGGCATCAACACCGCTACACTGCTGGTTGATATGAAAAACCTATACGACAAAAAAACTCAAAGGGATGTAGTTTGAAAAAAAAAAATCCGAGTATTTAACCGGGCTCAAAGAAAAGACCTCTAATCAAATAGTGACAGTTGAAAATTTCTTCTCCGCTGTATCAAAAAAAAAAAAGAAAAAAAAAGAAAAGAAATCAGAAACACAAAGTGGGATACAGTCCTTATCACTTTTTCACATGTACTGACCTAAAAAAACATTCAGTACTCTAGTCATCAGTAGTCATCATCCATGATAAGAGTAGTAACTAGATTCTTGATTACGTAATTTGCTCACGTCGTGAAATTATTTCGAATTTGCACATATTCCCATGAACGTTTTTATCACAGAATAACAGGCAAGGAATTGTAAAAACATTACAGTTCTGTTTACGAAGCGATGTGGGCAGAAAGGTCCAATTTGTCTTATAAAATTATTATGTTGAGGTGATTTGCTAGAACACTTTCCGGAAATTTTATTCCGATAAGTTGCAAAGGAAAAGCGGTATTTGAAGTAATATCGCACAGTACGCGAGACCCGGTTAGGAGAGCCGCAAACTAATTTCGCGCGTCAGCGCCTGTCTTTTGGCACTGTTGGCACCAGCCACCAGTGCAGTTACATTATAAAAGCTGCTAAACCTAGCTGTCGGAAAATGCGTTCGCAAAGTTTGTCTTGTAAAAAAATGAGGCGAAAAAAAAAGACGACATTTCTAAGCAGTCTGAAGTGCCCCGTCCTATTCCGAATTATTCCTTCTCACTTTTGTTTCATTGGTAAGTTTTTATGTTTGCGCACATTGAATATAGGAAATGATTGCCTGCGTAGAAAATGTTTATGACACTTTTCATATATAGTACCCGAGATGGAATAATCTATTTATGTTTGGATTATCTTAGATAATGGTACTAATAGAACATCTAACGTTTTACAAAGAGACATCTTGTGGGCAGATTCGGTGGTTTCGAGCAATCAATTGAAAACTACATGACCTTTTAAATTAGCCAGTTCCTTATGAGATAGTGACAGGGATGCAGTGCTAACGCGCCTATCTGCTACTGAGGTTCCCAGTATGACAGATCAACTAGCCTGAATCAATGTCTTAGTGCTATAGACAAATTAAGTCTGCCATATTCTACTGCACAACCCTTACGGTGCGAAATGCGCGTTTTTTATAGCCTAAACAAAGTCGCAGTTTCGGCCGAAAGGCGAAGCATCGATTGCGATAGCAAATTAGTGGAAAGCAATACGAAGTCAGGATAGCAGTTTTATCGGCCCTATAAACTTGTAAGCATAGGCATACTAACTAAATTAACAAGCATCGTGTCACGTGCGCACAGGCAAACATGAACACATCTCACTCGACGACCGCGCACAATCGCTGTCAAAACGTTGGAGTGAGGAAGCGCGTCAGCAGCAGCGAGCGAATTGACCGTCGTGCCGCCTCTCGCCTCACGCGAACTAAGCCGCGAAAACACAGCGCGCGATGGACTCTGTCCCCGTCGCCGATGACTTTCAAGATACAGCGGCCCACGCGGGCGCGCGCGGGCGCGCAGGCCGCTGGGGGTAAAAGGCGCCCCCCTCCTTCCGGAGCGTTGCGCGAGACGGAAAACGGCGCGCTTACTTCCCGCTTCCTTCCCTTGCCTGCACGTGATTGAGCCGCGATCGCCGGCTCACCGTCGCACGCTTTCACTCGCACATACAGCGTACGGCGCGCGGCGACGATTTTATGGCCCTTGGACCTTATCGGAACCTCACGGCGATGGCGACGCCGACTGCAGAAACGCGCTTTGAGTGTCCATATAATTGCTATCGCAATAAAAATTAATTTCTTGGGTTTTACGCGCCAAAACGACGATATCATTATGAGTCACGCACAGGTGGAGAGGGGGAGGGACTCCGGATTAATTTTGACTAGCTAGGGTTCTTTAAGTGCTTTTTTTTCCTTCACCTGAAGTATACAGCATGCAAAGGTATATCACACTGCACGCCTAACAAAATGTTTTTGAACTCCGCAATAAACAAAAGGTTTTAGAGTTACATAAAAAACAAAGGTTGATTTAAAGATAGCAATAGACTGCTGCACTGCTATAATGTAAAGTATTTCCGGATACTGAAAGCCGTTTTCTGTTTTCTGCAGGTACACATTAAAGCACCCGGAAGGAACGAGCCGTTTTTCTCAAGTGTATGTGTGTGGCCATTTGCGTAAAACCTTCGCTCAATTCCGAACTTTACAACGAGAACTCCCAAGGTTTCGCCGCAATGTTATATGGAGTGCTGCGAGCCTCTGCTCAGAAGCACGTCGGAGAATGGCAACACGCGCGCTTCATACTCCCTCGCAACAATCCAGATAGGGATGTTGCAGAAAGAGGACCGTCTGTGAAGTGCGGTGGCTAAGGTGCATTTTTGTGCAAATCATGATTAAGAGCAGCACCGCCCGTTCTGCTGTATATGGCACACGGCGTTAGTTAAAGCCTCGATTATCTTCAAGATCTGAGGTACAAATTTGTTCGTTGTATCATTGTATAATCTGCAGGCTTCTTTACGTTCAGACGCAGAAACCAGGAAGAACTACACCATCCCTAAATGAACCAGACGGGCGCTGACATTCATGATTGCAGTAAGAAAAGTCGCGTACTGATTCATCTGAGATAAATTACATTTCTAGAGAACGCTCCCAGTATTAGGGTTCCTCGAACATAACAGACCCGAAAAGCCCTTTTTATTGCGATAGCAATTATATGGACACTCAAAAGCAGATTTCTGCCGTCACCGTCGCCGTCGCCGTGAGGTTCCGTATGACGTCAATGGAGATGAAATCGTCGCCGCGCGCCGAACGCTGTATGTGCGAGGGAAAGGGCGTGAGGGGCGCGCGCTTTCACGGGGAGTGAACGCACGGCGGAGAACAAACGCGCGTTCTGCGCCGTGCTCGCTTAAGGGCTGCAGAAGTAGGCGTCCTCTTTCCTCCTTTAGAATCACCATATATGTAGAGCAAACGCACCTTCTTCCGACGCGCGAGAGGCCGTGGCGGAGGGGGGGGGGGAGGGGGAGGGAAGGGAGGCGACGTTTAGCTGCGGCACCAAGTGCCTATTTATATATCAGAGGCTCCGGCAACAATCACCAACGCCGCACGCATTTTGAGCGAACGCGGGCAAAACGCCGGCGGCGTCGACAACAGTTCTGCGTGTTGCCGGTGCTGCTGCATGTCAAAGTTTATACAGCTGATAAAGCTAATATCATTACTCCGTATAGCTCTTTACAAATTTGCTATCGCAATTGATGCTTCGCCTTTCAGGTGAAACTGCGACAACTTTTTTCTATTATCGATACCTTTGAAAGCATGTAGCTAAAAAAATTGTAACGGCACCAAATCGTGCAAGCCGCAACCGAGAATATTTTTACGTTTCCCATCCTGGCTATAAACAGCCATATCTGACAACAATGTGCAACCGCAGGCCACCACTTTCTCCTCAATACACGGATTTGTGCAACGCGCGCTCGATTGCTGCGTTTCGGCATCTGTGGCTCACCGCCCACCTCGCCCCTCTGCTCTGCTCCACTTCGCCGATCCACTGATCGGAACAAGGCTCGGCTTTCGGGGAACGTGTCGCCACGTTGGGTAAACTGGACTACTCATGAAATATGTATGAGACCACCGCAAGGCCGGGCCTCGGAAAAGCGTATGTGCGCGCACACGTGTGGAATGCGTAAGGCGGCGCAGCAAAGCCGGATGAGCCAAGACATTTTCCGAGCGATCGCAGTGGATCGCGCCTCCAGCGGTGAAAAACGCGTGTTGCAAGGCGCTTTGAAGTGCCAGCTGGAAGGTGTCCATCGCGAATTACAGCAACAGACATGACCCAGAACAGAGACACGGCGCGCACCCGCATACTGGCTGTTTCATGTGTCTGCCCCGGTGCAATAATTCTATCATCCAACCTATGCCTGCTGCTCGAGATCACATAAGCCGCCGCTTTTAATTTTGCTGGTCGGTCGAGCGCGCCGACGGCGGGTGTAGGAGGGTAGACCCGTTTTTTATTAATTGTTCATGATTATTATAATAATTACGGGCGTACTGACAACGACGATTAGACGCGTGCCCTTACGATAACACGTAGATTAATATAGGGCGTTTGAACGAATGGTCTCTAGACAGATTCAATTTGTGGATTTTTGCGTTGAAAGACACCATGCAGGCTCCGCCGGAAATGTACTGTTTGCATAAATTCAAATACGAATGAGTAGAAAGCGACTGGAATGCGTTGTTCCACTTCAAGGTTAGCTTTTATATGTTACGCTGACTTAATTAATGCGCGGAAACGTAGATCTAGGAGAATACCTTTCTTAGAAACCCACTGCGGAGCAATTGCAGATCACACTCCTGCGTGACTACGCGTAACAGCTGCTCTGGTAAAAAGTTCGTTTTTTTTTCGGTTCGCGTTTTAACTTATGCTGGTTGCACACCCTGGAATTGGTAAAGCGCCGTCCTGAAGAGCATCCTAGCGCAATAATTTTTCACAGGAAGCAAACGAAATGTTGCGGGGCGATAGTGAGAGGAGGTGAGATGCCCTCCCCGACGCATAGGATCTCTCGCACTGCCTCGACCAGCGTACGAAAGCAACATTCCTCCCTCGCCTTCTCCGATATCCCAGCCTATATACGTCACGAGAGTCACGCAGCTGCTTTCTCTGTCTGTCTTCCTTTCCTGCTGCGCGGCGCACACTTCCGGTGGTGACTTTGGGAGCTGTGTGTTTCAGGGGTATCCGGGTGTGGTTCATGTTGCCGCTGGCGCCGTTGTCATTGGCGATGAGACTGGCTGCTCAGAAAATAAGGACGCTTGGACTTTCGTTTGAATTTTCAGCTATTTTTGCGGCGTACACAAAAGCAATATTTTCTACGCACGATGGTCACCGCGTCATCTACGCACCGAGTTTGTTTGCAATTTCCAAATCTGCTAAGGAGCTCGTTAAGCTTCACTAAAACCAAGGACATGTTATATCATTGAATACGACAGTGAATAAAACGTAGTGCCTAAGTGCAGCGACATTCAGGATGACAATAGTTGTCGCAATCGGCCTTCTGGAATGCGACGGACTAACGGGAGAGCTTGCATTTTCCAGCTGCTTTTCTTCTTCTTACCTTATTTATTCGCACTTTGCAAATGTGGCCCGATGATTTTACTACCTAGAGTAATACCATGGCTGACAGAGCATTGCACCTGTAACTAACGCGTCCACTTCCTCATGTCGCGTCAGGTCACTGACTGCGCGCACGAGTTAAGCCTGCACGCCAACGTGCGTTCCCTCAGCCCCAGCCTCAGACCATTAGTTCCCGTCCTCTAAGCGACCACAGAACTAATGCTTGCGCGTGCCAGATTTCACGGCTGAGTCGAACGGCGTCGCTTATTCATTTATTTCTTTTCATCGCACGTCTCTCTGCCATCGTCGCGGCCATTCCTGCTTGGGGGCCAAACGTCGCCGACGGTCTCTCACCTTCCTATTTCGGTAACCATATAGAAAAAAAAAAAAACTAAGAAACAAGAAAGCGAATAAAACAGGCAAGAAGGAAAAGAAAGACAAAGCAATGTCACCGCCGAACTGTCAGCAACAGCTCCGTAAGGGGGCGTATAATAACCCCGGCCCGCACCGCGTTCTGTTTTGGACCCAGTTTGCTCAGAGCAGTGTGCGAGCTGCGGCGCCAATTATTTGGTGCTACCAAAAAGTTTCGGTTAGGGCGCGGGGCGCTAAATGAGGCCTAAAACGTCCCGGTCCGCTTGTCGAAACGACTTCGCGACGACCTGACGTTCGGGCGTTAGTGGCGCTGAGCACCTTGCACCTTCTGTAAGTAAAGTGCAAGCGCGGCGCACTTTGCTTTGTTGCTCCGTTTGGTGAGGTTGCGACTGCAGCCGAGGCTTTTGACCCCAAGGGGTCCCGAATTGATAGTTTTCTACGCCCAGTCATCATCTTTGTTAAATCTGTCCAGTGGTGCTCAAGATTAATGCATAGGGAAATGGCACATGTAGTGGATGAAGTTGGCTTTTTTAATCGCCGTGGTGGCATAGTGGCGTGGCGCTGCTAAGCCCAAGGGCGCGGGATCGAATCCCGGCCGCTGCTGCCGCATTTCGATGGGCGCGAAATGGAAAAAAAAAAAGAAAATTATTGCGTGCACGTTAAAGAACCCCAGGTGGTCAAAATTATTTAGGTGTCCCGTACTTCGGCGTGCATCATAAGCATATGGTGGTTTTGGCACGTAAAACCCCAGAATTTAATTTAAAATGTTTAATTTGGCTTTTCAGTATGACACAAAAATGAGCACACGCTGGATAGCGCACTCTCAGTGGCGTATGCGGCTCTGATTTTGATAAAAACTATTTCACTCTTTCGTGAATATCTGCAGCTGAATTTGTAACAATAGGCAAATTAATTTTGTTGATATATGACTTATTGAGAAAATGTCTGGATATTCAGTTCTCCACAGGAATAATCACATAACGCTGTGAAGAAAATAATCAGCGTTTCAGAGCGTTTCAACTTGTTCGGAACCAAACATCTGGAATTTCTTCTCTTCTGCCGATGCCTACAAAATATTACAGCGACATATACTTTCGCCGATTATTTTGTTGTCGGTAATGAGGCGCTCCATTCGGACACTACAGATGAGAGCGTGTAGTTAGTTTACAAAAGATTCGAGAAGATATCGTAAATTTCTAAATTTACGCATTCCACACACATTTAGAAGTCACGACTCTAAGATATCTAAATCTTGCATTACAGCGCCTGTCACCTAACCATAATTTATAAAGGAATAAATATTGAATTCACATCATTGAAAACCGATCACTACGCCAACCAGGATAATTATTTCGCCGATAAATTTTTTCGACCCTGCGAATTATAACTCGGTCTGCATATAAACGTTCCCCAAGTGCAGCAAGTTTCATTTGGTGTTTATAGGAGATAATTTTCGGAACGCGATGGTTCTTAGGCTACATTCTCTTGCTTTCTAGCCAGATGACTGCAACGTGCACGCTAGTGAAACTCAATAGATTTTTCCAATGACTTTATTCCTTCGCGCGGGATTATTTTTCATTCGTGAAACGGGGTTCATAGCTAAAGGAAAGCTGGTATATCACTGATCTCAACATTTAAGATTTCATCAATATGCAACATACCATATTGAAGAACTTACCTTTTATCTTACGCTATATTGCTTCATAGCACAAAGTGCGATCATCAAAATCTGAAACCCACACCACAACAACCAGTACTTGAAAGGGAAAAATTGTCCCCCACCCGACTGTAGCACGAACAAAGGAAACACATGCGGGCCTCTCCGAAAGAAAAGTTCGCAGTTTAAGTAAAATTCTTCCCGGTCCGGTATTTGAACCCGGGGCCAACGCCTTCCCAGGTTGGTCGCTTTGCCATCTAAGTTAACCAGGAGGCTTGCGGATTGCAGAGCGAGGGCGAATTCATTGACAACTCGAAGTAGAGGGACACTGAATATGGCAAGTCAGTTCGGCGGAAGCTCCCAAAACTGACTTGCCATATTCAATGTCCCAGTGCTGCGAGTTGTCGATTAGTTCGCCCTCGCGCTGCGACCTGCAAGCCTCCTGGTTAACTTAGATGGCAAAGCGACCAACCCGGGAAGGCGTTGGCCCCGTGTTAAAATACCCGACCAGGAAGAATTTTGCTTCAACTGTGAAGTTTACTTTCTCAGAAATCCGTATGCGGTTTCCTCTATAGCGTCGTGCTACAGTCTGGTGGATGACAATTTTTCCCTTTCATGAGCTTTCTTCCACTTTGCCGGCTTCCGCAGAACAGATTTGCCAAAAACCAGTACTGTATCGGCAACCGAAATGAATAGATCAGTCTTAGGTGCCTGGGTGTCTGGAAACTACGTCCCCTTTTCTTCAACTTCTTCCACTATTAGACGAATCTTTTGTGACCCCGCATGTCCAGGAAACGTCCTTCGCCGGGCACATACACTATATATATATATACATGGTAACAGCCTCCTTAGCCCGCTTCCGATGTTCTCACATACTGAGGTCGTGTCCCATGACGGGTCAGAGTGCCCGGGTTCTGACCCGGCAGCGACGACGCAACGACTCTCATTAAAACGCCGGGGCCGAAGTCGTTAGCGAGCGCTGCGGAGTCGCGTTGTGCGCCGTGTAGCGGCAGCAAAAGCCAGAGCGCTCGGCCTTCCTGCCAGCCCTCACACTTCGCCTTCACGCACGGCGCCGTGGGGATTCCAGGAAAGGGCAGGTCACGTTTCCCCGCTGCACTGTGGCAGCGCGTCTACCTTGTCGCTTCGCCACAACTACGCAGCCAAAGTGAATTTGAACTCGCTCAAGTTTTCCGAGCCTCGATCTACCGAAGGCTGAAAGCGAAGATATTAAACCAAGAGGTCTACATGAATTATTATTTATGCGATGACGAGAGAAGGTGAAGCGAAACAGGCTTAACATTTCGCTACAGTGTTTACGCGAATCTGTAGGTCATACCGCAGACCGAAGTGCAGCGCGGAGCAGCGCAGACAAGTTCACCTTGCACGAGAGACCACCGCCTCACGAGGGGAAAGGCAGGCGTTCACGATACTGCTGGTAAAGCTTTCACGATACTGCTGGCGCAATCTGTGTGTTCCGCCGCCCGTCACAATTAGAGTTACGGTATATGCTACCTTCGGTAGCGTAGCATACACTATATGCCCTCCGGTTGTGACTCTAGTCACAACCGGAGGGCAACGCCTTCTGGTGGTTTTCCAGGGAGCCGAGCTTTGCGTCACGTGACCGAACTGTCTTGTCTCATTGGCGGAAGGGCACGCGACGTCGCGTGCGCTTCCACTAATGGAGCACCTTCTGGCGCCTCTCACCTCTATCACTCACCTCTTTCGCTGCGGACGGCGCCAACGGCGCGAAACTGAACAGCGAGCTAACAAAATCTAAGGTTTAAAAGCGCTTTCTAACGCTCTTCTCACTTCCTACGCTGATATGCTCCCTTTCATACACCCCGCTGCCGTGTTCTACGTATCAGAGCCGCAGAATACCTAGACACCGTGGAGATGGAGCTCGACGATGTTACAATTTTACATTAAAAAATTCATCTTCGCACCTGCACTCAAGGTTTACTTGTCGTACCTTTCTCATCCTCCAAAACTAGGCCATCAGAGTCTCCTATCGAAATAAAGTAAATTAGGCGCTTAAACACCTCAGGCGGCACGCTGTGCCGGTTCTGCGGTGTTGAGCACAGTTTTTTTTTTTTTTTTGAAGATTCGCTTGACTCTTTAAGACAGTTTTGCCTCCTTGTTAATTCTGCGTGCATATTAATTCAGTCGCCGGCAACAACTGACAAGAGTAGATGACAACTACGATATTTTCTCTTATTTCCCTATACGGCATACGAGGATAGGAATGCAGGATTCCTCCACTTCGTCTCTATACTAGTTGTTTCAGAAGTCTCAACAGGCGGTCTATCGTGCGTATCGCACAATCGTCGGAGGAAACGTCGATGCGTTGCCAGTAAACGCACAATGCTCGTGGTGTACAATCGGCCCGGGGCACGCCGCTTTATTATTATTATTATTTTGCTACGCCAGAATACCGCCAGCCATCACCGCGCCAACTACTGCCGAAAGAGTCCGCGTAGAGAAGTGGCCGAAGTAGCAGCCAGGCCAAGAAAGCCGGTCTACGTGACAGAAAAAAAGCGAGTGCCAAGACGAAGTTGTGGCAAAAGCAAAGCAAGAGGGGCACGAAAGGGTGGAAACTCTGTAAATGTTCGCCCGGGCCGAGATTGAATACGTGTATTATCCCCGAATGATGGAAAGCCGCGATCGCCGCGGCCATCGATCAAGGCGGACAAGCTGAAACGCCGAGAATGGGGAACGAATGCATAAAGAGAAGGAGGCGCCCGCGTGATCTACGCCGTGTCGTGGCGGCATCGACACCGGCAACTTGCGACTCCGCGAAAGAAGTGGCCGTTGCCAGTGTGTACATGTCCCCGGAGTCACTCTCCGTGGGGCGTTTCTCCGCCCATAACACTTTAGTTATTGTACTCTTGCAAACGGTCGCACTAATGGTCAAGTCCCGGCGCGGCACTCGACTTTCCGGTTAGGATGCTCTGACGCCATGCCACGCGCTCCACGAGGTCCCCGCTGGCCGCTGTCCAAATGTCGAACATTAGTATCTATCACCTCTTCTGCTCATTGGAGCTCCGTAGCAACCTCAGCGATTTAGTGCCCCTAATTTATTTTAGTTCTTGGCAATTCGGGTGCACACCTCGAGCAAGGAAGTTACGATACGCCTGAAGTACCGTTTTTTTAACCAGAAAGAGCACGTCTGCATTTCCACGCTATAATTACTCGTATATGCACCAGCTTAAGTATTCGTTTGCGGCCAAACACGTGATAGCAATGACGCTCGCCAAATCTAAAGAAGCAACAGAAAGCCCATTTTGCAAAAGCAGTCGCGGTGGTGCATCCTAGAGACGGAGAACAGGAATGCTGATGTGTAAACTACATATGTAAAACGAGAAGCGATACAGTATAATCACTATGGTTTTCTTTCTGCCAGTGACTTCAAACATAATTATACCAAGAGAATCGACATTGTTTTCCCATAACAGATCGCTGGCAGATGCGCAACACGTTTTTTATACTTATTTAATGTCTGCGCAGGAGAGGTTGGCATCATGGGTGATGCCCGCTACTACTTCTCTTCTTTGGCAAAGATTAACATTACTTATATGAATTTAGTCGGGTAATAGAGACAAACGAAAAAAAAAACACAAAACAAAACAAAACAAAACAAAAAACCTGTTTTATAGCCCCAAGTATATCTCACGCCTCGCAGTTTTTACTGTCTTCACGGCCGATAATTTGCAGGTAGCATCAAGTGAGCGCCACTCCTGTCGTAACCTGTGCAGCAAGCTAGCGTAACCTTTTTTTTTGTTTTTTTTTTTGGGGGGGGGGGGGCGGGTGGTAACTTCGGTGCCATGTGTGGGTCGAGACCGTGAAGATGGAGATTACAGTGACGGCGCCTAGCACGTGAAAGGGATCTAGAATTCAAGAGTGTAAGTATAGAATCATGAGATGTAGTTACTTGGTCCTAGCTTTCATTTCGTTGCCGACGGCACTTGAATTCGATGTTTGTGTTCCATCAGGCAACTACTTTCCCTTTCAGATCTTGTTTGGAGACGTTTCATGTAGCTCACAGTTAGGCCAGTAAGCCAGTGACGACACTGTTCGCAATGAGACGCGAATGTGCATGGGTTAAGTGTGCGCCGTGAGCGGACTCCATTGCAGACAAACATTAACTTATCTCACTCGATGACAGACGAGCCCTAGCCTGCCACAATGTTGGCGTGATAAGGAGCGCCGGCAGCGCGAAACAGGCGTGCTTGTCTCAAAGCGAATGCTTTGTGCGGCAGCTTGCTTCACCATTTGCGAAACTCCCGCTTGTGTGACCTCCACCACTAGGCACGCGGAAAGCCTGCATGCTTACCCTTCACCCTGGCACCCTCAGCAGATGACCTCCAGCATACAGAGCGCGGGTCTCGTATGCACTCAGCCGGGCGGGGAGTTTTGCGTAGCCACGGCTGGGCTAGAAGAAGAGACGCGCGCGCTCTCCGCCTCCCTACCGGCCCCGGGGCAGCGCGGGCTCAATCACACGATGTTCAACGTGGGGCTCATGAAGCCCCAAGTAAATCGGTGTACATGAAGACAACAACGTTGTTCAGCTAGTCCTCGCATGCTTGCCCTCATACTCGTAGCACATCCCATGACCAGCAACATGCGGTGTGGGCCACTCATTCTTCTCGCACGTAGATTTTATGCAAGACAGCCCGGAGATTATGTAAATGCGTCTGGACTGTTCATATAATCACTATCGTAATAAACCAGTGGGCGATCGACCTGTCGTTTTCTGACACATAGGGCTAACTCACGATGTGTGGGGCGTAAAAGAAAGTTTCCACCCCGAGTCATTTCTCAAAAACCCCCCAAAATCTGCTGTTGTGAAGCAGGGCAGCCGTTGGCGTTCACGAAACCTGAAACAAATGGGTTCTGCTTGTAAGCTCAGCTGAAATGCGACCTTGTTTTGTTTAGAGTACACACGGCTACGCATACAGATTTATTTCTCCTTCGTGGTACACAGTTACAGTATCACAAAAGCGGATGCTGAGCAAGAAGCTCCTTTCTACTGCTTGAAAGCCGCCCCAACGTCCAGTAGGTCACACGTTATTCTGATGGGTGCAACTTACACACAAAGTTTAGAACAACACCGATAATTGTTTGAAGACAGTGATTGAGGTTCGGTTAGAAAACAGGCAGAGTAAAATTAAATAAAACAATTATGTTACGTAGACACTTCTGCGGTAACGTACTATCGTCAGTAGACGAATAGTACAAGCATTCATATAAGTGATTGTAGAACATTTGTAGCATTTACTTGTAAAACCAATCACAATACTAATAACTAAACATTTTCAAATAATTAAAGCTGGTTAATCAGTATTGCCCTTGAGACCTGTTCAGCATAAATTTTATTTTCATTAAGAATTTTAAAGAAAAAAGAGAACGAGATTGAGAACGAAAGCAAATAAAATAGGCGAGAGAGAAATACCATAAATAGCACCCTATAAAACTGAAGATAAACCGTGAAGCGAACACTTCTATTGCCGGAGCGTTGGAGGCGATTATACTAACTGCCTTTACGTAATTTATAAGAGGAGGTTATTTAACACTGGGTGATTCGCTCTGAGCGTGATTTTAATGTCTGTTGGGATATAGCGCTTTACGTCACCTTGTCTATTGAACTCCACCGCGTGGAGATGGCCTGGCTCACACAAAGGATTGGTCATGGCCTGAATGCTGTCGGTGTGGCAACTTTCTTTTTTCTGCTCGTTTATTGCTAGCCCCGCGCTGCTACCGTTTCCAGCGCTCTCAACCACGTGGAGGTCTACACGTAGACGCTATATATAAGTGGTGAAATAATATACACACATTACCCTTAAGTGCCATAAAAAGAAACCTCGTTCTCGAATACTTTCTACGCGATTTCATCGTTAAAAATTGAAGCGTGTCACGGCACAATGAAGACCACGCTTCAGTATCGCAGCTTGTAAATGATGATCTCAGACGCCCCGCTTTTAAATCAAGTACAGGGATGTCAACAACCAAGATAAAGACGAAGAAAGAAAACACACATTCGCCGTGTTATGTTATCTTGGAACTGTGCTTCAGTTCACGGCAGCTTCACCGACAAATGCCGCGGCACTGCGAACAAAGTCATTATCCAACTTTAGGTTAACACAGCCGGCACGCAAGAGCGATACCTTCTCTGCACCGGAGCAGAAAACTCTCCGTGTGTGGTAATGCGAGCAAGCACGCGAACCTTTCGATATTGCCATCGCTCTTGGCGGCGTATGCGGTGGTGAGCTCTTAAGGTGTTTGCTTTTATTTCTGTATCACGGAGAAGCTTCTTCTGCTAAGTGATCACAAAACATCCCCCTGTACTAAAATGAATGTCTCTCGTTTCTTTTCTTTCGCGGAACTATAAAATGTTCGATAATTCCCTCCCTGTCTCCAGCGCAGGAAGAGTGTTCCGTGAGTGAAACAATTAGCCGCGCAGCCCAAGGGAAGAGCTGATGAAAAAAATGAAGCTTTGCAGCAGTGATCGAAGAATCGCGTTTCATTTGGCTATTTTCCCCCCTCCTTTGCCAGTACATTAAAAATTTTCTTAGCATTAAATGACGTTGCATTGATCGTAACTAAGTAATGTTCTTGTGCCACGCATTCTAGAGAAATTGGTCTGCTAATAATTGTACAGCTCAATCTGTGACATGCATACGCGAGCCAGAAGTTCTCTTATTTGTTTTTAGTTGCGTCGACTGCCGATTGCGATAAAAACGGCTGTAGTTTTTTTTTTCAGTTATTCTCCGTGAAAGGCAATGACAAAGAACGACAAGAACAAACAAGAAATGCCTTGGCTCTACTGAATTACTGTGAACGGCAATTATTAGCCGCCGATTTCTCAATATTTTTGCAGAAACGCACGTGATATTCCGAAGAACCCTTCGGAACTCCTGGAAACATTGATATAACTGTAGTGTCACCTGAAGAACTCCTTGTGTCACCTGAATACGCTCGCCATAAAATGCAGCGAACAAAGACTCAGCGACATCCAATGGCAAGTATAGACAGGCAGCACACACCCGGCTTGCGAGTCGTCCGCGAAGTGGCCCTTACTGATTTAATGTTTATTCCTGTTTTAATGCGATTAGCATTCTTTGGGAACTTTATCCCCTTTAGCGGTTTGTCTGTGTGTCCGCGTCTAAGCTCTTTCACGCCATCTTGGGTCACTGTGTATGCGCCACAGTGTATGTACAATGAACCTGTTTGACGCCAACTAGGGTCACTGGGTGTGTTCTGGGTCTGTGACAGTGTTCATAATATTCACCATAATATATAAAACATATCATACTTATTTACATACCCATCATTTTATAGATTGCTAATCACCTTAATGTCCCCAATCATCTCCAAAGAATGAATGCGCCG
Source organism: Dermacentor silvarum (assembly GCF_013339745.2). Taxonomy (NCBI): domain Eukaryota; kingdom Metazoa; phylum Arthropoda; class Arachnida; order Ixodida; family Ixodidae; genus Dermacentor; species Dermacentor silvarum. The sequence goes on from NC_051154.1 coordinate 23,163,877, forward strand.
CAATTTTTTTCTTTGCCTTTGTTTCACAAACCCGCGAATGTTGCAGAAAGTACGTAAAGCGCAATGTGAACATCGCTGTAGCGAAGACGTATACACTGGAGTGCACGTACACCAACGCCGCAGGTATGTCGCGTCTCGATCAACGCTGTGCGGCGCAGGGCGCTGGGGTCTGAGAGCGCCCACTGAGTTCCTTAGTAAAATTACTAGAGGGTACTAGATTTTGCGGCCGTTCACACTGTGGGGATGATGGTTAGCATGTGGATTTGTCTTGTGGTTTTGTTTATTATGCTCTATATGTTATTATAAAAACAAATAAAGTTATTGTTAGCAGAATAAGGGAAGAACTAACAGAGTGTAACAGTGGACCCCACGCGAACTGGCCTTCGAGTTATCGTGTCGCGTCGCGTCGTGTCGTAAACGACACCGTGACCACTGCGCATGATCGGTCAATTTACCCGCCGTCATTGCTCAGTGGCTATGTCATTTATCTGCTGCTGAGCCCGAGGTCGCGGGTGCTTTTCCCTGCGGTCGCGTCGCATTCCGATGGGGGCAGAATGCAAAAAACGCTAGCGTACCATGTTTTTAGGTAACTTTAGAGAACCCCAGATGCTCGAAATTATTACGGAGCCAACTACTGCGGCGTCCCTCAGTTAAATCCCACAGTTTAACTTATTTGGCCCATTTTCTTGCTCGTAACTGCTTTTCCCAGCAAAAGAAATAATCTTTACTTCCAGCCGCTCAAAATGGTCACAATGCTCACAATGCTCACAATGCATGGCGCTTTTGTAAAGTTATAGCTAGCCGTGCTTACATGCTCTGGTGTTGCCCCCTGGCGCCGGGGGCCAGGACCACCAAGGAAGAGTGGGACCGAGCTCTACGCAGCTCGGACGTTGAAGCCAAGCTCTGGGCTGTCCATCGGGCCCGCGACGTGGCGGAGGGGTAAGGCCTCTCTGTCCACACGTGGGAGCGGCCCGCTGCGAGCTAATCGCGCGCACCGAAGGACCTCAATAAAGTTATTAATCCATCGATCCATCTATCCATCAAGCTGCTGCAACTGGTGACGTTTTCACGCTGGCTATAATAACCGAGAGACTACAACGATTTTCCAGAGATATGTACCCGAATTGTGCGACTAATCACACCGATGTTCCACGTAATATTATCCAGAAGCGCACGATGGAGACATTTAAGAAAAACAGTATTTCGTACACCAATGAACTCGCATCACATTTTGTGACCAAATACTTTGAAAGCGGTGCTATTTTCAAGATTCTTATTAGGTTGACGCACTATTAGCATTGTCTGACATCCATTACGCAATTACAACATATCCCTGAAAATTGGTAGAAAAGACAATTAGAGACAGCGAGGTAATTTATGATTCTGTCAGCGATTATAAAAAAAAAACTTTACTATATCCACCTTCGCCAGTTAAGCGTTGTTCAACAAGATGTGCCACTATGGCTACTGCATTTCCTTCAAGAATTTTGGCAAAACAAAATCGCATTACATTGTCAAGTTAAACTGCATCATATGAAGGGGAAACTCGAAACTGAGTTTTTTTTTGTGATTTTCTGCGAGAAAAATGACCACCATTCAAAAAAAATGAAATTGATTTATTTTACGATACAAAGTGTCCTCCATGGGGACGTGCTGGACTTTTTTTCTTTTGCTCGAGTCTACCTGTCGAGAAGAACGCAACGCCAGAACATCAGTAGAAAAAGACCAGAATATCCATGCCACCAAATGTCATCAGCCTTGGCGATTATCGTTCTTTTTAAAGCGTTTGTTTGCTTCTCTTTTTCTGTTTCTGCATTTCTCGGTGTTGTCGAAGGAAGGAACCCAGTGATGTAACCAGCAATAGTCAACCTCAACGCTAATCCAAGAAATTGTGCCGAGTTTAATGCAGGTGTACGCGTACACAAATAATTCCCTAGGCGAGCCATGACCGCATGAGCACCTTTACCAAGGTTCTTTTCACTTCGAATAGGAAATTCAGCAGAGGCTAGCATTCAGCGGGTAGTCTATATGTAGCGCGTATAGGGGCGACATCCTGCGAATGCTCAACTACGTTTCGCCGAATTAGTTCCCTGCAGCACTGAACCAGCGGCAGCTCTCGCGTCATTCAACGACTTCGTTCGAGGCCCCGATACCAAGCGCCTGGATTTGCTGCTCTGTTCGCTCCGAGGGAGGCAGAAGAGTTCCTGAGAAAACTGTCTGCGCATCAAACGGCAATGTACTGCGCAGCGTTCTCAAGTGAGCCCTATGGACTTTCTGTTAAGTCTTACCATGTTGTCTTGGTTATCGTCACTAGTTTTGTGATAACAGTTTGGATTTAAGCGCTTCCGTTTTATTACTATTTCATTTTCTCGTCTTAACTGCCATGTTTTTATTTTCGCACCATTCTTTCTGACGTATGCAGGTGAGATATGACGCACTAGCAGAACTTCCCTTCAGTACGTGAACTGAGTACGTGACCTTTGAGTTCGTTAAATGAAAGTGTCAGGGAACACTGCATCATGCCGGGCCGTAGCATCAAGCCCACTCAGCAGCGACAGCGTAGCAGTGCCAACTTCACCCGTGCAAAATAGCACGTGAAATAAGGGAAGAAAATCTACAGAGCCAACCGCATGGAGAAAAAAAAAAAAAATGTGCAGGTTTAGGCTTGAAGCCGGTGTTTTCTTTTGTCCAAGTAAATTTTTATCTTTTTTTCCCGCTTCGCTTTCCATACTTGTCGCCGGAGCCACTGTACAGAATTAAGAAGCTCTGGCGCGCGACGGACGAGTAAGCAATGCAGGCATGCAGAAGAGAAAGCGCGCATTAACGCCCTAATGAACGCGCGCGGTTGTGTTGGCGTTTGCGCAACACGCCCTCGGGAGAACCGCGAGAAGCGCCGCGTAGAAAGCAAAATCAGCCACCCCTCAAAAATTAATGGCGGGAAAGAAACTGGCTCGCACATGTAGCGCTTGTGCGAGGTGCAGTCCTTAATGGTGCGTTCCTTTTACAGTTATCGTGTTTCTTTTTTCCTAACACGAACGCGCGGACTTCCCAGAAGGTGGTCCTCTCTCTCCCTTAACGCTTCCGCCATACGTGTATATAAACGCACCTCTGAAACAAGCCGCACTAATGCGACGTGCATTTCGGTAAACGCTGCCTATGCTGCAGGTGCCGCGTGATGAGAGGCGCGTCAGTGGTTGCTGGATTCCTTCAAATTTGCATTATGGTTTTGCATTATGGTTAAACTTTTCCAGTGCGAAACTGAAAAAAAAAGGCAGTATGTCTGCATTATTTTCCAGCCATCTGGCGGCAATGGGCGTCATCGCCTTCTGCGAAGAGGCTCGTGCAGCAAATATCACACTAAAGTAAACTATACCGTAAGCTCATTCGCAGACATGCATGCTACTGTCTAGTCTGACGCTAGGACATAGATACTTGGTTGTATCTAAGAAATTCCGAGAACTGGAGCAGCTGCTTTTTTAGAAAACGACTTAAGTAAAGGAGGAATGGCGGTTACTCTACATAAAGTAGATACGATCGTTTAATAGTTAAGGGAACCAATTTTTTAATTGGTTTAGGATAATAATGTTGGATTTATCTTTTGAGAGGTGTGTTTTTCATTGAAAAAAATTACAAAGAACGTCATCTTAACCACACGTACTTTTTCGTAGTAGCTGAGTCCTAAATGAGCGCTGCCTAACCGCAATGTATGAAAGGCTGATGATGTCCTGAGGTGCTCTTGCGAATGAAATGGAATGTCGAAGCACAACTAAAACGTAGAAATGTTTATGTTTACATTTGCGATACGTTACTGACACTCTCGTATATCTTGGGTTTCAGCGCTGTGTCACCATCAGTACAAAGTGCTCAATTTGAACATGCAACTTTTTTGTTTGTGTGTTTGTTGTTATCCTGTCTTAAACCTCTTTACGTATATCAAAATACAAATGAAGAAATCCCAGAGGGCTCCACCCTTCTCTTGGTATGTCTCGAAGCTTTAGCCTTTTGCATTTACTAGCTAGTACTCTGTCTCCTCCTTCTTCTTTTTCTCGCGTCAGCTTACGAAGTTCGTAGGTGGTCACAACAATGCGTAAATAAAAGGCTTTCCGTTGAAGGCACACAAGTGACATTTAGCTGGCGGATGACCTTCCTTTTAGTTTTTGCATGCCAGCCATTCTCGTTCCCTGTAAAAAAAGTTTCTAGCCTTCGAGGAAGTATCGAGGTGCTCGGGAAGATGAAGGGTGCAGAAAAACGATTGGACGTGCTAGAAAAGTCAGTGTTTCAACTCTTTCTCTTCCTCCTTTCCCCTGACCCTTCAGGCGCTGCTTTACGATTCCTCTTTTTGTCACTTGCATGTAACTTTTTTTTTTTCCCCTCGTCCTCGGGCTTCCCATCTCGTCCATGCCATCCAGGGCGCCCTTGTCTTTGCTTGAGCAGTAATGCCTTCTCGATAGATTGAAGAGCTGCTCTTAGAGCCTACAACAAATACAAGCGCCACCGTGGGGATCCTCTTGATGTATCTCTGTGCGCCGGCGCTGGCCTAACGCTCTCCGGTCCACCTGCCGCAGGGACGCAAACTTGGTCCCGGCTGGAGGCTGATCGCTCCTCGCCTGCCGCCCCCTTTTCTCCTGCTCGCCCCCACCGTCCACTGATCCCAAAGTGACCGCCGCGCTACTCTTGGCATTTCTCCACAACTGCGATGCTCTTTCTTTTTTTTTCTTAGCTTCATCCTATCCATCCCTAGCTGCTTCGCCATGACTTTCCCTTGTTTGTTGTCTCCGGACATGGGTAAGTGTTTTCAAAAGCGGCTTTAACGTGTCACACCTCGGTTTCTTATTTTTACTGCTTCCTTTTCACTCCTTTTTGCTCTTCAGTGGTACAAAAGTTGGTCTTGTACCGATATTATTATCCATCGCCGTTTGCGTCAACGCCGTTGATGTTCGTGTTTCTTCTTGGTTTCTGGCTATAAGTTGCTGTCGCAAATAGACAAGCTTGCGCAGTTATAAATGGGTTTTAGAAGAGTACTACATGTTGAATTAGAACGTTCGTTGACTGTTCATTAGTGCAACGCTGTAAGCTGGTGAGCGTAAAGAGATAGAGATAAATAAACGCAAGGGAAACACGGGGTGGTTAACTAGATAATACCTCTGGCTTGCTATCCTGTACTGGGGAAGGAGAAAGGGGGTATGATAGAATGAAAAAAAAAAGAAAGCAAACGACGGAAAGACTGAACAGAAGACCATAGTGTTACAGCCCGCATAGTGCTTTTTATCACTGGCGCAGAGTTTGCTCAAGTTCTGTCGTTGTTTACAACATAAATCGTGAAGTGCCGCTTAAACACATTGGCAGACTGTTTGAAAAATTAGTCCCTCTTTTAAATGTCAAAACAATAGAAAATTACCAATCGGTTCTGATTAGACCATCATAAGCTGCACAACGAAGAAGGATTATTTTACCCGCCGCGGTTGCTCAGTTAGCTAAGGCGTTGCGCTGCTGAGCACGAGATCGCGGGATCGAATCCCGGCCGCGGCGGCCGCATTTCGATGGAGGCGAAATGCAAAAACGCCCGTGTGCTTGCGTATCGTGTACGTTAAACAACCCCAGGTGGTCGAAATTATTCCGGAGCCCTCCACTACAGCGTGCCTCATAATCAGAACTGGTTTTGGCGCGCAAAACCCCAGAAAGAAGAAGAAGGATTATTTTCACAAAATATTGAAATCATACAGACACACGAGCATTGTTTCCAAGTCAGCGCAATGCAGTCAGAAATTGTTCAGGGTCGTTAGTGGGGACATCTAGGATTTGTACTTGGAGGTGGTGGAGGGTCTGCCGCAGCAACAGTATGTGATACGTAAGTCTTTGCTGGAAGTGTATGCAGAGGCGTGGGTCTTTGTCAGACAAGTGAAACCTTCAGTCCATGCCTCTCCTTGAAAATTGAATCAATCAATCAATCAATCAATTCACATAACATTACACGTGGCTGGTTCAAATTAACAGTTTGTGAGCACCCCTTTACTTTAGTCGACAGGTTGACAAAGTTCGCTGTGTGGTCTGCCATGAACTCTACGCTAGAATGTGTAAGAGAAAATAAGAAGGCGTTTTCATGGGCGTCCTTCTCAATTTTCTTTATTTCTTTGTCGAATGTAGTATTGCAGACTTCCAGTACAGAACAATTTCAATGAGATTTTGTGCATGCATTTTGCAGATTTTAGCAACGGCTTGTGGCGCAATGCCACCATTAGCGGCCTACATGCTTTTGCGGAGGAAAACGAAAAAAATAACGTACATGTAGGCGTAGATCGTTTCATTCCATATTTCTTTCACGCTTAATACATCGCCTGCAACGGTGCCCGGTGACTTTTCATTTGCACGTTGCCATGCCCGCACTTTGAGCAGCTGTACTTAACTTGAATCGTGCTCGCGTCATCAAAACGCGAAGAGCAGTCAATGTACTTCTCAGTTAAGGTGGGTCCAAACGCATTTACTAGCGTCACATAAAAAAAAGAGAAAGAAATATATAGAGAGCTGTAAGTGGGTGATTACTTGGTAACGTTCCATAATCTACTTCGCCCCTGCGGTCACCACGACAAGCAATAACTAAGCTAAATAAACGGCTAAGGGCAGACGGTTGGGTTGGGGACGGAGGGCGAGCGGAACCGAGATTTCGTATTTTGCTAAGAGCGCATTTCCTGCACCGGGGTTCCTGCTCCAAGGCAGGAAAAAACGGGGCCATAATGCTGGCTGCTCAGGGAAAGCACGCAGTGCAAGGCGCTACTAAGGACAGAGGAGAAAAATGAGAAACAAAGATGCCCACGGTCGGAGGAGAAGCTGTGGGTGCGAGGCGCACTTCGTTTCAAAACCGCGACGGCCGGCAACATTTCCTGCGGAGCAGCAGGCAAGGCTAGCGCCGGGCGGAGCATGAAGTGCTTAGCGCCTGCAGACGCCGCCGGGGTGGCAGAGTCTTGGCGCGAAACCGCCGCTGTAGCTCGTTGCCGAGCCCTGGTGCAATTTTACCCCGCACACCTGAATGGCCGTGGCTGGTCCTAGTTTGACCGGGGCACTCAATAGCCACCGTCGCGCGGAGATTTAAGCGTATCTCCTCGTGCATGTGCGGAGATAACAGAAGAAAAAAAAAAGAAGGAACAATAACTGAAAGAACAAATCGCTTCCTCGTTTATGCGGTGCCACGAAGGAGCGGGCCGCTCCATAAAGGATCGCGGCGACGAGGTGCCTAGCTAGTCGCTGACTATCTCACCATCTCCTCCAGTCCGCTGAAACGGGGGAGGCCGACATTGGACGTTTGGTTACCTTGTGGTTCCTGTGTCACCGCCAAGCTGGCACTTCTAATGCTTAACGTTTAGCTGTGCGATGTATTAAACGTATATATATATATATATATATATATATATATATATAGTTCGGAGCTAGTTCACCTCTCTCTCTCTCTCTCTCTCTCTCTATATATATATATATATATATATATATATATATATATATATATAGAGAGAGAGAGAGAGAGAGAGAGAGAGGTGAACTAGCTCCGACAACTGCAGTGAGGGAAGAAAACTACGCCGTGGCAAGAAGGATAAGGAAGCGAAAAAAAAGGTCCTTCGAAACGTTCCTTCATTCTTTTTTCTTGTTGTTAAAGCTCTTGGATTCATGTTTTTCACAAAGGTTTTTGCATCTATGCTATATTAACAAATGTCTGTCTTAAAACCCGTTTGAAGTATCAGTAGATTCTTCTCAGCATAATTTGCAGAACGTATTATGTTGGCAGGACATAACACAGGCAAAGCTTCTTTTTTTCTTTTTTTTTCAGGAGTCAGGTGCCTACTAAGCCCTCTCTTAGCACATTAAGCCTTGTCTAAATTACGCAGTCACTGCACACCACCTTGAGTGCTCTCAATGCGACGTGAAATAAAGCAGCGTACGGTGAAAGCAGAAGATTATTTCAGGCTTGTTGCATAGTACGGCACTCCATCGCAAATGGTGTAGGAAATGTTATCAGCAATACCAAAGAAGTCAAACGGAACGTCTCTGAAAGAAAATAAGGGGGTAACCAATGCTCTCTTACGAAACTAGACATAAAACTACTCTACTCTCTTACGAAGTATGTCATGTGGCGTCCTTCCTTTCTTTTCATGTTCACGACACATGTGAAGAAATTATTCGGGTTTTCGAATAAGTTCGCCAGTGTATCATTCGCAGTTGAAAAGCACGGAGCCTTAATAAAGCTTGCCGCTGAATACTGATTGGGGTTCATGGTTTCCCTGTGTATAATTCTCTTTTCATGCTGTGTAGGAAAGAGTGAACATATCTTCTTCTTAAGGCCCTCTATGTAACTACTTTGCATGTATGCGCCTGTGTATCATTTTAATGTGGTGCATCTGCGATGTCTGCGCTGTAATAAAAATATATTAGAGTAGTCGCCTCGCTCAAGAAATTTATTTTGTTTCCACTGGACCAGAGTGCATATAACTAATGTCATCTCGTTATCTCACAGCTATTTCAAACTACAACTTCTAATAATCCGGAAGTACAAAGGTCGGCGCTGCTTGTTATGAGCATTTCTAATCTTATGCAAACAAACCGGTCAGTCTCAGAGAACCAAACCAAACTTATACGGCCTTTTCTGATCTTTGGTATCATAGATCACAGTCAGCTACAGCTAGTCAAATTAGACCTGCCACGATCTGCGCGCCATGGGTGTCTCGGTGTTTCATGGTGTACTGCCACGAAACACTTGTTCGCAGTTTCGATTGCTGCAGCATTCCGATGGTGTTGAGTGGAACAAGAAGGAAGAAGAGGCTATAATGCGAAAATGTTCCTGTACTCAGATATACATTCTAAACACTGTAACATTTGTAACACCCTTGCATGGTAACCATGACAAAGGTGCACATTTTCACATTTTTATAAGTAACTGGCACTCTTTTCCCTTAGCGATGGTACTTCTCGCTGAGTAACGCTAGTACGAGGCCTGAGGTAACTTGAGGTCTAATTTTTAAATAATTCATAGTAATATTTACAGGCGCCAACACTATATAACTCCGGCGCCAGGTGTCATGTTACAGCATGCGCAGCATTACGCCTACGGCTGTAGTCAAGCGTATATCACCCCTGCAAATTTTTATAACATCGATGTTATGTTTGGAACTTAAAAAAATAACTAGAACATCCAAGCTCATTTTTGAAAACAGTGCGACTTATTATAAAAAGGTGAAAATGTGCACTTTTATAAAAGGTAATTTAGTTTAAATAAATTTAAGGGTCTCGCGTAGTTTTTTTTTTAACGTGCACGGAAATTTAAGTACACGAGCATTTTTTGCATCTCGCCGCCATCAAAATGCAGCCGTCATGGACGGGATCACCTTTATAAAAGTCACAGGTTCAGAGTGTAGGTGCGCTTAACGAACCCTAGTGCAGTCCTCCCACCGTGGGTGTCCCTCATTCGCCACAGCGTAGCTTCGGAACATTCAACTACAATCACTATCATTATCAGCCCGTCTAGTCCCTGTCACCTGATGAAACCCCCAGCCATATTCAGTCAACAAAACCAATGCTATATCCGACGCCCCATATATCCTATACCACATCCATACCGTCCAGTGATAAGTGGCATTCACCACCCCTGTTACTAAAAAAAAAAAAAAAAAAAAAAAAAAAAAAAAACTGTATGGTCTTGCCTGTAGCACCTCGGCTGGTTTGGCCGTTTTTCTTTTTTTTTTCTCCGTTACATTTCTGCTTGGTGTCCGCAAAGAGTACCCCTCTCGGCAAGAAGCTCGAAGACAGCCGTGCGTGGGCCTCTTGCGTGCGCGGGCTGACGTGCGTGGCGTGTGAGATGCACTTACCGGTGACGACGAACTTCCCCCAGATGCCGCTCTCGACCTTCTCGCCGGTGAGCGAGTCCTTGACGACGCAGCGGAAGCGGCGCCGCTCATCGTTGCGCGTCACGCCGTTCACCACCAGCAGGCCGCTCGAGAACGCCTGAAATCGGCTCCGATTGGACGCTGCAGGGGGAGACAAGTAGCAAGATTGTAGTACAGCGTAAACTCACTATCGCGTGGCTTCATGTAGCGAATTCGAAAACGAGACTGCATGCAACGCAGGCATCAAGGAAACCAGACAGTTTCACGCAGAATGTCCATATTCACATTTTTACATGAGGGAGAGGGAGAGAGAGCTTGGGGGCGCAGATGTATGGGGGAAAGTCAGTTGTACGGGGCCACGTAAAAGACCATTTTCACCCATTTCTTTACTCCCGATAACTGCACACACTTTTGCACCGCCACCAGGAAACGTCTTCTGGTTATTCCAGTGAGAACCGTAAAGAGATATGCCTAAGTCACTTCCCGGTCAAGGTGATAGTGCACTGTATATAAACTGCGATAGACATTGACAATACAATGACACGTAGATGTACAGGCTTACTACGTTGACCGGACTTTAAGTACCCGGAAAGTCTAAAATATTTATCCCTTCACCCCTTCTCAGCATTTCTACGACTGTTTATACGCAAAATAGCGGCAAACTGAGCGCCTACTTTAAGATATTTCTCTAATAAGGCGCTTTTGGTAATGTCAACAGTATGTCGCCTAACGAACATAGATAATGTTAACGCTGGCATAAACTACGTAGGTGCTCCAGTGTATGGAGCAAGTTACCGTAAACCGTTAGGTGTAGCATCCGCGTACTTCCGCAGAAAATGTCATGGCTTCCCAATTTCCTTTGGTATTGTTCCATTTTTGGTCCCCCCCCCCCCCCCCCCGTGTATGTTTGCGAAACTGGAGTAATCTGCATGGTCAATTTCTCTGCTTTTCCTCGTTTGATTGAAATCTCGCTCTCGCCGTCTCACTTTTTTGGAACTGCTCATTATGAACGAACAATAATATAATCGGAAACAACGAACAAAAATATAATCATTGAGACAAACACAATCAATATAAACTACAACCATTACATTTTAACAGCGAAGCTGTTTAACCTGGGCGTTTGCCGTCAGTTGTACGCTGGAAAACCTCGCCGAGCGATGACGTCACGTGCGTCGCCTAGCAACGCTTCGCACCAGCTGTTCGAGGCGTGGCCAGGCGACGCACGTGACGTCATCGCTCGGCGAGGTTACCACCCTCTAACAGGTTACCCTCGCCACAGCCAAGCACCTCTATCCCAGCGGCCGCACCACCCTCGCCACATGCGCGCGCCGCAACAGCTGCGCCACAGTTCTGAATGTGACGTCACTGCACAGGATAAAAGCTCCGTGTCGTCGTGGCGAGGCGACAGTACGCCTCGCACCACCGCGCCGAGTACATCGCCATGATTATGAGACGGCCGAAGATCGTCACTCTCGAGGAAGAGGAAGCGCGGCGCGGAAAGCGCCGAGAGAGGGTTAAGGCCACTTTATAGTCCGACGCAGCGTGCGCGTCGGCCAGCGTCGGTGGAGGTTGGCGACGCCAGGTTCGTCACGTTACGGTGGCGCGAAAACCGACCCCTGTATAGTCCAACGTGCGCGCCGCGCCGCGCCGTCTAGGCGCATGCGCATTTTATACGAAACTAGGAGTTTCAGGATGATACGAAACTGTGAACTCGCTTGCACGTTCCGCCACCAGTATCCACCAGCCCATCTTGCTCGACGAGACGCGGATGCGGTGCATTCTGGATGACGAGGCCGGCGCGAAATGCAGCATATCGCATCTCGACGTCGGCTGCAGCGGGGCACGCCGACGAACGCCGGATACGTCGGCCACGCCTCGCGCAGTGCTGCGCTTTCGCTGGCGTGGTGCCGCCGTGCCGAGCGCGCTCGCGCGCCAACGCTACGTCGGACTATAAAGTGGTCTTTAGAAGACTGCGCGCCGACCCCGAGTATCGGGACGATACTCGGGGTCGGCTAAGTTTGGCTAAGGACCAGCCAAGCGAAACCAAGATAAGCAAAGGAAAGCAAAGACAAAGCGAAGAACCAGCCAAGCCAAACCAAGTAAAGGAAATGAAAGCAAAGTTAAAGCTAGGGAAGGGCCACCAGGTTCGCTGTTTACCCAGTACAAGGCTAGGTGACTATTTGTCGCCGCCCCGTTTCAAAGGGGATGCCAATAAATCATCATCATCATCAAGTGGCATGGGAAGGCCGAAAAGGAAATAAAATGGTGGGAATTCACCAAGGATTGAAGCAAGGATGCCCTCTGTCACCATTGTTGTTCACGCTTTACGTCAAGGGCATAGAAAGACGACTGGAAAACAGCGAATTAGGTTTTGATTTATCCTACATGCGTAATGGACAAATGGTGCAACAGAAGGTCCCTGGACTGATGTACGCAGACGACATTGTGCTACTAGCGGACAATAAAAAAGATTTACAGATACTTGCGAATATCTGTGGTAACGCAGCGACAAATCTAGGCCTTAAGTTTAGCACAGAGAAATCAGGGATTATGATCTTTAATGAACACACGAGTAACTTCGTGGTGTCAATTCAACAGCAAGTAATACCCATAGTGAAGCAATGTAAGTACCTCGGCGTACAGATAAACGAAGGAAAGAATTACTCAAGCAACCACCAAGATAATCTGAAAATAAAGGGGAAGCGGAATGCAGCAATAATGAAACACAGAGCACTGTGGGGCCACAATAAGTATGAGGTGGTGCGGGGAATCTGGAAAGGAGTAATGGTGCCAGCGCTAACATTCGCAAATGCCATTATATGCTTAAAATCGGATATATTGGCGGGTTTGGAAGTTAACCAAAGATCAGAGGCCGGTTGGCTTTGGGAGTACACGGTAATACGACAAATGAGGCAGTGCATGGTGACATGGGTTGGGCCTCTTTTGAAGTCAGAGAAGCATAAAGCAAAATTAGTTTTGAAGAAAGGCTCAGGAACATGGATGAAAATATCTATCTACATGAAAAGTATCTCTACATGAAAAGTATCTCTACATGAAAAGCGTGGACACAGAATGGAGGAAGAGGTCAAGGAAGTTGGCAACAAAGTACAGGATAATCGAAACTGTAAATAGACAACCAGGGGTCATCAGAAAGAAAGTGAGAGAAATAGAGACCGTGAATTGGATGCAAAGAATGGAAACGAAAAGGACAATGGAGATTTACAAGAATGAGAAGAAAGAAATTAGAAGGGAAAATCTGTACGATAACACAAAGGGCAGTGCCTTGCTATTTGAGGCTCGAGCCGGTTGCCTAAGGACGAAAACATATCGGAACAAATATTCGGAACTAGATGAGACATGTGTATGCTGCAGTAAAGATCCAGAGACCACTCAGCACATCCTAATGGAATGCGACGGGATCCACCCAGCGAGAACTGTAGGTAACGTGCAACTCCCAGAAGCGCTTGGGTTTAAAGTGGAAGGAAACATAAACAGATCAGCCGTAGAGATCAGCAAGAGACGATTAGAGTACTGGTGGAAAAAAAGCAGGGAAAAGATGGATAGGACCTGATCTCTTAAAATCATAGGCAGCGGTACAAGGTAAATTTTTGAAAAAGAAAAATAATGAGAGGTATACAAAAATGCTAGATGAAGAACATGTATAGTATACCTGATTAAATCAAGCAGGCTAGGTGACTATTTGTCGCTGCCCCGTTTCAAAGGGGATGCCAATAAATCATCATCATCATCATCATCATCATCATCATCATCATCATCATCGCACCACTTAGTGCGAAGCTGCCCCTAATTTTTGTATCCTGGTTTAACTTTGTTTGTTTGCTTGTTCATAGGGGACTATTCTTTAATCTAGCTTTCCATCTAGCCGCTATAGACCAGATTATTTTAGCCTCGCACGCAGGCTGCGGGCGCGCACCAATACTCTCGACACCAGGCGCCACCTCTCGGCGTGGACTGCGGGAATCGGCGGACTAGCGTGTGTTTATTTGTGCGTGGCGCTTGTTTGTGTCGTTGCTACTCACGGTTTGAGTGAGTAGCCACGATGTACAAAAGCTACTCGTCAGGGTGGCATTGTGCCGTCGTCGGCATTCTTGATAGGAATGTGGCGAGCGCCAATATTTAAAAATTCCGCTCGGCGTTACAGTCTTTGTAACACTTGTAGGCGAAAGCCTGGTGCAAATTTAGTCATAATTTTGGTTATACATTAAGTTACACATTAGGATATACATTACCGAATGATAGCTTTTGCTACATGTAAAACCCCTTGTGGTAGTGCTTGCCTAGCCCAAATACGTGGCCAATACTTCGCGTAGCCAATTGATAGGTAATCTATAACCGATCAATAACCAATAAATTCTGGAAAATGCTGGGGATGACTTGGTAGTGCTTAGCCTAGCCCAAATACGTGACCAATACCTTGCGATAGCCAATTGATAGCCAATCAATAGCTAATCGATAATCAATCAATAATCTATAAATTCCGGAAAATGCTGGGGATGATTTGGTAGTGCTTAGCCTAGCCCAAAAGCCAGGATAGCTAGGTGCCCATCAGCTCTGCTGTTTCTTTAACATTGCGCCTCCAGTGCAAGCTACGCTAATTAAAACAAAATTAGTGTTAATGCAAGCGCGCTTTGGTAACGTACCGCGTAGCCAACGAGGCTATTAGAGAACCTTTCAGAAGCGGGTCAAAAGAAAGCAAAGAGTGATTCGTGTTGTTACTTTCATCGCATCCTTGAACTTTACACGAGGTGTGAAACGAATTTCGAAAACCGCTACCCTGTTTATATAAGTGTGTCGAGGTACGAATGAAATCGATAGTTTTATACCTTGCGATTTTTACTTTTGTAAACAACAAAAGCTTCGCCACAACACAGTGTCATGTCACTGCAAAGGCTCTGTGACAGCGCACAGCGACGTTACATGCAGCTGTAGCATGCTTATTGGCACTAATTACCTTGCACCATGGCTGGCACTTGCCAGAACACTTAATCTAACAGAATATCTCGCTTTACGACGCGCGGAAACCAATGCATACGCCTTCCGCAAACGAAAATGCGTCACCCTCACTCCGACCACGATACCGCGAAACTTTAGAAAAGTCAAGCGTGCCCTCGATCCGACGCGTGTTCTACTGATTTCGTCATGCGCACATAATGCAGAGGTGAAATGAGCATGCACTTGGCAATTTTAAGCGTCAACGGTCCGCTCGAAGAACAATTCATTGCCACCGCTCCTGCTTCCGCCAGTGTATAGCGATTCGCGGTGCCCGAAGTCCACAGCCAATGCTCGCACCGCGGCGCCACCGTCGCGAGAAAATGGCGGCGCCCGAGAACGGCTATGAATTCTAGTCTATACTCCGCGAATGCTAGTTAATACGAACATCATCTTTTGCATTAAAGTCTGTATCGTGCACATAGCGATATCAGCCATATTCACCAAATTCAGATATCTTAACGGCACCCGAACCATCTCGCCGGCCCTGGTCCCAACTAGCTGCACTAAACCATGCGCCATCACTTATTTGTGGCTAACTGAATGCGACTGAATGCACTGAACGCCTGACATGGTCTAATTGAATGTAACGCAATGAAAGCCCCCCAGCTTCGTAAAGTCAGCGCAGTGCTCTCATCCGTGCATAGTAGGTCCTTTCAAGCAAGAGTAATGCACTTACAAAGCAGCGCGTTTTGATGGATAATGCGCCGCATAGCCGAGCAGTGATGGGCTCTGATATATGCCGTACTAGATCTTGGAATTCTGTATGAGGTGGTACATTAGAGATCCTGTGCCTACGGCGCTCTATATTTGTCCATTCAGTTCCAGATCATGATTATCGTTGGAGTGCACGTGCGTAGTCTTTCAAGATTATACCTCCAGCTTCCGTTCAGCGCTGTTCGGACGGCTATTTCTCAATGAGTGTCCAACGTAGGCGGCATTGTTTGAATAATCATTCGCATCGCCTTTTCTGACTGTAAGAGTGAAAAAAGCAAAAAAAAAAAAAAAAGTAAATAAGACTGGCTAGCCGGCACTCCTCGCGCCGCGCTTAAGGTAGCCTTTAGTGGAGTGATTGGCGAAAATACAGCAAAATACAGGCACCGCGCATTTTTAGCCCTATTCCCAACAAAAATTTGTGATAAAGATATATTTGAAGTTTAGTTTCTTTCATTCAAGACACACAAGTATTCAAGCGCTCCTGTACGAGTGTTCCTTACCACAGCTTTCATTGAAATACAGTAATGGAACCGGCCAGAGACTTCAACAATTGCAGCCTAGAAGCGTGGTTGAGAACAGTGTTGAGAAATAGGGTTCGAAGAAATGAGATGAAAAGAATGGCACTCAACTAATAATGAAAGGTTTATTGTAAAAATGATGAAGAAGAAAGAAAAAAAAAAAATTCGCAGTAAGATTGCATTTGTTAGTTCAGCGCCGCGTTTCTCGTTACCAAACTTCACTGCACTGTCCCCTGAACCAAAACGTAAACCTAGAGTCTCGACTAGATACAAGGTTGTGCAGTGAAATATTACGATTCAACTCACTCCTCCATCCAAAGTTGAGAACCACGTGGCTCAAGTTTAAAATCGACATCGGGCTCTACTAACGGCCGAATGATTTCGATTGTTCCTTGTGCCGCTCTTCGGCAGTAAGTGTACGAAATAAAAGAAGTATCCGACAAAATCTCTTAGTTTTCTTCTTTCTTAGTTTTGAGTGTGCGCGCGTGTGTGTGTGTGTGTGTGTGTGTGTGAAGAAAGAGCGGAGGACAGACCTATATGTCTCTCCTATTCTCTTTATATGCTTTGTCCTCTTGATACGATGGCGATTCGTCGTTGCGTGCAACTATACAGAACGTAAAACCAGAAAGAAGCGATTGCGAACCGGTTAGCGTGTGCTGCGCGCGGGGTCGCGTGGCTGCTCCGCCTGGCCGGCCGTTTTCTTCGACTGCGCATCCATGCAAGATGGAGGTGCAGCAAGCCGGCGCAGACGAACGGGCGACCAACAGACGTGGCGGCGCCGGCGCGCTTCGTAAGGTTCCGGCCCATTGTCAAAGGAGGCTGCCGGGGAGCGCGCCGGCGGCCGGAGCTCGGACTGTTCCGCGCTCGCCGCTGCAAATTTTCGGCCTCCAGGCGCGGGGCACTCAGCAAACGGAACAAAGAGGACTGCGCAGAGGTCGATTCGCATCCTTGCCGCGCCCACATCCATCATTGCGGAGAAGAGTCCATCTTTTTTCGCCATGCTTGTGGTCGTCGTCGTCCTCATCACCACCACTATCTCTCTCTCTCTCTCTTTGTGCACCCGTATTCCACGAAGGAAGACGGAGCGGAACAAAAGCGCCAGCATGTGCAGAAGGGGAAGAACCACGCGGGGTTCCCGTTTTCCCAAGATTCCTTGCCCAGTTGGCTTGCCCGAAATATCCCCCCCCCCCCCCCTTTTTCTTTTCCTTCAACATCCGCGCTGCCGCTGTTCTTATTCTTTTTCTACTCGAACGAATGCGAAGCGAGCGAGATGACGAGGAGAAGCGTCTGCAGGGCGTGCAGTTTGTGCGCGAGCTCCCAGGGCAGCGAGCGAGCGAACGAATCGCCCTCTCAAAGCAACGATGAAAATCATTGAAAAGTAGAAAAGAAGTGGCGCCGGCAGCAAAGACCTGCGCGCTGACCAACCGACAGTGAGATGGGAAATGGGCCGGCAACGGAGTGCTCAGACGACGGCTCGCTGCGCCCCGTTGTTGTTCCGCGTCTGTGAGAAGAAGAAACAAAAGGGGAAATGCCGCGCCCTTTTCTCTTTCCTGCTCGGGTGGCCGGTTAAAACGGGCATCCGTGACGGAGGTTTGCGGCGAGGCGGACAACGTGGCGTGATATCTGGCACGGGAACAATTATGACGGCTCGGAACCTGCGCTCCGTGCCTTCAACTGATCGCATTTCTTCGGCTACGAATTCTTTGGCCTTAAAGCGTATACGGGTCTTCTCTTCTAACTATGAATGCAATGCAGCTATCTTGGCGGAAACGTGTAAACTTGGCAACAAAGAGTAGGTACGTGCACGTTTCGTTTGAAGTGAAGAAGCAGGATCATCCTTATAGATTTCGATAGATGCGGTTATCGTACACACGCAATCCCGAGCATAACAGGGGACGACAAGTAAGCAATGCCCTTTATCTCACCTTCGTAACCCCCTCCCACCCGCCTCCTTACCACTTCAACGCTTCAACTGCACTGCCGCTTCATCTACCAGCACTCTACCTTCCCTGCCGTCCTTTTATTCTCTGCGCCTATCTTCATTTTTCGTTGGAACATGTCTATATACGCTCCCTGCTTCCAGCCAGCCAGCACTTCCTATAAGTTATACAGGGTGTTCAAAATTAAGTTTCATGGAGCCCCCATGTATTGTACATGAAAAAACGGTTGACAGGCATCTGTCACCTTTTGAAATTCTTCGCTGGAAAGACCAAGGGAATGTCGACAAGCGCTATGCTTCGATTATATAGAGTACTTTTTCTCGGCTTCTTGCGGTACAGCTTACCAGCATTGACTAACTAACGCAGGTACAACAAGCCTACGTACTATACAAAGTGTGCAGGCCCAGGCGCTCCGGATTTGTCTAGGTCTTCCTCGAAGTGCGTCAACGGCGGCAACTATTGCAATCGCCAGAGACCACCTCATAAAGACCCACATCGCAGTTGAAGCAATAAGAATGCACGTAAGGCACTTTGCACGGACTCCTTGCCACCATCTAGCCTCTCTACCTGCGGAGAGACCACACGCATCGTTCTGCCGAATGGTATCCGCACATCGTGAGGCTATACCATCTTGCTTCACACCTGCCGCGAGACCTTCCACTCCTCCTTGGTGCCTCATTCAGCCAACGATCATCCTGACAGTACCTGGCGTCCGGAAAAAAGAAGATATGTGATCGCCGGCTCTTAAACAGCTTACCTTACTCCTATTATATGAAAAGTACCGGAATTACACCCTACGTATACACCGACAGTTCCGTCTTGCAGAACAGCTCTACCGCCGCTGTCGTTATTCCAGAAAAAGCCACCACTATCAAGATGAAAACATCTCACTTGACAACGTCGACGGCAGCAGAACTGGCAGCACTTCAAGTCGCACTACATTTTATTAATGATGAACCAGCACACAAATGGTCCGTTTTCTGCGACTCGAAGACGGCACTGCAGAGTTTACTGTCAGCCTTACGGCCACAGGAACAACTGGTTTTCGAAATCACAGAGGCCATACACCACCTGACTGAGAAAGGACACGAAATAATCTTTCAGTGGCTGCCAAGTCACTGTGGAATTATTGCCAATGAACGTGCCGATCAAGCTGCTCGTTCAGCTCATGAACAAGACAACCGCCTATCGATCCCGCTGTCTAGGACAGATGCTGCAAGGATGCTCCGCCTGCTTGCACGCCAATGCACTTCATCAGACTGGAATAAACCAGATTTTATGCACGCCCGATTACACACCTTGGATCCAACCTTAAGCCTTCGACTTCCAACAAGACTTCCCCGAAGAGATGCGACCCTTCTGTGTAGGCTATGGTTGGGCGTCGCGTTGACCAATGCCTACGCGTTCCGCATAGGGATGGCCGACAGTGCAGCATGAGACAATTGTGGAGAGGCGGAAACGATTCGTCATGTTATTTGTCAGTGCCCACAATACAGTGTGCAGAGACAATCGCTCTCCGTCGTGCTGAACCAGTTGGATGACCAGCCGTTATTGGTAGAAAGAATTCTGCAACATCGACGCGACTCAACATCGCATCGGAAGGCCGTGCAAGCGCTCCTGCGGTTCCTGAAGTCCACTGGCCTGTGTGAACGTCTGTGACTGGAACGCCTCCTTTGTTACCAATGCCTGTGTTTTTTTTTTGTTTTTTTTTTCGCGCTCTCTCTCTTTTTGCACTCTCTCCAACCCCTTTATCCCCCACCCCAGTGTAGGGTAGCAAACCGGAAACTGACTTCTGGTTAACCTCCCTGCCTTTCCTCTCTCGCTCGCTCTCTCTCTCTCTCTCTCAAAATTAAGCTTTACGGAATTCTTAAATATCGCCTGTGGCAGGTAACATAATTCTTATCGTTGAGCTGGGTTATTCGATGAGGCGGACATTGGTACCACGAGAAATCAAACACATAATCAACTAATTAACAAGAATTCACAAAATTTTTTTAGTTATTTACTTTACGACACATATTGCAATTTACGAATTGTAACCAGTGAGCTTGTCAGGCGTATCCACTTGGAATGAATTTCCAGAATGATACCAGTTTGGAGATATGCGCCCTCAAACTCGCCGTAAGAATGCACTGTTGTTACACTTAGTTTTTTTACCAAAATGCTGTTTTATACTTTGAAGCACAAAAGTAACTGGAACGCCCATGTTGTTCGTCCCACACTTTGGGAAATTATATCTCGAAACTGGTGTCATTCTGGAAATTCACTCCAAGTCGATACGCCTGACAAGCTCGCCGGCTACAATCCGTAAATTGAAATATGTGTCTTAAAATAATTAACTAAAAGTTAATTAGTGAACTTTTGTTAATTAGTTAATACATGTTTTGATTTCTCGTGCTACTAATGTCCGCCTCATCGAATAACCCAGCTCAACGTTAAGAATTATGCTACCTGCCACAGACGATTTCTAAAAATTCCGTGAAACTTCAAAATGAACACCCTGTATGTTATTGAGCCTGTACTTCATTGCTATCGGTAAAAAATAATAACAAAAGGAGAGGCAAACTGATAAGGCGCATACTTATATTCCTGTTATTTTTGTTTTGTTTTTTTGTCCACTTCTGGTATACCACCCTTTCTTCAAAACTTTTGTCCGGTGTTTATTTTCAGGTGGACAGACTGGTTATCGGGCTATGGCAGGCACAATGCAGTTTTCACGGAGCGCGCGCTTTAGTGTCTGACACCCGTCTCCTTCTTCACCGTTACAAAAAAGTTTGAAATATTTTGAGGCTGGAATGTAAGCCATGCTAGCCACGCATAATTGCCGCGGGACTGCCCGCTCGAGGCACTTTGCGTTTGTTTGCCGGCTTCTTTCGCGCTCGGAAAAACACTGTTATGTAGCATGTATTGAGCAACAGAAAGCTGTATCGGGAGTTTTTCATGTTGCTCTACAATTTTCTCGTTGACACTTTTCGTATAATTACAAAGTTTGGGAAGCTGATTATTTAATAATTTGAACTAATTATGTAATTAGGTGGAATGCAAGAAATTATCTGAGCGACGGCAAACAACATTACCTTGGTCCAGCTACGTGGCATTTGCCAATTTTTAAAGTTTGGCTCACGTGGGACACCCGATATAGCCTCTTCTGCACTTCGAACTACACAATGACGTCAAAACACTGCGCCCTCACAACTCATGGAAATCACTGTGCCACAGTATATATATATATATATATATATATATATATATATATATATACATATTGAAATTACGTGTCTCCGATGTTTGGTTTCGAACCCCATTCACCCAGCAAAGAAGAAACCCGATGCTCTAACCATTAGGCCCCAGAAGTATGCCTAAAATGGCGAAATAGGACACTCCTAGGACTTTCCGTCGTGCAAGCCAGGACTTTGAGAAGCTTGGCGCATTAGCCGCGTCGCATAGCAACAATTTACTTTCAAATTTATGCAGAAACTCCACTGGAGTTTTCTAAGTATGCGGAAGCATTGTGCCACTTGCTCGACTCCACGCATACGGCGTGACGTATGTTGCTTATCGCGATTGACGAAGCAGTAGGCGGTTCATTAAAGGTATGCTTTATTGGTATTGTAATCAGTTTTGGCTGTTGAACCGACCAGTATAAGCCCTTATTAACCCTGACCAATCGTTATCAACTTGATCGGACTAAATGCAGCCCTTATGAACCCTTATCAACCTTTATTTGTCGTTATCAACCCTATCGCACTCTATCCGACCCTTATTTGTCCTTATCAACGTTATCGAATACTATCCGACCCTTATCAACCATTATTGGTCGTTCTCAACATTATCAGACTTGATCCGACCTGTATCGGCCCTTATCGGTCGTTAATAATGTTATCAGAATCGATCCAAGCCTTATCAACCCTTATCTGTCCTTATCAACATTATCGGAATTGCTCGGACCATTGTAAGCCCTTATCGCTCTTTAGCACCTTATCCATCCGCGTCCAACCATTATCAACCGCGATCAAACCCATATAACCCCTAATCACTCCTTATCATCTTTATCAACCCATTCACTACTTGCATCTGCCTGTGTTGCGCGACAACACAGCAACGCGGTACAACACATTTATATGGTTCAGATATATTCGCCTTCTGCAAGCGTGGGTGTTTAGCCCGGTGGATAACACAGTCGGCTTCTGAGCGTCACGCGTCAGCGACGGTTTTCCTTAGTGAGTCGACACAGCAATGCTTACGTATTTAAAAGTGCACGCGCATCTTCTACAGCTGACGTTGAAGACAGAAGTTATGGGACGCCGCATGTTATCGGTGAACAGACGACGGCGCGCTACCCTGGCGCCATCTCGTAGCGGTCGTCGGCCTTCTTGCACGGCACTACGATTTTCCTCTCAAGCTTTCGCCGTATACCCTCCTCCTCCGCTTTCCTCCTCGCGCTCTCTTCGCTTGCACCGTGTTTTATCGCCCGCTGGGCTCCGCGTTAGCTCTTTCATCCTTCGCTGTGCTCGTTCACTCGGTTACGCCGAGGGACAACGTCGATGCTCAACGCAAAAACGGGCGCATAAGAGCTGCGCGCTAATATGAAAACAATGACACAGTTTCACCCGACAGGCGAATCATCAATTGCGATAACAAATTAGTAGAGAGCTATCCGGAGTAAGGATAGTAGTTTTATCAGCTGTATAAACTTGTACATGTAGCAGCACCAGCAACGCGAAGAACTCTTGTCGACGTACGCCGTCGGCATTGGTGACCGTTGCCGGTGCCTCTGGCGGCGGCTCGGAGTTTTTCGACGAGATCAGAACGGGACACTCGTCGAGCAGCGTCGGAAGTCTGTAGTAGAGCACTGCACGGGCCGGGCTCGGGCACGGCATGTGCTTTTTGACCCGGGCCCGGGCAGGGCTCGGGTTTTTTGACGCGGGCCCGGTCCGGGTTCGGACTTTCTGGTGGGGTGCATGTAACGTGCAGCGAGTTATCCTCGCGCTTCTTGACTCTGAAAAACATTTATTTTTCGGTCTCGGGCCGGGTTCGGGAGTAATGTAAAGGGGTGGCGGGCCGGACCGGGCGGGTAACGTAGATTATTTCCGGGCCCGGGCCAGGCCCGGGTCTCGCCATAAAACTTTTGGTCGGGCTCGGGCGAGCAGCCCAACGTAAAAACGGGCCCGGGCCGGGCCCTGGCTGAAAAAATCGGCCCGTGCAGTGCTCTAGTCTGTAGCACCTTCTCGCCTCGCAACGTTTTTATATAAATACACATTTGCTGCCGCAGCTAAACGCCGCCTCCCCTCCCTTGCTCCCGTCCCACCCCCCGGCCTTTCGCGCAACGGAAGAAGTCGCGTTTGCTCTCCGCCGTGCGTTCTCTCCCCATGAAAGCGCGCGCCCCTCGCGCGCTTTCCCTCGCATATACAGCACAAGGCGCAAGCCGACGATTTCATCGCCGTTGGACGTCATACGGAACCTGACGGCGACGGCGACGCCGACGGCAGAAATCCGCTTGGAGTAACCATATAATTGCTATCGCAATAAAAAAAAAAAGGCACGTGACATGCACCCTTCCACGCAGCGATTGCGGTGCTCTCAAACGTGCCGCGTATGAACGAGCCGCGCATTTAGCCTGGTGTGCTGCGTGATCTGCTTATCACTATCTCGAACCTCCTCGAAGGAAGATATCAGTAACGTAAATCGCGCAGTGAACGACTTCGCCGCTGCCCTGTCACTTCTTTAAACTCCAGCATGCGCTGATCCGTTCATACGTGGCACGTTTGAGAGGACTGCAATCGCGTCACGCAAGCAAGCATGTCAGTGCTTCTTCTTCATATTCCGTGGGCTTTCTTTAGGGCGCAAAAAAGTTATTACGTAACAAGTAGGAAGTTGGAAGCTGCTAAATTATGTTTCCTAGAGCATTCTACAACTTTCTCATTGGAAGTTATGCTGTAAGGTTAAAATTTTCAAAGGGGCTGATTTATCTTGACTAATTATGCAGTTAAGCAGAAAACAAAATAGTGTGACCTACTCTGTAAAATAGCCAACGACATGCATTCCGGCGCGTACTCCTAGAGTTATCCAGCACATATTTAAACCTTCGATAAAGTTAGCTTGGAGGCCCTGTATACTGTGGCGCTGTGGCACGTTTATACAAGGTCGAACACGTCATGTCTTGTGGTTTAACCCGTTCAGATACGGGATAAAGCTATCGCTCACTCTGCAAGGTCCACCTTGGTGGTTTAGGGACGCGTTTGACACTGAAATCTGCAACGCGTCTCTTCGAATGCGCCATTTTGCCTTGCTGGCAGCATTAAAGTTTCGCTTTCGCCGCTTCCCACAGTGCGTAGGTGCTGCATAATTTTTTTTTTTTGAAGAAGCCGTAAGGCGTGCCAAGAACGGAGCTACCTACCAACTTACCGACCGCAAAGTGACTGGCACGAGGCAAAAGATCATCACCATCATCATCAGCCTATATTTTATGTCCAATGTCCACTGCAGGATGAATCTCCAATTACCCCTGTCTTGCGCTAGCGTATTCCAAGTTGCGCCTGCAAATTTCCTAACTTCATCATCCCATCTGGTTTTCTGCCGACCTCGACTGCGCTTCCCTTCTCTTGGTATCCATTCTGTAACCCTAATGGTCCACCGGTTATCCATCCTACGCATTACATGGCCTGCCCAGCTCCATTTCTTCCGCTTAATATCAACTAGAATATCGGCTGTCCCCGTTTGTTCTCTGATTCACACCGCTCTCTTCCTGTCTCTTAACGTTACTCCTAAGATTTTTCGTTCCATCGCTCTTTGTGCGGTCCTTAACTTGTTCTCGAGCTTCTTTGTTAACCTCCAAGTTTTTGCCCCATATGTTAGCACAGGCAAAAGATGCGTTGCATTAAATAACGCCATCTGGCGCAGAATGCACAATGACAAGCTTTATATAGACGTGCCTTCTGGTATGAGAGAGAGAGAGAGAGAGAGAGTGTGTGTGTGTGTGTGTGTGTGTGTGTGTGGTGTGTGTGTGTGTGGTGTGTGTGTGTGTGTGTGTGTGTGTGTGTGTGTGTGTGTGTGTGTGTGTTGAGTTTGTGTGTGTGTGTGTGTGTGTGTGTGTGTGGTGTGTGTGTGTGGTGTGTGTGTGTGTGTGTGGTGTGTGTGTGTGTGTGTGTGTGTGTGTGTGTGTGTAAGACGCTATGGCCACCTGCTCACAACGCAGCTGGCGGCGGTAAGGAGTCTACTCCGACGGCCGACGAAGTGAAGAATCCGGGGAGATAGCTAAATATTGATTTGCAATATAAAGTCAATGGTAGTGCTTTAAAGCACTTGTTATCTGCCCATAAATTATAATGCCATAGGCCGTTCAGCACCGTACAGAAGTATACATGCTCACACTGACTTCCTTTTGCCCTGCGCAAGCTCACGTTGTCAAACTCACTCCCCCACTCATTCACTCTTATACGACACGACCACACATGCACAAATTATTATACACGTAGAAAAATTTAGAAGCCCTTCTAGTGGGATGCTTGGTTAACTATGCTGCAGGGTAGAAAAACACCTACGTACAGATAATATTTAAATAGAAAAGCGGGAGCCAAATGTTGCGGTATCGATTATTCCTATACGTTATAAAAAGAAATTATTCAAGTAGACACAAAAGAAATAGTACTCTTGTGAAACAAGAAGAAAAATCAAGAAATGAAGCAGGCTAATGCTTTTACGAAGTTTTGCCGTCAACAGGATGGCTGCGCATAAAACACAGCTGAAGCCAAGACTTGTCGCTAACAGGCGCTAAAAATTGCCGCAGCTCGTGCCGCTGGTCATATTTTATAGCTTCTGTGTTAGTTTCATGCGAGTCCTAATCTCTAGGAAAGATTTCGGCCGCCGTTATAGCGCGCGACTCTCTCCATCAGATTTTTGCCTACGGCGCTCCGATCATAAGCTCACGATTACAGTCGTCGGAGGAGCGCGCGTAAGCGCTTTTCGGCTCGTTTGGGAAGCGCACAAGTCGCCCGTAATCCTTTTCTCTTTAATGTCTTCTTTTTTTAATTTTTCGTGCCTACTTCTCAAATCCCACTCGCTCTTCGAAACTGCACTGACGTGATCGTCAACATGACCTACGCCGAGCACCCGTCTGGCGGCGAGGAGAGTCTTAAGAGCCCATTAGGGGCCTCGTCCCGGGGCAGGCTGCGACTCAATTACGTCACCTGAGACGCTTTCCCTTCCCCCCCGCCCCGTCGTGGCGGTGCGATTTCTGGCGCTGCACACCGGCGCCGCTGCGAGCCCGCTACGCTAAGTGCTTAACGATTCCACTTGGTAATGTGTTTACTAATAGCAACGTCCTTAGCGCCCTCCCCCGTCCTCCTCTGCCACACCACCGGATGCCTGCGCGCGCGACTCCCCCGTACTCCCCTTTCCTCGTTTTATTTCCTCCGTCGAATTCCTGAGGCCACGCATTCTAACGGGACCCGCGCACTGGTCTGATCGATTTTAAAATCAGCGCCGTCGCCGCTGCCGTCGTTTGAACGTATACCCCTCCGCGCAGTCCCCTTCTCGAGCCTTGAAGACCAATCAAACATGTCGCGCGGCTCTCGCTTTCTTGTTTTTTTTTAGGGCTTCCTAATGGGACGACGACGTGCCGAGCCGCTTCCGTTGCTGTCTGTGCGGAGTGAAGCGACGAGCCTTCTCGCCACACCTCACCGCGCTCTGGCTCTTTAGCGTCTCCAGGGCCCGTTAGGGTTCGGAGAGTGTGAAGCAAGTAGACGGAAGTCAAACCGCATTAGGCTCGTTTTTTCGATCACGTTGATAAGTGACGCCTCATCTCTCACTCGCGCCTCGACTCCTGCCTGCCCCCGTCTTGGCAAAGCGCGCGCGCTGTCGCTGTGCGCGCCTCGCGCACGACGTAACCAGGCGATAAAATGGAAACCTTTTCCCGTTGACTTAAAGGTAACCAAGGTCGATTAAATCAGTAGCAAACGAACGGAAAACGCAGAAATATTATCGTGGCGTCCAAATTTTTGACGACTGGCCAAATGAGGGCCTAGAAATCGGAAAACGGAGCTTTGAAATCTCTGAAATTGTTCACCTTTACCTGTACGGTCCGTGCTATTACTTCATCACAATTCGCGTTACTAAAAGTGAAAAGGATTCAATGTTATCAAGTCATAGTATGCGCATATTTTGTAGTAAAGAATAACAAATGGGAAGTTGTATTGGTGTTTTACAGAGAGTGTAATATTTCTGTATACCGCAATCCATGCACTTATACCTGGCCGAAAAAAAAGAAGGAAAGACTCTGATGCAGACAAAAAATACTCGTTGTGCATCCTGTCAGGTCCTGACACGGATACTTTGTGTAGTATTACGGCGCGCTGCACCATCTCTGTCCTACGTCAGTAGTAGCGGTTGAATTGATACGTAACGACAACGCCACCGCCTTTACTCGCTATTTTTAAAAGCGAGACGCGGCGACTAAGAGGAAGAAAGATTGTGGCCATATTCAGGGCTCCAACTATGATGAGAACGTGCTGCTCTTCTTAATTGCACATATGAATCGCGCTATTTTGCAAATTCCGAACGTCTGGTGATTGTAAAGCAGTTTTTGCTCGTTTTCGCTATAAAGAGAAAAGAGTAGAACATGGATATAAAAGTGCGCCTGGATCGTGCGCCGTGTAAGCGTAGCCGTGCACGACTTTCGCTCAATTTTGCAATGTTTTCGCTGAAGGGAGTACAATCGTATACGCACCTTAGTGCGCAGTCATATGAAACCGAGATAGTTCAGCTACTCCCCTGGAGCACCTGCTTGATGTCACGAAGACATCCCAAGGAACACAGCCCGAACACGGGCGACAGAAAAAAGAAAGATAAAAGAAAATACGCGGTGTGGCATGCAGGTGCTGGACTCAGAAGTTTATTAGAAGCAAGACAATTTTGGCTTGTACAGGGTCGTCCACTCTTAGTACGAACACGGCGCCGCGTGGCCGCGCTCCGCGGAGCGCCAGCGCACATGGCGCGGCTGCGCATCGAAGCTAAGCGGCGCAAGCGCACAGGGGCTTGGAGGCGGGGCTTCGTGTCGTCTGCTAAAGCGCGCGAGCGAGCCGTGTTTGTGCCGCCTGTTGTCTGCTAAAGCAAAGCGCAGCTCGCGCACTTTAGCAGACGACACGAAGCACCGCCTCCAAGCCCCTGTGCGCCTGCGCCGCTTAGCTTCGATGCGCGGCCGCGCCATGTGTGCTGGCGCTCCGCGGAGCGCGGCCACGCGGCGCCGTGTTCGTACTAAGAGTGGACGACCCTGTACAATCAAGTCACATGAGTAGCCGGAACAGGGAACGAAAACCAAGCAAAACTTAAAAAAACAAAGAAGCAACAAATGCATTTCATTCTGAATAACTATTAAAACAAATGACAAAAAGAAACACGCGGGATAGGTACCATTTACGGGCGCATGCTCACAGCATTGACCCCAAATTTCAAACTTTTGCAATTTGACGCGTAAATCTAAAAAAAAATTAATTATGGGGTTTTACGGGCCAAAACAACGATCTAACTTTGAGGCACGCCGTAGAGCGGGACTCCGGAAAATTTGGACCACCTGGGGTTCCTTAACGTGCACGTATGTCTAAGTACACGGGTGTTTTCGCGTTTCGCCCCCATCGAAATGCGGCCGCCGTGGCCGGGATTCGATCCCGCGACCTCGTGCTTAGCAGCCCAACACCATAACCACTAAGCAACCACGGCGTGTGACGCGTAAGTCTCGCGGGTATTTAAGAGATCTGACAAGAAATCCCAACTAGCAGTCTGGTCAAATATGAATTTATTTACAGTTAATGTGGCAAAATCGAAAGTTATACTTTTTCGTCCAAAGAATAAAAAATATGGTGACCTTGATTATTTATTCTGTAACTCAGAAAAAAAATGATGTTGTAAGGTCGTTGAAATCGCTAGGAGTGGTATTTTCAGAAAGTGGGCAATGGGATCATCATATAAACAAATGAGCATAAAAAACTTCTTGAGTGATTTGAATTATGTTACGTCATAGTGATATTCTGCCGCAAAGAACGAAGCTTTTATTGTACCATTACTTATTTTGCTCACATCTTAACTGCTGTGCATTAATTTGGGGTACAACGATACAAACTAATCTTCAAAAATTTGTGGTTTTTGAGAAACAGGCCCTTCGCATTGTGAAAAAGGCATTAAAAAATGCATTCAACAAGACATTTACCTTAAAAAAATTATAACCATTCTTAATCTATACAATTACAAATTACTATGCACCTATAGAACCGACTTAACGAAAAATTTAAATATACTATTTGTAGTTTTGCCACAATGCAATTGTATGAATCTCCCTAGCCGCATCGTAACCAACCACACTGGGTGTTACCACTTGTGCTAAGCAGGCGAGGGTTTCCAGTTACTTAGGTAACAGTTGCCTGTGATCCTGAACAAATTAACTAACAGGAATATCGACATTAGCAATGTCAGCAGCTTAACCCTCCGAGACTTCTTTTTTATGAACCTTTCGTCAATGTATTTCCCAATATGATAACATTTATGCAATGTGTCCTTTCACCTCGTTCCTCCCATTGTTATCCCCCATTGTGACCCTCTTTCTTCCCCTTCCCTTTCGTCGAGTAGCAGGCCAGATGCTCCATTTTCCGGCCGACCTCTCTACATTTTCCAATCATTAAACTTTTTCGCAATATCGTTCCTTTCAGTATGAATTGTGTTGTATTGATCAGGTATTTTCTGCCAGCAAGATTTTATATCTTTATTGTGATTTGTTTTGTATTACATTGGTACTTATTCTAATTGTATACATGGATGGATTTATAGGTGGATAGATGCTATGATCATCCTCTTTGAAACGGGGCGGTGGGTTGCGCTACCAAGCTCTTTTTCGTATTTTGCCGAATCTCTTACCTATCTTCTTCTTCTTCTTCTTCTTCTTCTTCTTCTTCTTCTTATTATTATTATTATTATTATACAGAGAGAAAATTCCCAGCATCGAGCTTTCTCAGCCTTTACTGAACTTTGTACGCCTCCGTTGTTTGTGGTCTCCCTATACATTTCTGCCACCAAACCTCCAACTACATCTTACTAATCCCTGTTGCGGACATGTTTACGTTCCTACTCCTATCCCTGAACCCAAGGGCTTCAAGGACGCCAGCGGAGCCTAAACTGACAGCCGGGTAGATATCTGCACATAAAACATGTTCCACCGTTTCCCTAGATTTACAGCAGCCAAGCCCATGCTTCTACGTCCTTGGTATACTTTGTATTATAACTACGCGATCTAAGGCGTCCTTATCTGGTTTCGAAAAGTAAACAGCTTTCCTTTAAGCTTGCGTTTAGCGATCTTTGCTGCCATGTTTCTTTCTATGTCGGTTGCATACTTGCTTGTAATCTTTCTTGTTCTTTTCCTCCTCTGCGAGTGAATATTTTCCTGTTCAATACTTGAACACCATTCGCAACCCATTTACTTTCTTTCATACTTCTCAGTCGTTCTTCGAAATCAATCTTATTCACAGCTTCCCTCACCTCAAAACTTGTACAGCCCATATCACCCTGTACGGCTTCATTTGTAGTCTTCCCGTGAGCGCCCAATGCGAGGCTTCCCACTGACCTTCGATTGTCATCGAGTCCTGTTTGTACCTCTGACTTCAAGCAAACAACCGCATTTCCAAATGTAAGTCTTGGAACCATTACCCCTTTCCATATACCCTAGAGCACCTCGTACCTATTGTATCCCCATAGCGCTCTGTGTTTCATTGGGGCCGCATTTCTTTTGCCCTTAGTTATTATTGTTTTTCTTACTGTGTTTCCATATATTTTTTTAAGTGAACTATGGCAGCAGGCTTGATGAGCCAGCAATAAGCTGAGGACTCGGGTCTAATGCGCTAGTTTATTCATACCCCAATGTATTTGTATTCTTTTACCCGAGGTACTTCCTGGCCCAGTATTGACACTGTCTGTTTACTGTTTTGATTGAATACCACAAGACTGTTTAACGCTAAATTTCAATTCAGAAATATTTAATTCTTGTCCGCAGATACTAGCCAGACGTTGCACATCAATTTGCGTATTAGCAAGCAACGCAATGTCGTCCGCATGAATCAAACCTTGAATTTACTGGTCTACTATTGTGCCCCCCTGTTTGTATGATACATTAAACCGGATATTGATTCCATGTTGCGCACTTTCCATCCTTACCACGTACATCATAAACAGCAACTGGGGTAAAAGGCACCCCTGCCTGAGTCCCTTGGTGATATCAACTTTCTCCTCACTCCGCATTCCTTCCCATTCAACGAAAACAGTATTTTCTAGGTAAATCACCCTCAAAAGCTGTAAAAAGTCGCTGCATAAGCGTTCCCCTACCAGAAAAACCCACAAAATGTTGCAGTCCACGTTGTCATACGCTCCGGAAAGGTCTAAAAAAGCCACATATGACGGCCTCCTTTCTTCTATGGATATTTCAATAGACTGAGTAAAAACACTCAGACGCCTCTCAATTCTGAAGCCACGTTGAAGCTCTCTCAATATGCCATAATGTTCTGCCCATGCTTGCAGTTTTTATTTAATGACCTGCATTGCTAACCTGCATATCACCGATGGTCGATATTTCTGAATTCTATCTTTTTTTCCCTTACCTTTATAAATTAAATTCATTCTACTTTGTCGCCAGCTGTTTGGTATCCACCTATCTTGTAAGCTTTTTTCAATTGCTTTCAAAAGAGGTTCCTTATTTTTGGTACTAGTTCATTAATCAGCCTAACAGGAATCTCGTCTAACGCTACGGCTGTATGCTTCGGCATTTTCTGTTTGGCTTTTTTTTTTCAATTGAAATTTCTCAGCACTGGCTCCTTATTTTTCCTGTCTGGTTGTTGTTCATGCTCTTTTTTATCTCAGAATCCACCACTTCATTGTCTCTCAATAAATCGGCGGTTATTTTTCGCATGCAATTTAATGCCGCGTCTCCTTGCAGTTTGTTTCCATCTTACTTTAGGATATGCTGCCTAATAGGTCAATGTGGTTCCAAAATATTCTGGAAGTGGCTTTCTTTTTCTCACGTATTTCTGACAGCAACAGCCACTTTCACCTTTAATATCTGCTTGAACCAGTATTTGAACCATATATTTCTTTCTCCGGGTATATATTTGCCATTTTCTGTCGACTTCATTCCGCAGTAACTGCGCTTTTTTTTTTTGCCTGCCCATGCTCTCGTGATACTTTCTATCGTTCATTGTTCGCTTCCTGTATCTCCTTGTTGTTAACACCCGCCATGATTGCTTAGTTGATATAGTGTTGGGCTGCTAAGCACGAGGTCCTGGGATCAAATCTTGGCCGAGGCGGCCGGATTTCGATGGGAGCGAAATGCGAAAACACCCGCGTAGTTAAATTTGGGTGCCCGTTAAAAAACCCCAGGTGGTCCAAATTATTCCGTAGTCCCCCACTATGGCGTGCCTCATAATCATAGCTTGGTTTTGACGCGTAAAACCCCATAAATTTTCTTCCTTGTTGTTAACCACTCTTTTTTTTCCTTCCTCCTCCATCACAATGTTTAGAGATAGTAGTGCATGATTATTCATGCTTCATCATGTCGTCTATAATCATCACGAATCCATGGCAAAGGACAAAGCCACTAGAAAACTCCCCGTTTCTGTAACACGGATCTGATCTTGTGTCAACGACGTGTAAGCCGTCGCGCTCCCTTCGGCTTGCCGCGTGTGACGTCATCCTTGTAGTTAGCTTAATAAGCGGTTCCATCGTTGTCGTTGCCTTGCCATTATCGTTGTACCACCGCTGTTGCAGTAGCTTCACTGACATCCTATTGTCATTCACGCCAGTGTAATTGTCATTGTAGTAGATTTTTGTTTAGAGCAGCACCTGAGGCTTTCGTTTGAGTGGCCCTCAAAAATTACTATGTGGCACCGATTGACTCGCATCGCGCCCGCCTCTCATGGCCTCTTAGAGGAGATGTACGTATGCACAAGCTGGAGGCACAGAGAGTAAAGGACAAATTATGTTTTGTTTGTGCAAGATGACGCGGCACATAAACTGAAGAACAAAAAAGAAATAGAGTAAAACTAACAAAAACAACACAAGAACAGGGCGCATGAGAATATGTGACAACTGAACAGACATCAACAATACAAGCGTTCAATCTACGCGGTGAATTTCTGCTGCACTTGACTGCTCATGCGACAATAACCGAATCTGAAGCTTCGTACGAAAGGTAAAGAAGTAACAATGACAGCTAGCGCAGTATTACGCGCATTAGAACGTGCAAGTTGTTCACGCAGTTGCTGAAATCATTCGCAACGACGCGAAAACAATCTGATCAGAAAAACCGCGGATTTTTCTTCCTGTTTGTTTCTATGCCATTGGCGCCAAATAACTGTTAACTTGGCAGTACTTTATGGCTTTTTCGCGCACCGTAACGACACCACAACATCACATAGCTACAACGATGCCTCCGTACGCCGTGTCTCACATCAGGCCGATGGCTCACCAGCACACCTTGACGCAGTACACGCGTACACAGTATCACGTCAGAGGCGCCGCATGCTCGTTTTGTTTGTTTGACTATTTGCGTGTTGATCTGTTTGTTTCTTTGTATTTTTATTATATGAACGCAACAAAAAATTTCGCAGTAGGCAGTCACGAAATAAAAAGAAAAAAAAGTTATGCAAACACCATAAAACTAAAAGAATAAGCAATTTACAATCCTCTTCGTTGTCTTAATATCTTCACAGCCGAACACGCGTCGTTGCATGATGAGAAAGAAGTTTTGCGCCTGCCCTCGTGCAGTTGGCGCTCGTTCAGGGAAGACAACAAAAAAGCAGCATAGGTCGCCATTTTTCAGCAGCCACAGAAGCCGTTCCAGTTGGAGAAGAAGGCCGCCTAGATTCAAGCTCATTGGCATGCTCGTGATGTGCAGCATCGTCATGGTTAGTCGGCCTCCGATGCCTCGATATCACCAAATGGCAAGACTTGCTGGCCTTCGTGGAGCCGCTGCACAGCCGCAACAACGTTCGAGGCGTCTTGGTGACAAGCCGCGGGGGCCTGGAGCTTCTGCGCCAAGTCTTTGTATACGCCAATCTGTCCCGAGCCACCGAGGGTTATCTCGGTGTACACGGCAGCGAAGACGTGCTACATCTGCGCATCACCAACGTGCGAACGCAGCTCAACGAGGTACGGGGATCCTGTGCGCGGCGTCCATCGATGCCACTTTCAGCAACGGCGGCCAGCAGCTGCCGCTGTTGATTGTGCTTTTCAATACGGCAGGGCGAAAGATTACTGGGCAGCGAAAACTATCGACATCAGTGCGTCACCAACTAGCTGATCCAGCGCATATAGCTACGGGAATTCCGTTTGGAATCTCGTTCCCTACGGTTTT
Source organism: Dermacentor silvarum (assembly GCF_013339745.2). Lineage (NCBI taxonomy): Eukaryota > Metazoa > Arthropoda > Arachnida > Ixodida > Ixodidae > Dermacentor > Dermacentor silvarum. Next base: position 23,198,312 of record NC_051154.1, read on the forward strand.
CGAAGCGATTTCAAGTGACGGCGACCAGCAGCTGCGGTTCCTGCTTTTGAAGACAGCGGCGTGGTGGGTTCCCCGGCATAAAGTGCAATCTCCGTCAGCGCAACACCAATGTACCGACGCGGCACAGTCAGCTACGAGGATCGAGTCTGCGGCGTTCGTTGAGGACACTACCAGTGATGCCGACCAAAAACTGCAAGGGTGCATTCTGCTTCTCAAGACGGCTGAGCGACGCCTTTCCCGGCAGAAAAAACGATCTGCGTCACTGCATCACCAACGTTCTGTCGCAGCAGCTCTTGGAATCCTCTTCGTGGCGTTTGTGCCTGCGACGGCGACCAACCATTTCACGTCGTTGTTTCTCATCGTCTATCCGCTCGTGCTCGACGGCCCCGAGTTAACGGAACGATCCGGGCCATTGGGCCAAGCACTACGACCCTTACAAAAAGCTGTGTGCAGCGCTTCAGCCGCTGGAAATACCAGCAACCCGCAGCTTGTTGGCAGCTTCTTCGGGCCCGGATGCCAAGCGGCCCGTACGACCAGCTGTGTGCAGCGCTTGGGCCACTGCAAATTACAGAAACGCACAGCTTGTTGGAAGCTTCTTCGGGCCCGGATGCCGAGCGACCCGTACGACGAGCTGTGTGCAGCGCTTGGGCCGCTGCGATTACCAGCAACCCGCAGCTTGTTGGCAGCTTCTTCGGGCCCGGATGCCGAGCGACCCGTACGACGAGCTGTGCGCAGCGCTTGGGCCGCTGCGATTACCAGCAACTCGCAGCTTGTTGGCAGCTTCTTCGGGCCCGGATGCCAAGCGACCCATACGACGAGCTCTATGCAGCGCTTGGGCCGCTGCGATTACCAGCAACCCGCAGCTTGTTGGCAGCTTCTTCGGGCCCGGATGCCGAGCGACCCGTACGACGAGCTGTGTGCAGCGCTTGGGCCGCTGCGATTACCAGCAACCCGCAGCTTGTTGGCAGCTTCTTCGGGCCCGCATGCCGAGCGACCCGTACGACGAGCTGTGTGCAGCGCTTGGGCCGCTGCGATTACCAGCAACTCGCAGCTTGTTGGCAGCTTCTTCGGGCCCGGATGCCAAGCGACCCATACGACGAGCTCTGTGCAGCGCTTGGGCCGCTGCGAATACCAGCAACCCGCAGCTTGTTGGCATCTTCTTCGGGCCCGGATGCCGAGCGACCCGTACGACCAGCTGTGTGCAGTGCTTCGGCCGCTGCGAATACCAGCAACGCACAGCTTGTTGGCAGCTTCTTCGGGCCCGGATGCCAAGCGAGCCGTACTACGAGCTGTGTGCAGCGCTTGGGCCGCTGCGATTACCAGCAACTCGCAGCTTGTTGGCAGCTTCTTCGGGCCCGCATGCCAAGCGGCCCGTACTATCAGCTGTGTGCAGCGCTGGGGTCGCTGCAAATACCAGCAACGCACAGATTGTTGGCAGCTTCTTCGGGCCCGGATGCCAAGCGAGCCGTACGACGAGCTGTGTGCAGCGCTTGGGCCACTGCAAAATTACAGAAACGCACAGCTTGTTGGAAGCTTCTTCGGGCCCGGATGCCAAGCGACCCATACGACGAGCTGTGTGCAGCGCTTGGGCCACTGCGATTACCAGCAACGCACAGCTTGTTGGCAGCTTCTTCGGGCCCGGATGCCAAGCGAGCCGTACGACGAGCTGTGTGCAGCGCTTGGGCCGCTGCGATTACCAGCAACTCGCAGCTTGTTGGCAGCTTCTTCGGGCCCGGATGCCAAGCGAGCCGTACGACCAGCTGTGTGCAGCGCTGGGGTCGCTGCAAATACCAGCAACTCGCAGCTTGTTGGCAGCTTCTTCGGGCCCGGATGCCAAGCGGCCCGTACGACCAGCTGTGTGCAGCGCTTGGGCCACTGCGATTACCAGCAACTCGCAGCTTGTTGGCAGCTTCTTCGGGCCCGGATGCCAAGCGACCCATACGACGAGCTGTGTGCAGCGCTTGGGCCGCTGCGATTACCAGCAACTCGCAGCTTGTTGGCAGCTTCTTCGGGCCCGGATGCCAAGCGAGCCGTACGACGAGCTGTGTGCAGCGCTTGGGCCGCTGCGAATACCAGCAACGCACAGCTTATTGGCAGCTTCTACGGGCCCGGATGCCAAGCGAGCCGTACGACGAGCTGTGTGCAGCGCTTGGGCCGCTGCGATTACCAGCAACTCGCAGCTTGTTGGCAGCTTCTTCGGGCCCGGATGCCAAGCGGCCCGTACGATCAGCTGTGTGCAGCGCTGGGGTCACTGCAAATACCAGCAAAGCACAGCTTGTTGGCAGCTTCTTCGGGCCCGGATGCCAAGCGAGCCGTACGACGAGCTGTGTGCAGCGCTTGGGCCGCTGCGATAACCAGCAACTCGCAGCTTGTTGGCAGCTTCTTCGGGCCTGGATGCCAAGCGGCCCGTACGATCGATCAGCTGTGTGCAGCGCTGGGGTTGCTGCAAATACCAGCAACGCACAGCTTGTTGGCAGCTTCTTCGGGCCCGGGTGCCAAGCGAGCCATACGACGAGCTGTGTGCAGCGCTTGGGTTGCTGCAAATACCAGCAACTCGTAGATTGTTGGCAGCTTCTCCGGGCCCGGATGCCGAGCGACCATTACGACGAGCTGTGTGCAGCGCTTGGGCCGCTGCGAATTTGAGCAACCCGAAGCTTGTGAGCTTCTGTGTGCCCAGGGGCCGAAATGACGGTCGCCCTTCGATGAGTGCGGACGCTTCAGGAATCATTGCGCTGCTGTGCAGCTCCCCTCTTTTTACGCGAGGATGGCCTCGGAATTTATCGCATATGAACCTGCCTGAAGTGACGGCTTCGCTTTTATGAACAGTCTCCATCCTGAGCAGCGATCAAATCATTGACCATATTTTTTCATTTGTTGTTTCTTGAGTAGGTGCCAATGGCGCTGTCGCTTGCTTAAATATTGCGACTGGAACTGCTCTATAATGAAGAGTGACGTCGTCGTCCTTATCTCGTGATTTGTGTATATCTTCTTTCCGAAAGAAATGTTTAGTTTCGAGTCAATGCTTGAGTGTGTGCCCTCTCGTGCCTTGTCTTTTGCGCTGTTCTGTCACGAATACAAATAAAGTCACCCAGACATGGGTGATCTAGTTTTGCAAAAAAAAAAAAAAAGTCAGCCTTTGATTTCGATGCGCTATTTTAGTAGAATTCAATTTCTTTCTCTAGCACTCACGCTTTTGCGCCTGAGAATTATTTGCGGTGTACGGCAATATTTTCAACATCGAATCAAGAAAAGTAATTTAATTGTACACTTTTGTCCATGACAACATTTGGTATTGTCGACAGCATATGGTAACAAATTAAGTAGACTTTGTTTTTACATAGCTAATCGTCAGCTCTCAGTATGTGTGCTCGGCGGAAGTTGCTAAGAAATATTACCTCGTGATTACATGGGTCCATTATCGCCTGTCAATTTCTTCATCCGTTGTAACAGTTTTGCTCAACTACCGGAATCCGGTTGCAGCAACACGCAATGCTCTTAAGATAGAGGAGGAAAATCTGTGCAAGAAACGTAGACGGTTACAGGCAGACCTGTACAATTTGTATATGGTGAGTACTGTTACTAACCTTACTCCTAACGAGTTCCAAAAACATTTGTCTATTTCTGAAAACATAGCAACGTGACACTCCGCGTGATCAAGGCTCTGATTGCGACGTGTCGCAGGTCACAAAAGGAGCACGAACCAGTACGGTCTACCACTGGGCATGTAAAACTACAGTAATTATCATAATGCGATATTATAAAAGGCCAGCAAAATTTATCTTCTGCTAGCGACTCGCTTTTCATGTAGTCGGGAGCTTTTTAAGCATTACTTTCGCGTACGAGGCGGCTATGGAAAACAGTAATCGCACAGAAATTTGATTCAACTCTCGGTTTTCGTAGGAAAAGTACAGCAGGCAGAGAAAAATAATCACACCTGACACGGCGAGAAGTCCCAGTGAAAGCTGTATACGCGAGTACGCAGTACTCTGCCATCCTCGGGCATATATATTCACGGTTCTTTCGTCCAAAGCTGCCTTCCCTACGACCGAATCGCTGGCATTTTCAAAGCGGTAGAATGATACTTAATGACATTTTAATCTCGTTAAGCTACAAAAGGAAATTTAATACTACACCGAAGCTTTCCGTTTTTTAACACGAAAGTGTTTTATTCCGGGGTCCACCAAGACTTCACTGACGTATTTCCGTCACGGAAATACGTCATAGAACATAATACAAAGAAAGAAACCAGAAGAAAAAGTTCCACAAACATGCAAAATTTGGGAATCGAACCCACGACCTCTCGGTCCGCGACGATAGATCGCCGAGCGTTTAACCCATTGCGCCACAAACGCATTCGCAGAGAGCTACACAGACGCGCCTTATATATCTAACACTCCTCCGTGTACCCGCGCTCTTGCTCGGGGCGGTGCCGCCGCCTATGAGCAGAAAAGAGAAGTACTGCATTATGACACTAAAGCCCGGGATACATGGAGCGAACTTTCTCGACGAACTTCACGCGTCAAGTAACGACGCGGCGACACGACGCAGGATGTTTGCTGTGTTGCAATACATGCGGCGAACGCCGCCGCGCGTTGGCCGCCGTGTTGGCGGCGGTCCCGGCCGCCCGCTTCGAACTGAATTTGGCGTTGTCCTTGTAGAATTCACTTAGTTGGAAGCAAATGACTGCGTAAACGGCTTTCGCTTAGTCTCAGGCCGCTTCGACGACAGAGTATTATGGATAACCTTGAGTAGTTTTCGAGATCGCTTCTCGTTTCGAACGCGTCTAAGCCTAGCGAAAGAAATATCCGATGCCAACGCCATCTATCGGGGAAGTCGGGAGATAGGCATGACGACAGCATGTGGCCTCTGAGATCAGAAGATTTCTGTTGAAGGTTGTTGTAGAGAGCTTGCACTGCTTGTCTGTTTCCTCGCAGATCAGCGGATATGGGATGTACAAATACAACGCGATTCCTGAGAGATCATACTAGGAACTACTCAATCGGTGCAGAGACATGCAGACACGGCAACACCAACGCGATTGCAGACGACGCGAAAAGGCGCGCGCGCGCGAAACACCAGCATGCATTGCGACCGGAACTAGTGCCTCCTGATTGGCTGTCGTCCACCGCTGCGCGCTAGACGCTTCCGGCGGCGGCGTTCGCCCGACGAAAATGTTTGGACAGGCAGATCGGCTGCGGACGGCAAATTTCTTGACGCCGGCCGTCGGACGTTCGCCGCCCGACGAAGTTCTTCGCTCGGACGCCGGTTATTCGCTCCATGTATTCCGGCCTTAACGCGCACCGACAGTGAACGCTTCGGTGGTCTCAGTACTACGACGCCTCGATGCCAGCATTCGAAGGGACGCTGGCATCAAGAAGCACTACCAACGCCACCTAGGTGGCGTTCACCGTACTCAGCACAGCGGAGCGTGGCCTCCGCAATTAGCTCTGAAAATGTTTCTGAAGTTGATCGCGGAGGCTGCAATTACGACGCGCTGTACGCGCTGATTTGACTCGGTGACGATTCAGTTACGTGCTTTGTCTTGCGCGTTGTATTAGTGTGTCAGTTACGTGCTTCGTCTTTCGCGTTGTGCTAGCGTGTGCAGCGTAGTGCAGCTTCCATATGCACGACGGTTGCTCATGGTCATCGACGTTGGTAGTCGTGATGGAGGAGACGTGCCACCAGGCGTCAGCGTGGGTGCATCAACGCCTAAGGGCGCTTTAGCCACAAAACACCAATAGACATTATATATCAATGTGCAATAAACATTACACTACTTCTGTGAAGACACGTTTCACTTTCGTGTTCTATACCGATTCCTATATAAGAGGGATCAACCACATTTTTTTTTCTTAGCGACACTGTCGGCAATATTTTGAAAGCACTTAAGAGTCCTGTTTGCTCCAGTGTTTCAAACACAGCAGTTTCCGACACCGCAGTTTCAAACACAACAGTTTCAAAATCTTGTATACTGTGTTTCACGATGCACACATCTGCCATTTCGGCATCCTTTTCGTTACGACGACGATGAGCGAAACGTTTCCGTAGAACACCCACTAACTCTGTTTTACGTATTCCTAGAGAGTTCGATCGTAAGGTTCTGTAGGAAAAGCAGTTCACTTCTTAACCAGCGGGTCAATCAGAAGATACTGAACTACACACGGTATGTTGCAATGGATATGCCTCTGAGTGGTACCTTGCAGCCTCCTCAGTGTTGCGAAGCTGTTCTCATTTCAGCGCACTGTAATATCGTCGACACATTTCTTTCCAAGCTAGGCCAACATGAGAGGAGTTGCTTCGCTCGACCTGTCGGCAGTGTATGCGGGATCTACCTAGTGCGGTTGCGAAGACGTGAAATGCACGATGTCAGGAACGCGGCCTTTCTTCCATGCGACTAACGGTGGAAAAAGCGAAGGAAAGAAACAAATATGAGCGACGGGCTTCGAAAACAGGTTGTCTGTGACCATGCGCCTCCATTTCGTCAAAGCTCTAGCTGAAAGTGTCGGGCTTAAGCATCTCTACATGAGAGCCCGGTAGACTGTGTCATGTCGCTTCTGTGTTGCCAATCAATAAAATTCATAGGGCAGTCTGATCCGCTTAATTAAATTGTGAATGGCCGCGCTGTGTGCCTTCGACTGGTTTAACGTTCGGCAATAATCCGATGAGTTAAAGTCGCTTTGCGCTAGACAGTTACCTGGCTTAGCCGCGCTATGTGGAGACGTCAAAATTTTACGAAGAAATGGCACATATATATATATATATATATATATATATATATATATATATATATATAGTCAGATGTACACCTTATTAGGTAAGAGATAGGTGAGTAGCATTTGTGGAGAGGGTCCCGCCGGGAACGCCTGTTGTCCCTTCAGCGATGAAGGCGATCGGTTACTGCTGAGCCTGCAGTGATGCGAGAGTTAATCAAGCAACCGTATTGGGTTAAGGGTTGGTAGGTGGATGTTGAGGGCGGGACTACTGTATGTGGGAGGGCCATTTGTATAACCGCCGCAACTGTGGCATCGTGGAGATGGTTCTTTCGCGAACTTGCTGAGGTGTAGACGTGTGGGAGAAAGAAGAGAGCCGGGCTAAGTTTCTCGAATAAGGATGCCGTGTGTGTGAGAAAGGCCAGGTTGTAGAGGAGGAAATGGGTGCCTGGCAACTCGGTAGGGCTGGCGAGAAATGGGAGAAAATTGAGAAGGCTCGCGAAAGTCGACAGCCTGGCGAAGAGTGTCACAAACGAGCCTATTGGTCCCGTTCATTCCTCGACACTCCAGCGGGACCAGGTATCCACGCGATATGAACAGGTGTGCAGAAGAATGTGTACTACAGAGGTAGGAAGTTCCCCACGCAATAGAAGGCTACAGGTGGCCATGGAGCTAGGTAAGGGGTGATCAGCGTAGTAGATCGGTGTAGTAGAAATTATGATTTAGATGAGTGTGGATGAAATTCGAATAGCAGAGGGTACAAGCCGGGGGGGGGGGGGGGGCGCAGAGTTGTGTATGCGCATTGGGGATCACGTTGCGAGGTCATAGCGCGATACGAAGTGCCACGCAGGATGGCAAAAGTGCGGTAGAAGTAGCGGAGGAGGGAAGCGGAGTGGCGGGGCAGCCAACACTGGCCAGTAGGTGGCGTCCTTCAGTGGTGGTGCGGATGCCAAGTTCCCGGTTGCGACGTGGAGTCAGGATAACCCTTATGTAGTGTTGCGGACGCCCTGCTGAGCTAGTCGTTTGTTGCTGGCACTAAAAAAAAAACGCTTTTCCTTCCGGTTAGTTTCAGGAATGATGTGCGCTGAGTTGAAGCAGAGTCAATTACAGCGAAAGCACAGCTCTAAAATGTAAGGCACCGAAGTGTTCGACACGAAATATATATTTGACGTTCGGTACGTGTGCACCTTCAGAAGTTGTCTTTGACGAAGAGCCTAAAACGATACCGCTGAGAAATTTGCTTTTCTAGCCCCGTCTTGCAGACAAATACGACAGAAGTGTCAAAGAAGACAAACGAGCACTTCAACAGCCTCTGTATCAGGCTGTAACCGTGAGCAGCTGCCTCGCTGCACATCTTGTGTCGCGACAATGCTCCACTTCCGTTAGCCGTTGTATATGAACGCGTTATCCCCTGGTACACGAAGCGCCGTCAATGCATCAGCAACACATGCACAAATGCTGCGAATGCTAAGAGGTAGAGATGTCCCTTTTTGAACCGGCAATTCCTTTTCTTTTTTCGCAGAGAATTGGAAGTGTCACCTCACTCTGGACTTCGCTGTACACTGAGCGGTACAAACAGTTTGTACATTTTCACTATCCGGTACACCTCACTTCAGCTCGATTTGTGGCCCGGCACTTTCACGAACCCATACTGCGATGTCCCGGTACTGTGGATACGTTTCGACTATTTGTGCCAGAAGTATCTGGGGGTCAATGCGAAGAAGGAAAGGGAAGCGTTCGACCTCTCCCAACGACCTCTCGTTTGCTCTACAAACGTGTTTTTTTTTTTTACATAGAAGTGCCCTTAAATGCTGGTAATTGACTGCAAGTCAATTAGTAATTGACTGAAAGTGCATTCGAAACCATCCACTACGCAAACGCCTTCTGAAATATTGCACCTTGGTAGATTCTGTGCATTGATTGAGTTTACAACACGGCACGGATTAAAACACAACGAAATTTTTCTATATAAACTTCGCTGACTGAATTCTGAGTCAAGAGTAACTAAAGGCCGCTGTCACATTGTAAAAGTTTTATGGTTAGACTGCATTGTTAAAGTGCATGGCAAGAAGCGTTCCGGGATTTCTCGACAAATTAGATTATACGATGAATACGGGCAGATGTCTCATATCAGGAAGAACACGTTTAGAAAAAATGCCAGCGTGCTATATACTAAAAGTTACAACATATTTTACTTACTGTTAACAAACAGCTGAATGATGTAATTATGAAACTTGATTAGTAGTTGGCGTCACGTGAAACATACACTAAGCAGTACGTGAAAAATAAGGAGGACGGCTACAGGTTAATCTGTTAGTTTATAGTTTTCGGCTGCTAAGGTGTGCACAATTTCGCACAGTTGCATTCATGCTCATCCTGTAAGAGTGGAAATGAAAAAAAAAAAAAGAATGGAAAGAATTGAGAATGACGTCATCCACCTGTCGAATGCGTATAATTTGGCGTTTCAGAACTTTCTTATTGTCGATTTTTACCGTCATCAATAGAAAGCTGTTTATTTATTTTAAATATTTAGTAAATAGAATGAAATACAGTAGCAGAAATAAATGCGTGAGAGGACTGCCTCTGCTTTAGTAATCTTAGCCTGGCTGCTCAACATATTTTCTCTAATTATTTCTTCTCCTTTTTCCCCCTTTTGAATAAGAAGTAGGAAAGCGTAAAATATAGCAGTTTCTTTTCTCTTTCTTTTTTTAGAGTGTACACGTTTTAGATAGAAGTAAACTTCCCTTTTATTTCCGCCATTTCCTCCCTTTTCAAAGGAGCAGAAGACAAAAAAGGCGGCTGCGTTTGTAGAGTTGCACAAACTATTTTAGTGCAGAAATGTCAAATAAATTTCGAACGCATATTATGTTAATTTGCCAAAGTGATGCAACATATACTTAAGTATTTTCAGTGTTCTGTCCCAATTGTCAATTAAGAGTCTTGATAGATAATAAGAAAGTTTACAAGACACGCAAGGGTGTAAACATCAGCTTAGATGTAATAATTGGTTGAGAGAGGGATAATGTTTATAAAAATATTTAAGGTTATGTTGCAAAAACAAAGGAAAACGGAAACGAGAAATATATACACAATAAGAATACAGTTATAAACAACATTTATATTGATTCCAATCCATCTCTTAGAAATATGGAGGCCTTGATATGTACAGTTACATATACTGGCATCAATGTGTGAAAATGAACACAAAAAATATCAACTAAACTGGACAACTAAAAATAAATTCTGAAACCTGATTTAAAGAAAGAAGCCCTTTCATTTGGACGTGTAGAGAGGGCGAAAGGGAGGGGGGGGAGAGGCAATAACTATTTTTTTTCTTTTTTTTTGACGCACTCCTGCGGTAGCGTCTTCCTGAGTGTCGACATTGGCGGACCGATCCGGCGGGTCCATAGAGTTCGTAGTCGGGAGTGAACACCCGTGTTTTCTCTTCTTACACGACGATTAATGTACTCTGGACGAACGCAAAGAACGCAGAACTTCTGTGAGGTAAGTGCTGTCTTCAATTCGCCTGCTTGTCTGACGTGTCCGTGCCGGTAGTGTTGTTGTCGCGCTGATCGCTATCAAGAGTGGCGGGCGCCCGCACATTGGTCAATAAGGCAACGCTCTTAATAGAAGTCCGTAAGACGGGGCGAGATTCAACAGTTCTATAGAGATTAAAAGCGAGTGGTCGGCTATGGCAAAGGCGTATATTAAAATGACAGTAACGCCTGGTGGTTCAGTATATATGCTTCAAATAAAAACCGCGTGCTGAGATATCAGTGCCTGCAAGCTAGGGCAGTGTACACACACAATCTTTGCATTGGTTACGATCACAAATAGAGGCCATAACTTTCCTTATCATTTTGTTTACTATGAAAACTCATCTATTCGTCATTATTTCAGCATAAATTGCTGTGGTATAAATGGTGACATAAGCTGGCACTTTAATAAAGTCGGAATAAATTGTAACATCAGAAGCGCTATAAAGTACAACTATTCATTCCAAACTGTTTAGCTCCTATTCCATAGGAGCTATCACGTAAATCTATTCCAAACTGTTTCCATTTATTTCTGCAATCAGCCCCCCCTCCACCAACCCCCCCCCCCCCCCCCTCCTTCTCCAAACCCGCCCACGATTGGTCAAACATTTTGCGGGTTTTCGGGCCAACCCCACTATGCCTGTCTGTCACGCGACGTCATGAAACTACGAAAACTCACCACGTCAAAGTGACGTTTACGCAACAAACATGCAATAATATGTCAAATAAAACTTTTTTTAAGGAATTGCCGGAGACTACCCCGTACCGGAAGGAATAAACGATGTCTGCCCAACGATCACTCTAGCACTGGCTATTCGAAGCTACCGGGGAGAACGAATTTATTTTCGTGTAGTATAAATTTGTACGTGGCAGTACAACACTGCGAAAGCCTTTCGTCGCGTATATGACGTCGCTCTGCCAACTATTCTTCACTTTGTATTTGTTTGAGTGTCATTTTTAATCTTCTGTAGCTTGGCGCCGCTATTTTCGACCAGCCACCGCAAGCTCAGCAAGCGGAAACGAGCCAATCGCAGACGCCTGCCCCACTTTCCTCATCCTGTTATCTGCTTTCACTGCGCTAGCTCGGTCGATACGACGCCCTCTCCATTTATGTGTGCTCCTCACCTCTTGTTAGGTGAGAAAAATTACGTAACAAAAACCTGTCAAGGTAGGCAATGCTATTCGCTTTGAAAGCAAACAAAACGGACCTTTTAAACTGGGTGTCCCAACTGTCATGCACCAAAATTTCAAAATATGCAATTGCCACGTAGCTGGGCAAAGCCAAGATAATGTTTTTTGCCATCGCTTGGAGATACTCAGAATATTTTTTTTTTGCATTCCGCTTAATTACATAAGTAGTCTTACACAATTAATAAACTTCTCAAATATGATAATTAGATTAAAAGTGTCATTGAGAAAATTGTAGAGCAACATGAAAAACTCCCGATACAGCTTTCTGTCGGTCAATACGTGCTACATAAAAGTGTTTTTCCGAGCCTGAAAGAAGCCCGCGATTACACGCAAAGTGCCTCGAGTGGCCAGTCGCGTGCCCTTACGCTGTAGAACCTCATTTCGGTCCCTATAAACAGCATATTAAGCCATAGTCATTCGATTTTCAAAGGGAAAGTTAACTGACGTCTTTCTCTATTGGTTCCTTGGAACGACTCTGTATAAACTATAGGTTTTTGGAAGGGACGACTTTCTTTTTTAATTTCATAATGCACTAGTAAAAATGTGAAGTAGCTAACTTTGCCTTTCCCTTTCTCAGTCCCAGATAGGGTATGAGAGCCGAGCCTGCTCGCTGCTTTTCCTATTGGATTGACGTAGAATTTACGAACCTAAACCTACGTCCACGAGTAAGAGTAAACGTACAGTGTTTCGTGTCTAAGTTACGCAAGGAAAGAATGGTGCTGCAATTGACTTTGCATGGCTCTATTGAGATATGGCCCTGGGGCCTCTATTACTGTTTTTAACATGGAGGAAAGAAACAAACAGGAGAGGCCCTGACGTCACGTTTTTGAAGCCGGAAGTGCAGCCATGTTGGTGTGCCATCTTCCTTTGCGCTTCCAATCAGCTCGCCGGAGCAGATGAGCGCGAACTTTGAACTTGCATCGTTACGAGCCGCCGGAAGTGACGCGCGTCAAAACAAAGGCTTCGAAACTTCTGTAGCAATTTTAGTGAAGCAGACGCGCTCCTGTGTTTTTTCGTGGCACGTTGAAGAAGACGACGAAGACCCGCGCCGTGATTGCTTGAGTGTATCTGTTGCTGGCTGACACTCACACTCACAGACCCAAAACACAACTTTGAAGCTTACACACCACACTCCAAAGTCAGCTTTTCTCGAGAACAAAAGTTGCTGCGGGAAAGACACCGGAAGAAAAATCTTATCTCACTTTTCAGAGACCGAGAGCAGCAGCCAGAGTGTCAGGAGCGCGGTTGCTATGGCAACGTTGACATTTGGGGTATCCGTCCCAGTGCTGCTTCGCGATAAACAGCACGTGACTTCCGCCACACTTTCTCCAATACGTCCGTGCTGGCCGGGGCCTCTCCTAGGTTTCCTTCCTCTATGGTTTTAAGGGTGCCTTAATGTAGTGCGCTTGCCCCGAAACATTTATTCATAACAGCAAAGTGTTCAAAAGTCCCAAACGATTCAAATTATTACGCAATTTTCAGCGAATGAGCCTACAACGACAGCTTACGAGTATTTGTCTCGCATACCTACATGCCCTTGTGCACAAATACATAATTTATGAGTAATTTAAGCTCATTTGTTTACTGTTACTGGTCCGCAAGGAGTCAGAATAGAACATTCAGTGGCTAAACTGATCTCTAATCACGCTATAAAACGAGCTCGGGATGAGAGATTACCTGCATAAAGTTTAAGAAGCCACGAGGGCGTTAGAAGCCAGAAGGACGAAGCTGAGCCAAGACAATTTACTGTCCTTCCTGCCATGAAAAGCCACGAAAAGCCTTTGCATACAAACTATTGCAACATTTATTTTTGTTCATCTTAGTGTGAAATGATATGGCTAAACTTATTATTCATCTGCAATTAACAGATTTCATTCGCAATCTTTTATAAATTTTGCCTGTAAAGAGTGCACCGCCCCACTAGGACAAACCGTGTGGCGAAGCCATGATTGTTCGGCTGAAGCAAGAGTTGGTTCGAATGGGTAAATATGCTATTGACTTAGGCATGCAGGTCAGTGATGCGGCTTTATTATTGCGATAGCAATTATATGGACACTCCAAAGAAGATTTCTGCCGTCGGCGTCGCCGTCGCCGTCACCGTGAGGTTCCGTATGACGTCAACGGCGATGAAATCGTCGCCGCGCTCCGGACGCTGTATGTGCGAGTGAAAGGAAATCAGGGACGCGCGTTTTCACGGGGAGCGAACGCACGTCGGAGAGCAAACGCGCGTTCTGAGCCGTGATCCCTGAAAGGCTGCAGAATTAAGCGTCTCTTTCCTCCTGTCCATATATAGAGAGCAAGCGCAACTTTTTCCGTCGCGCGAAAAGATGTGGGGGGACGGGAGGGAGGAAGGGGAGGCGACGTTTAGCTGCGACACCAAATACGTATTTATATAAAAACGCCGCGCGCGTTCGGTGCGAACGCGGGCAAAACGCCGACGGCGTCGACAACAGTTCTGCGCGTTGCTGGTGTTGCTGCATGTCCAAGTTTATACAGCTGATAAAACTACTATCCGTACTCCGTATAGCTCTCTACTAATTTGCTATCACAGTTGGTGTTTCGCCTTTCGGGTGAAACTGCTGACAAATTTTTAAACTTAAGAACAGATTGTGAGAGAAAGTTGGTGGATATTTGTAAAGCCATTCAGTTCTGCATTGCAGATGAACGATAACATTTTCCGGAGGACAACAGAAAGGCAGTCAGATACTATTTATGTAAGAATACAAAGCAAGATTACAAATGGGAAGTATAATTAACGCTTAAAGGCAAACTGGTTTGGTTGTCTTTTTATACATATAAACCGGTGATTATTTTCAGCCCCACCTTAGATTTTTCAGCTGGGAAACACGTTTCACTTTTTTAACTAAACCTGCAGTTTTCAGAGAAATCAAAACACATATCTCTAAACCATAAAACATGTGCCCATTGTTCTGGCCTCCTCCAAGACTGACCTTATTGACGAAAATTATGTGCTATTCGAAGGGTAGAAATGCGAGGGACTTTGCCGCCAAGAACACAAGGGGTGGTGTTGTAGCTTTAAGTTCATTATAGTTCATTATAGTTCATTATAGCATTTCGCATGTCGTCTTACAAAATTATTCTTAAGTCGCAGGCAATCCTGAGTGTCTGACAATATCCGATAGTATTTTTGCTGTTGTACTACTGTACCGCATTTTAGCTGGCGCCTTTCGTCTGGGCTGTTCATTTAAAAACTTAACAATACCTACTGCATTCATGTGATTTCACCCATAATTTCCTTGAATTGTTTACTCGGCTTACTTAACAGTGTCGCTAGCGCATTAAACCATTTAGTACTACTCAGCAAGACGCTGGTTGACCATTCCCTCCCCAGGTGTCTACAATAGCGATGCATTGTGCCGATAGTTCTTGCCATGCAGTGGAGACATGTTGCCGTTTCACGTTACTGGGAAAATTGTCACCCACCACTGAAGTAATTTGGTTGATCTTTGTCATGATTTCTGCTTTGTGTTACGCCCACCAGTGCCAAAGAATGAAGCGCTAATGATAACTATACAATTGATACACACTTGTAGAAGCTTGTGTCAGCGTATACACCCCGCGGAGATAGCTGGTGTCAGTTACTGCCAATGAAGCAGACATGTGACTCACAGACGTCGGTGGAAGGCAGCACGGTCACATCGTCGTCAGACACCCATGCGGTGAGTGAGACGTACTCCCGCGCCGCCGGCGGTACCAGGCAGCGCAGCATGGCCACACCCCCAACGCTGGCCACGCTGTCGGTTACTGACACCTCCAACGGGGTCCGCACCACTGTAACGACAAAGTGAAAGGGAGAAAGTGTAAGCAGCACTCAAAGAAAGACGTCGAGCATCGCTATTACATGATCGTGTTCATCCATGCTCGGCGTAATTGCAGGAGCCTAGACTGCGTTTTCTGCGCCAAAAGCGAAGATAAACGCTGCTACCTGAACGCAGTGCCATCAAAACCGAATAACTCATGCATGCCCATCAGCCTGCACGATACTGCAGCGAATGGTATCATCAGATTTTCTTAATGATTAAAAGAAATTAGGCCGAGGTTACAGTATTCCCGGATTGGGTTCTCGTAAATTCACTAAATTCGACTCTAACTTCCTCAAAAATGAGGCTTTGCGCGGGCTTGAAACTCCCATACGCAAAATTTTGGATACTTGCGATGACTCGTCTTTGCACAACGCGATCCAGATGTCTTTCTTCCTAAGTGAACATTACTTACATTTTTGTGTTCAGCTGTTGATTCTATTGGAACAGCTTCAATCCGTGAACTTCCTGGTTTTCAAATATGCGTGGGAGTGCGCGACAAAACTAATGCAGGAGAAGACTATGTTCACAGAAAATGCTTCAAGGTGTAAAAACAAGAGCGAGCCTTTTTGTGTACGTCAGGGGGACGTTTTGAATAGCGATGTACTAAGTGTAATTCACAGGAGCAATTTGAGATCACCTAAAATAAAAAAAGTAAATAATCATTCCTGGCTGACTTTTTCGCGTAAAAAACCGGGGCACTTTCCCTACGCTCGTTTCTCGGCAATAAAGATTTCTTAACGGCTGTATCGGAGTAGTACAATGTCGTTGAAATCGGCCGCTTTCCTACAACAGTCAAGGCTCAACATGGATCACGTCGGCCATATCTCAGAGCAGCGGCCGTTACAAAGTTCTGGCTGGTTCAACTGAAAATGGGAACCAATGTTAAGCCATCAGGCGATGGTGTTTACGACACATAGTGAGCCTTAACCAGATGGACGAAGCTGAGCCCGTTCAAGGGTTTCTTATTGTTTGATGTTAAGCCATCAGGCGATGGTGTTTACGACACATAGTGAGCCCGTTCAAGGGTTTCTTATTGTTTGATGTGTGCAAATTAAAGGAACCACCATAGCACGCATCTTCTTCCTTCCGCTAAATTTCTAGTTTTTACGTTGGGTGACTGGTTGTGGAAACTTGTCACTAAGACATTGCCACACCAATATTTGGCGTCTATATATCTCTTTCGGAAATTTAAACTTAAATTTAATTATGGGGTTTTACGTGCCAGAACCACGATCTGATCATGAGGCATGCCGTAGTGGGGGACTCCGGAATAACTTGGACCACCTAGGGTTCTTTAACGTGCACCTAACGTGCACACGGGTGTTTCCGCATTTCGCCCCCATCGAAATGCGGCCGCCGTGGCCGGGATTCGATCCCGTGACCTCGCGCTTAGCAGCCCAACACCATAGCCACTAAGCAACCACGACGGGTCACTTTCGGAATGTGATGGATAATTTTGAGGAACAACAAAAATAAAAACACAGGCAAGAAACGCCTAATCAGGAGAGCTTCTTCCTTGGTTCTTGCAGAGCACTTAAGCTTCAGCGCTTAAGTGCTCTGCATGAATTCACAATAACCATTTTGAACGTCGTTAAACTTTGTCTGCGACACGAAGCAGGAACGCAGGACTGCCTTCGCTCTACACACAATTTATGCCGATTACGGTAAGTGAAATCCTTTTATGGCACTTGGTAAGTAGCTTTAGCACGAACCTGTCTGTAGCTCACGTAGACGTACTAATGCCTGAACCTTGCTCCCATCGCTTGAGCGACTGGAGGAAAGAGTGGCGCTAATGGTGGGGACCAAATTAAGAATGAGCCAGTGTCTAAGGGGCTGTGCGTGCTTCCAGATCTGTCCGTCATCCTCCCAAACTACAGCTGAGGCCTTTGTTGCTAGTTCTCCAGTGCGCACAAAAATACAGCGGCCACAAGAGAGAGAGAGAGAAAGAAAGATATACTCTCCTTGAGGTTGAATGAAGCCCCCTCCGCCATGCGTCCTAAGACAATATCTACGTAAAGGTCGACTGTTGGCACGAAGGCACGCGTTTGACGCGGTATGTTTTAAGAAGAAATGCAATAAACGGCTTCGTTACGTGCACCGACTATAAAAAAGAGATGCATTCCCGCGAGAGATCGAAGCCTAAATAAATCGCGCCCCGCTACCAAACCGAATAACGTGGATTCGCTGCCTGGTGCATTTCGATGATCGCGGGGAGCGAAATAAGGCATACGCTGAGGTTTTTCTCTTGCGTCGAACAGTCCCAACTGTGCCTTGAACAGCACAGTTGGCAAAGCCTTGAACGAAGTTGCGAACACGCACATCTGCAGGTATCCGGTGTGGTAGCCGATCGCGCCGCCGATTTCAGCACTTTTTTTGTCAGAGAACCTGTATCTGCTTAACGCTTAAGAGATCTGTGCGTGCTCTAACGCACTGTGTGGTAAAATGTATCAACTTCGTTTCACTCTCTTCAGTACAAGACACTACTGTTCGTTAATGAAGCTGAGTAGAAACTGGAAAGGTCTGGCTTAGCAATCAGTTTTCTTCTTTTTGAGACTGGGAACAAGTGCGCAGAACTTTCTAATGAAAGCTAGACTTGAACTCTAACATTAAGAAAATTTTTATTTAAATGTACGTCAACAAATGTTATCGTATTTTTTCTTGCAAAGATGTTTTAAAAACGTTGGAACACTTCTTTGGAAGTATTACACGCTCACCTTCCTTATTGCAAATAACAAACAGGCGCTTCTTTTCGATGGTGATACTCAAGATCGTATCTCTAGAACAGTGAAGTGTGTGCAAGCTTTATCTCTCCAAGAGAATACATCTGAATTCTGAGAAGACCAGCCACAGGGTATCACAGTGTCCATCACTAGATGCAGCGAAAGTCCCAGCTGCGCGTCAGTGGAAGCCTTCAGCACATTTGGGTGCATAAGAACATCTGCAAATACGCAGCCAAGTGCTTATCAAAGCTTGTTCGAGGACGAAGCAATCTGACAATTTTGAGCGAACATTCACAAGGAATACCACGCGATTGATTTTTCGACTTATGTTTATGGTGTGAAAGATAAAACAGACGGAATGCACTCCTGTATTATTATGACCCAACAGCCATGATTGTTGCGCTTTAGGTCATAAATAATACAGGAGTGCATTCCGTCTGTTTTATTTTCCTTGTGTCGCAAACAAAAAAGAAACAAAAGAAAGAAAGCAAACACGAGAGATTTTTTTTTTTGGCTTGTGTTCGTTGTTTTCATCTCTACACAAGAGTAACAGTGTAGAGGACGCTGGGGGCAAGGGTATTGTTAACGTATGGTAATTAGCACGACGAAAGTGAAGGTAATTAGTCCCACACATGGCGTTCTATGTGCAACCAGGGAGAGTGAAACGGAATGACCGTATCGTCAGATAGCTCATCAACAATACGCTATAGGACTTGGCACTGCATTAACAACACCTAAGCACGTAAAGAAACCAGCCACATGTAGCGGTTACAGAAGCCCGCAGCGTAACTTGCACCACCCTCAGTGGCACAGTTGGCATCCATAAATTGCGTAGATAATAGGCTCGTCGTTTACAGCATTGTGTTTTATGCCGGCTATGCATACAATGGGACGCAAGTATAAGAAGATCGTAGGTGCTGGTCAAAAGTATGGTCGTGTTTCTCCCACCGCTTGCACCTCTTTGCAACAATCTTATCATAGCACCGAGAAATGGGCGAAGATGTGGGAGTGGCCTTCCAGTTACCTGAACTTTCATGTCTACTCAGTCACGGTCTCGTAAGAATGCGTTACGCATGCTTGAGCCTCGACTAGACATTTGTAAGGAAGAATTCATAAAAGCCGCTGTGGCCTGCCGCCTGGGTGTGAACGTTGCGAAAGTGGCGTTGCGATGCTCTCCTGATTGTAGCGAGCTGACTCAGGCGTAAGGTGCCGCTTTTGCACGAGGGGTTGCACCATGTGGAAACACACAACCGCGAGATCGGAACGCTTCACGGTTTTGTTCCGATCGACAGCTGCCATCTGAGCCGTAGCTGGAATTAACTGGGACTTAGTGAAAAATGCGATATTCGCTTTGTTTTCATGTGTTCTTATTAGGCGGGTGTGTTTGCAGCATTAACATGACTTAGGTTCTCAGAGATTTTCATACCTCGTGCCTGAACAATGTTGGCTTATAGAGGGGTCGAAATGATGAAGTAGAAACTGGGATAAAGAAACGTAACTTATTGTCGTGCAATAAACTATAGACACTGAAGTTTCAGTAATGCATGCCATCTGTCATTCGGTGTAGAAAATTTTGGCATCGAATTCAAGAAATAGGTTCTGTGACTTTGGCTTTTTGTTAATCATAAATTTAACCTCAGAACATCATTATTGAGTGGATTACACCTAACTGTAGGAAATTTACGCCAAACAGGACTGGTGCACAACCACAACAATAGCGCGCAGCAGCAGCTATAAATATTGGAAATGATCGGTGCCTTTAACATCAATGTGCAAAAATGCTACAAAGAGAACCAGCTTGGTTCCTGAGAAGCTTAACATCTTTCAGATAAAAAAAAAGAAAAAGGTCTGTGCGAAAATATGTATGCTGGCTAAACCGAAAAGCCCAGTACCTGATGAGCACCGAGCAAGCTTCACCACCACCACGACCGACTGAAAGACAGGCGCGTTCGCATCCCCGTTTTCGCCACGAGCATTCATTTTCCGAGTGATTCGCGAAGTAGCTGAAGAATCACAATGAGTTTAAATACACTCGAGAAAGCACGCAGCTATATACCCGTACCTTATTGCGTTAAATCTCCCTTCCTGACTGATATCCTTGAAAGAGCGCGTGCACGAGTCAGGAGAAGATTAGGACATTGTTCATCTCTGTGTAACTTGGATATCGCATCATTTCTGCAGTGATCTCCGACGGGAGAACACGCGCACGTGGTGAGAATACAGGATCACGTCCAGCTCCCTCTCAAGTCGTCTCACACGAATATCTCGTTTTGTAATATGGGTCTCAAGTATGCGTTCCGTCTTGATTCGCGGAATAGCCGTGTATCACTGTACACTGTCCTGCGACCCACCAAGCGGCACGCAGGCAGGCATATCTTTGGCTATATTTCTGTCGCATCACCTCTCCAGCCATCTGGTGTGGCAAGAGCGACGTGGATTAAGAGCTGATCTCGAAACGACTGCTCCGCTTTCCCGTAATCCCATAATGGCGAAGCAGACAGCACCGCCATTATGGCGCAAGTGGGCATTTGTCTTCGCAAAAATGTATTTCTCCTCAGCAGCCGTTGAAGCTTTGGCTAAAAGAAGATGCGTACTTCCCCACGTGTCCAAAGCAACGCACTTTCAACCGAGGTCCCGAAATATTTAGCTGGATAAACACTTCCTTCCATTAGCAGCTAGTGCTTGAATAACCAGGACTATCAACGTAACAGTATCCCCAGTAATGGATAGGAAGCGCAAAGTTCTCCTATTGCCATAGATACATCGTTAATATTGACAATAAAGCTATTGGCAAGGCAGAACAGAATGACGCAGATACAGGTGAACACACACGCAGACGCTGTACAGCAAACTAAGTTTATTCATCTGCGTCCTAAGTGTTCACTTGTGAAAGCGCTCTTGTCTTCTACGTTGCAGAAAGTTTATTTGTCATCAATACACCAACTAGATCAGATTAAGCTACTTGTGACCATCTATTGTACACAATAAACGTCAACAAACTTAGTTAATCAATGACGTGTGGCTTTCTTTCAGTACTGGAATCCCTCCGAAGGCATTTTTACCTAAAAGCGAGCCTCTAAAATGGAAGTGCTGTGTATTAGATTGTATAAATTACATTATGGGGTTTTACGTGCCAAAACCACGATCTGATTATGAGGCACGCCGTAGTGGGGGACTCCGGAAATTTGGACCCCCTGGGGTTCTTTAACGTGCACCTAAATCTAATTACACGGGTGTTTTCGCATTTCGCCCCCATCGGTATTAGATTGTGCGCGATAAGCACTGATCAATCCAGTAAGTGAAATGACTTGCTACAAATGGGGAACAGGTGTAAGAGGCACCATTCAATGCTACGGCCGTCGCCCTTGGTTAGCGCTATCGGCGTCTACGAGTTGTTTCTTGGTAAAGTGGGTCGAAGTAATCCCAGTAAGCAGGGCTTACTTCGTCTGCGTCTGGGGAAGCTCGTCGCGTTTCGCCTACTTGCCTGTCTACAGCTTATCGACCCAATGTGACAATACATATCTAGAGTTTTCAATGCACCAGTTCTCGCTTACAACTGTTTCTTATTTCCCGACATCAATTATTATTATTATTATTATTATTATTATTATTATTATTATTATTATTATTATTATTATTATTATTATTATTATTATTATTATTATTATTATTATTATTCTATTCATGTTCGCCTTTAAGGTACCCAAGATCAATGTGTTACCTCGGCAAAGGCGATAAAAAATCTGGTAAAAGCAACATCGAAAATCAAGCGAGACAAGAACATATAAAGTGTATACACTACATGTACTGAGAAACACACACACACACCCACACACATACAAACACACACGAACAAACAGCAAGGACGTTGAATCGTAACACAGTAATAAAAGAAAGAAGGAGTAACCATTGAAATAATCGAAAAGCATATTGTAGTCGGGGTTAGAACAGAGACCGAGCAGGCAAGGAATATTAAATTAACCAACATAGCTATACTGATCAACAAAACTAATTCAAACAAAATAGGGGGGGGGGGGGGGCATAAAGGTAAAACAAGCAATAAAAACGAGCGGTACTACACTACACCTTTAAGGGCAGATGTGAGCTAGACAAATTAAATGCAAAATATAGGCAAAACAGCGGGATTAACATCCGGTATCACGATTATCTTCTGCTTGTTCTAACGAACCACTCTAACATGCTAAAAGCTTTCCGAATTCAGCGCCAGAACGTCTTACTGCAGCGTTCTGCACGTTTTAACGTTGTGCTTCTCACGGTATCGACAACTCACCGTTACTCCCTGTTCCTTTGCAACACATTTGGATACACTAAGTTAGTCGCGCAATGTTTACTACCGGCCGGGGCTCAAAAATAAGAAAGATTAAGTTCCATGGGCATCCGTGCGAAGGAAGCGGAGAATCATGAAGATGCAAAAGATATCTGCTCGAAGCAAGTCAAGGGTTCGAGTCATAAATATCCGCCGCCAAGCGACAGGTGACTGCCTATGTGGTGCCTCATGCAGAGGCCCCGATGCCAGCGAATGCAAGGCCCGTGCGAGCGCATTACTCACGCGACGAAAACTTTCATTCGGTCGCGTCTGATCCGCTCGATAGAACCGAGGCAACTTTCGCGTTTTTTTATTTCTTTGTATTTTTGTTTTAATCTCGTCACCGAGACAACGCCAATTGCGCCCGACCGTCCCTGCGCTGCGACAGCATCGCCCGTGGCACGCAGAAGGGCGCGCTGCTGGCGTGCTAGTCGGATTGCGGCAGCGACGTAATATCAGTGATGCTACGGGGCGCGCTGGGTTCAATTAGGAAACCGGCTGCGGCACCACGCTCTGCACCGAAAAAAAAAAAAAAAAAAACGCCACCAGTGTGAAGTGCGCGCGATACGCCGCGTTCTCACGCCAACTCACTTCCGCTGCTTTTCTATTCTTTGCCTCACACTGAATCCTCGCCTCTCGCTCATAGAAACGCAGAGGATTAATGGGATAAACAGACACAGTCCTCCGATCTGAGACCATCTAGCTGCACAACGGAGACTACTACTGCGAGTTTCTGCAACTTGCACGTGCACGTGAGCGCACAAAGTTTGAGCAACGCGCCCTCAATAACACAGAGAAACTGTGCTTGGCTATTTTATTTGCATTCCTTAGCCTTTTCTCTACTGTTAACACTTTAGTTTCAGATGCGCCACTCTATAAAACTCCTCCTACTTGCTTTGTGTGCATCCGTGTTTAAACTGTTGGGTACTTAAATATTTCGTCTATAGGGTTCGCGCGCACGCAAAAAGAGCACTTCAGGGCATTTCTACAGTAGACAGTATTCTTGCTGACGTATTTGTATATGCCGGGTGATCCTTTTTATTGAGAACTGATTTTGATAAGAAATCTTAACTGATACGTTGACACTTCCTTTGATATTCGTTCATTCAGCCCGGCGGAGGAGACTGCGTGGCCGAGTAGACGGCCCAGTTCGCTCGCTAATTAACTACAATTGCTTTGCTTAATTTTTTATTGCTGCCATGTCGCAATGAAAGCATTGCAGGAGGGCGCCAGGGGAGGCAAATAAGCACTTTAAGCTATATTAAGAGGGCCATATCCGTCGTTAAGATATTCGTTGGCGAAAATTCTCCTTTTTCCCGCTTGCATTCCGAAACTGGGCGCACAAAGAGCGCCGGAAGCACTTTCTTTACGCCTATGGGTCCACGTCGCTTACAGCATAGAGATTCTTATAAACTTTACTAGAAAGAAATTGTGACATTGGTGTCCATCGGAAGCTGCAAGCATTCAGCGAGCATGGGAATGATAGTTAGTACATCGATTTACCTAGGTTTGAGCTTTTTTGCTTCAAAGAGCTTCGTGACTTTGCAAACTGATCATTTGAAGAAAAGTTTGCCGCATAACTCCAACAACCCGCAATAATTATGCCTCTGTGGAGAGTCCTCTCGCTTTCTGCGTTTAAAAAGATAGGATTGCTTTCAGATCTGGGCCTGTGAAGGCCGATAAAGCGTATAGTAAATAAAGCTCCAAGAACGTCTGAAGTCACACGCACGAGGATAATACATATCCATGCACTAACCATCGTTCCCGCGGTAGTTGAACGATCACAGCGCCAGAGTTTCCCCTATTGACTTTAGTAAGAAACACTATCGCCTGCGCCTCGAGCGCTCGACGACAATTGTGTGCCTGAGCAGGCCATCAAAGTGATCTGTTTTGCGTCACGAAAGCATCGAATATAAAGCGACTTTAGTCGAATAGCGTTGGTAGCGCTTCCGCGGCTCCTTGTGCGCCTTGTTTTGGAATCGGAGGACAATATGGCGTACTTTTGTTCACAAATATCTCAACAACAGACGGCGCTTTTTAAAATGCTTAACTTGGTCTCCCTTCTGGTGACGCCCGTTGGAATACTGTCGTTACAACATGGGCCCGAAAATCTTTTAGTGGAAAGTAAATAACGAACTTTAGTTATTAAACAAACTACGAAGAGAGAGAGAGAGAGAGCAATCGAGAGAGGAAAGGCAGGGAGGTTAACCAGAAGTCAGTTTCCGGTTTGCTACCCTACACTGGGGTAACAAACAACGAAGGTTACTTGATCAGGTATAGTGTCCGCCGCGCTGAAAAGACGAATAGTGCGGAGGAGCACGCTCACCTCGGTTAAATTTTATTTAAAAGTTTCCGTTAAAAAAATATCACCCCGTATTTTTATACACACGTTGCACTGGTCAGGGACGCATTCTTTACAACGGCACCTGTATGGTGTCTCCTGTTTAATAGCCCACATTGCACAACCGGCACGCGAATTGCTTTATTTTTTTTTTCGTTTAATTTCATGTAAAACTAGTTCCATGAACTGCCACATTACGGATCATACCAGTTTGTTTACGTCGTCAAGTTAAATGTAGCGCAATGCATTCGAAAACACACGCCTTTTAAGCAGTCACGCTTCTTCTGCAGACTGAATCAGACATTTGGCCGGTCGTACAAGTACAGCTTTACAGGACTTCCAAGAGCCTCCACGAATGCGGTAGTTTACGTATCTACCATGCAGCAATCGTCACTCGCCTTCCGCGCTTTTTTCTTTCTTTTTTTGGCTACCCATCGATAGTTGCCAATATACGTTAAATGCATCGTGCCTGGTCAATTAAACAGCACTGCCATAATGCAGAGTCTCTTCATCCATCGGCCATTCCTGAATCAAATGTCTCAATTCAAAAATCTCAACTCGTACTGCGCACATGTTTTCCCATATGATATTGAAGTCCTGGGAACGTTAATGCTTCCATGGAGAGGAGTTGTTCAGCAGCCAAGGTAATATATATTGAGAACAAACATACTTCGCTATCATGACTCCGATGAAAAGCTATTGCACTGGCACGGTACCTGCAGCCTGTGAGCTTAGTGTGTGCAACGCCCATTGCGTATTATAGCTTTATACAAAAGAGTTTTAGCCCTATGCGGAGTTGTCCCTGGAATGGGAATGCAAGTTACAAATTATCTAATCAGCCACATCTAGTCACATCATATTGATGCACGCCCATGAAAAATTAGCACACAAGCTT
This sequence comes from Dermacentor silvarum, assembly GCF_013339745.2. Lineage (NCBI taxonomy): Eukaryota > Metazoa > Arthropoda > Arachnida > Ixodida > Ixodidae > Dermacentor > Dermacentor silvarum. The sequence continues at coordinate 23,223,856 of NC_051154.1, forward strand.
TTATACAAAGATATTGCAGTCGTAACACAACGCACAAAAGTTTACAAACATCGGGCTTACACTGAAACGCTATAGGCGTACCCTTTCGTGCGCGGTCGTGACAATAAAGCCCATCCGAATTCTTCTGCGTGGCTGAACCTGTGCCGAATGTTGCCATCTGATGACTGCAGTCGAAAGGTGACTTTAGAGCATCGCGTTTCTGCAGCAGCGCTAGGTAGAATCCCCATGAAAACGCGCTAAGGTGCTAACGAAATCTTGACTTTCATACTGCATGCGAGCACTGCAGAGGAAAATATCCAATGAAACAGGAGTCACTCCCGGAGAAAGGGACTCGGAGACGACGAAACTTTAGGCGAGTTAAAAAAAAACGAAAAAAAAAAAAAAACCGAGAGAAGGCTGGAAAGGTGCGCGAAGTTGGTAGCGTTTTCTTCCGCTCTCGCAGCTAGGCTGGGGAGTAATGAAGGAACTCGAGATTTATGACGCGGCGGTGCACCTGGTTGCTGCCGCGAAGAAACAGGAAGGCATGCGCAGAAAAAATAATCAACGGGAATGGAACTGGCGCTTGGCGGCCACTACAGCCGAAAGGTGGGCGTGAAACAAAGTCAGCAAGCCGCATGTCGACAGACAAATGAAGCGGCGAAAAGTCGGCACCCCTGCTAGCTGCGGGAACAAGTTCGCACTGCCGCCTCGCGGAATGCAAGGGGGGGGGGGGGGGGGGGGGGAATCGCGGAAGCCTGCAAAAAAAGCAATAAACGGACAAACAGAGGGAGAAGAAGAAAAAAAAATGCTTTTTCCACCTCATCTGCACCAGGCAATATCGGAAAGGCGGCGATATGAGAAGCGCCGCGGTTGACGCTAAGCGAGTGAACAAACAGCGCACGGAGATGGAGCGCACGTGGAAATTTTCGAGCAGACAGCTCCGATCCTTACAAGGCAGCAAGGAACAGAGTGAGCGAAAAAAATAGTTTTAAGAAAAGAGCGAAGAAGAAAAGAAACGTAAGAAAGAGAGAGACGTACACGGCCGCCAGTCAGAGCGCTTCATCATAATACGTTTGATTTATGCCGTCTGCCTCCGGCTGCAGCACGTCGGCGAGGCAGTTCCCACTTGGTGCCTTTAGCGCATGTTTTTCCTCCCGACTCCCCGATCGGACAGCTTTCTTACGGCAGCCTCTTCGCCAAAGCTCCCGCCGCAGGGAAGAAGGGCAGAAATAGGAAAAATAGAACGCGGTACTGCCAGTGGCGCGCGCACGCAAACAGAGAAACCATGGTGCAGCATAGAAGCCACGAAACTCGCCGTAGAACGCCTGTCGCCGTCGCGCCCTCCACATGCGTCCCACCCGCTCTTCTGAAGCGTTCCGTGGTCCTATGTATAGGTGTTGCCCCGACACCGCCACGCGTCAGCGGAGGGAGAGGGGGGGGAGAGGGAGGTGTTGCGCGGGCGTCACGCACCGGGGTTCGCTGCGCGTCACGGTGCTACTACGCAAGGCAAAGTGCTCCTCGCAACCGCGCCCGACGTCCGGCGTGGGCACCCAGTGCGGTGCAAGCGCTTCATTTTGCAAACTAAACCGCAAGTGTTGAATATCGTGCGATCTTTTAGAGCCCTGCGGCAAAGTATAGGCAAACTATGCAGGTTGCGAGAAGCGCCCAAAGAGAAGCGGGACTGACATCGGGGTGGTTTTAACTTCGGACGCCCGCACTCCTGCACTTGCGCGTGGTAATCTGAACGCACGGTGCTTTAGCCATTGCGTTGTTGTAATTAATTCTGCATATTGCTATGTGGACAAAGCCTCTAGCTGTCACACATAGATGTAGATGTAGATCGTAGATGGTAGTGGCACATACCCACTCTTTTATTACGCATGCTTAATCGCCATATTCCCTCAACACTCACTTCGCCTTCCTCGTTGCCTTCCCATTCGCGCACGCGTATTCATCTGATCACTGTTTGCAACTTCCATCCGTAGCATACCACCCCCTTGTTCAGGCCTTCTTAAGGGCCCGGTTGCCGCGCAGTTTGGACACCTTACTGCTTCCAAGTTGTTGTTGATACATCGTGTCCTTTGCCACGGCTTTCTCGTCCAGGATTTTGCACACGACAGTTGACATGGAGTCGGCCTCGACCAGGTAGACAATTGAAGACGCCCGCTTGCCCGACAGGAACTATAGTCCCTGCGGCTCGCTCCTAGCCGTTGATAGCTTGCTGAACATGCACTTGTGCTCATGTTTCCTGTCGGAGTACATCTAATGTACGTCCTACACCACCAGGTCTGTGTTCTGCGCCATGATATCAGCCTTAGGTGTGGTCCCCATGATGGCGAAAGAGGCTTGGTTGTCCTCTCGATTGCAGCATTGTGGCCTGTCCCGTTCTCACGTCGTGTTATTTTGAGCCGTTTCCGCTCACGTCATTTCTGTCACGCTCACTTCAGTTGATATACCAGTGTGATCAAAGGAGACTGCCCAGCTTAGAAGCGCTTCTCAACGGAGAACACGACATGAGAAGGTCATTTATCAGTTATAAATTTCAAGCGTGCAAACGTGTATTATGAACATGCCCGCCTCCCTACGCGACACATATATAGAAAACCTTATTAGCGGGGCTGCTACTTCTAACATCACGGGAAGTCCGCGTACGTGTACAAATGAGGTAGCATGTTTAGCCGTAAGTGTAGACAATCTATGGATGCAAACCTCAAGAGAAAGTGGTCGACATGAACCGAAAACAGTTATTTTTTTCTTTTCGCTATTGCTCCGGAGTTAAAAAATTTCAAACGTTCCGGTTCAGTTTCGGTTCACGCAAACATAACAATTTCCGGTTTTCAGCTTTCGATTCAGTTCCGGTTCGTAACCTGGTTCAATTATTAACGCTAAAACACAATAACATACCAAAAAAATTGATTGAATAAGTTTCGCTGAGCATACGGAGTAGTGACAGCGATACGTTGCTCCTGTGCATCCTCATCTACTACGTGCCTAGCTATGTGACAATACGCACGATGCTTCGATGTGGCATCTTTTATAAGTTTTAACACAACTCACATAAGTGCTGTCGCCAGAGCTTCGTAATCAAAACAGTGAATGGAACAATCGACTGGCTCTTGCGGCGCTCCAACTCGGTTTGCAGCAATGCGGAGCCCTCTCGAGATTGTAGACAGAGAAAGCCTGCCCCAGCTGAACGTCCATCTGTGGTCCAGCTGCTCCCAAAGCAATCAGAGGAGCCACGTGATCGAGATTCTGTCGGATCTCGGTGGCGCTTCCAACTCGAATGTGAAAGTGCCTCCAAGCGCTCTCAAGTGGAGCATGACGCTCAAAATGAACTAGTTGAATGTGTTCCAAGCGCTAGATTTGGACCAGCCGAACCTAAACCGCACCGTTAGAATGCTCTAGAGCGCTCGAAAGCGACCAGTGGAATGTGCCGATGATGAATGTGCCGACCAGTCAATGATGATGATGATTATTATTATGATTTGATGATGATGGTGATGATGATGATGATGATTTATTGGCATCTCCTTTGAAACGGGGCGGTGAAAAATAGTCACCTACCCTGCTCGGTTTGTATACATCTCCATAATCTTTTTTTTTTTCCTCAAAATTTTATCGCTACGTATGCCTGTAACGGATCCGGTGTAAACGTCTAAAGTACTAAATGTCTAAGTACTAAACGTATAATTACCTAAACGTCTAAGTACTCTAAACGTCTGTTGCTTATCTCGACTGCTGACCGGTTGATGCTTACGTCCACTTTAAATCCAAGCGCTTCTGGACGGTGTACGTTACCTCCGGCTCTCACTGGGTGCATCTGTTCCCATTCCATTAGGATGGGCTGATGATTTGCTGAGTGGTCTCCGGATTTTTGCTGCAGCATACACATGCCTCTTCTTTTTATTAAATCTATTTAAGGAGAGGTTGGTGCCTATTTGAGGCGCCGGCTACTCCTCTTCTCTTACATGATAGTTGCCGTCGGAAAGTTTCCAACAGTAAGAAAATTTAAGTCAAGAGTTGGACGGAAACCCGTCTGGTCGGGAATATGCATGACAACAATTAAAACGGACATACACCACGAAAGTTTAAAAAATATATAATAAGACGTTTCGGCTCCCGCACGGGAGCCTTGTTCACAATGAAAGTCAAGGCGGAAATGGTCTGGTTATATAGGCTTTAAGGTGTGACGTAAGTAACGCGTGTACACGTGGGGAAAGTTGCCGTCCTTGTGATTAAGTGTGTTGGTTGGTCTGAATTGTCAGGAATTCAAGCAAAAGCCGAGAAGTCCAGTTCTTTTCTTTTTCTATTATCTTTGCGTTGTCCCAGTCTATTTCATGACGAGTCGCTTCTGCTTGTTCGGCCGGAGCATTTGAAGTTACGTGCTTCTCCTTAGATCATACATGTGCTGCTTGAGTCTTTGCTGGAAATTGCCTGTCTCGCCGACGTAACTTCGATCGCAGTCTTCGATCGTTGTAGACAACACCTGGGAATTTTTCTTTTGGTAGCTTGGTCTTTTATGTTTACAATGGAGTGCCTCAACTTTTTTGTAGGAACATGCGCTACTTGTACACTGTAGGGCCGTAGAACACGCGCCAAGTGCTCGCTGATCCCAGGGACATACGTTACAGGACCACGATTTTTAGGACGCGTGCTATCAGTGCGGGCTGGAAGTGCTAGCTGACGTTCCACGGAGCGCACAAACGAGTTAGGGTAGCTGCTTTTAGAGAGTTCCCGATGCACGTGCTGTATGTAATCTCCAATTACCCGTGTCATGCGCTAGCTGATTCCAGCTTGCGCCTGCAAATTTCCTAGCTTCATCACAGCACCTAGTTTTCTGCCGTCCTCGACTGCGCTTCCCTTCTCGTGGTATCCATTCTGTAACTCTAATGGTCTACCGGTTATCCATCCTACGCATTACATGGCCTGCCCAGCTCCATTTCTTCCGCTTAATGTCAACTAGAATATAGGCTATCCCCGTTTGTTCTCTGATCCACACCGCTGTCTTAAAATTTTTCGTTCCATCGCTCTTTGTGCGGTCCTTAACTTGTTCTAGAGCTTGTTAACCTCCAAGTTTCTGCCCCATATGTTAGCACCGGTAGAATGCAATGATTGTACACTTTTCTTTTCAACGACAGTGGTAAGCTCCCAGTCAGGATTTGACAATGCCTGCCGTATGCACTCCAACCCAAGCATGGCAAAAGAACAAGAATTCAGCATCGCCAGTCAGCCTCTAGAGTCTGTAAAGGAGTACGTTTATCTAGGTCAAGTACAGGGGACCCTGATCACGAGGACACCTTGAACAAGCCTAAATAGTGAAGTTTTATGCAGACCATCTATGACCAGGAGCATGGCGCAAATAATTATAAATACTGCTGCACATATGTAGGCCTCACTAGATTGCGCACTCTTGAAGGCGATGTTTACGTGAGTGATCCGTGCTGAATACTGCTACAGAATCCTTAGATTGGCCCACGCTATAAGCCCACAAAAGTGAAATCACCATCATCGGTTCATGAACACCTTGGACAACAATAAAATAAATAGCTAAGGTTCAAGTTACAAGATGTTGTGGTTAAGAAAAGTTAGGAAACTGCGCATATCTTAAAAGGGAACACAAAAGTTCATGGGCACAATTGACGCACTGTATCTCGTAAGAAATATTTGCCATTGGCTAGCCGCTTTCTTTATCGCAATTGATCGGCGCCTATTCTGTCAAAGCATTTGAGTACACAAATTGCTGTGTGAAATTTATTCCAGTAAAACTTCCTTTTCTCAGAAAATATTGCCACATGCAATATTTTGTGAGCACGCAATGTCAGCATTGTAAGTCAGCACGCCTCGTGCTGACTTACATATTTATTTATTATTACTACTATTTATTTTATTTGAAACATATATAGATTTGACAGGAAAGGGAAAGTGAGGAGCAGGCTGGCAACTGCCACCGGAAGGGGCACAACGTCTGCCTAGTCTTCAGAAAGGAGGAGACACAAACATAGAAATGGAAGATAGGAAGAAGGGGGGTAAAGAGGAAAGGAAGACTTACATAATAAAATGACGCATTGATTGAACGAATCATTATTTGGGTTTAATGCCCCAAAGCAACACACGGGGTAAGAGAGGTGCTGTAGAGGAGGACGCCGGTTTAATTTTGACCGCCTCAGTTTGTTGAACGTGCATGCACCTAATGCGCGGTACACGGACGTTCTTGGATTCCTCGCAGATCGGAATGCGGCTACTGTGGCTGGGATTCAAAACCGCGACCTCGTGCACGGCAGCAGAACGCCATAGCCACTGAACCACTGCGGTGGGTAAATAAAGCCGAATGCCGTAATTTATGTAGTTGCTACACAAATTGGAGAAATATGTAAGGACTGTATTTTAATTTAGGTAAAAGAAATAGTGAGCAATACGTCCTTTCATGCATAAAATAGCAGTAGACTGCAAGGACAGGAAAACCTGAAATTTTGAACCGGATTCGATACGTGGCGAGGTCACTTCGAACGGAGCTGACACAAGCTCGATGAGAAAAACATTAATAATAAATCTTCCTGTCTGGGCGAGGAACATGAAAAAGGAGATAGAGGAAGAAAAAATCTGGATCCGCGGTCCCACAAAATCCGTGATCAAATTAGCTCTGGAGATCTGCCGAGCGGGGCCTGGGTCTTCCGGCATTCCCGGGGAACCTGAAACTTCGCCTCGGTAGCGCATTTTTTCTTTTTTTCCACGCGGAATTCGCATAGATCCGCCCGCATCGCAGGAGCGTTAAACAAACATCGTGGTTTATCCGCATACATGTTTGGGGCGGTCGAGTCATGGCGTAAGCCAAGCATGTAGCGGCCCTTGACAGCGCGAGCCAAAATAAGAAATATGCCATCTTCCAAATAAACCTGAACGTTTACATCGGGAAATGATAACACTGCAGAGCTCGAAAGAAACGCGTTTCCTTATTGAAAATGAAACGACGTAATCTGAAGTGACCGTGCGGGCTTGCCGTCAGTGTATTTGGTTCGTCTCGAGCTTAATTTGCCGCCAGCCACAAATAGAAACAAGTGATAGTGCGCTGGGTCGAAAGTTTTTCATTTAGACAGCGATAAGCGCGGAGGCTTTTCTTTTATTCTTAATAAAAAAAAAACAGTGATTGAAGCGTCATGGGAGATCCGTATACTTAACGTTTGCTTCATGTTAGCTTCAAGTGTTTCTACGTAAATACCAGCACAGCGCCCCGATACGCATAACACATCAAAATTTGAATGGCTCGCCATTCATAAGGAGAAAAATAGACGTGAAGTTCTTTAGGCACTATATGAGCAAGAAATCACTTAGTTAAACGCACTGCAGCCCATAGTTTCAGTAACAATACAGACGCACGTACACATGTTTTCAAGTATGCACCACTTGTCATGTTAGCCTTCTGTATGTTCCGTATTGTACAGATGACATTCGGTCCAGCTTGTGTCTGATCATACTAGTGCAATGAAAAAGGTGTCAAAAATACATAAAACAAACTTGTAAGAAGTAGGAGTGCTTAAACGGACTCTGAATAACGCAATGTTTTGTACGCGCAAGACCCACGTGAGCAGCCGGATGCGGGGCAGCATCCAGTCACTCAGGATACTGATGTCAACTCACATAACATGCGAATATTGAATCACTGACATTAATCTGATTACATTATTTTTAAAGGAAGCGCAGACTGATATCATTACGCCGACCCAGTTTTCATTACTTATAGGAGCTTCTTATCACTCTGGTGGTAGCTTTTGTTAAATTACCTGTGTAACTTGCGTAAAAGTTACATAGTAGAAGAATAGTAAACCTGAGGACTGTTGCTTCACGACGCGGATTTTCCCAGCACAGAAGCATACCTCTTACTCATTTTGTGTACGTAGCCTGCCACGTCGGTTGATTGCAGCGTTATTGTTTCTATGTGCGCGGAACGTCGCGTTATTGCTCCGACGCTGGTCCCCAAGTATACGTACCATAAATTCCGGGCGCTGCATTAATCTTTCACTAAGCTACATTCCGGCCTGCATATACGTCGTTTCACGACAGACCTGTAGCGGGCGGCTACAGAGTTATTGCCAGTCAGGCACCCCAAAAGAGAAATAAAGACGGACATTCCGAAGGCTCGCATGACTGCCACAGCCATGAGCGCTGTTTATATGAGCTCATATTTCTTGCGGTGCGCCGCCAGACGTTAATAGCAAAGCTGCTCGCGCAGCAGGTTTATGAGGGAGTCACGTTTCGAGCTGAGGCTGTGGGGTTTAATGTACCATCTGTACAAGCCACTCGCACGAAATATCAAACACAGTGTCTTCAATGTGTGTTTTCGCACTGCAGAAGCATCCGTAGCAGGAAGTATAATGTAGAGAAGCAAAGAATGATGCTTCTAAAGCGCTGCACTGCTGAGAACGAGGTCGTGGGTTCGTTCCCCGCCGCGGTGGTCGCAATCCGATGGGGGCGGATTGCCAAAACGCTCGTGTACCGTGCATTGGGCGGACGGTAAAGAACCACAGGCGGTCCAAATTATTCCGCAGCCCTCTTTCACTACGGCGTCCCTCATAACCCGCTGTGCCATTTCGGGACGTTAAGCCCAACAATTAAACTTTTATTTGGTGCAAAACTATGAAACGGAATAAAATTACGCTGGAGGAAAAAGAATGTATGCTTGGTATTTTCCAGTCCCCACAACGGGTAACCATTTTATTAAAACATCGGCATAAGTCTGGGCAAACACAGACTTTGTATCATCAAAATAATTTCGATCAGGCGTTGCATAACAACTTTTATTATAGAAGGATATTTCACCACTCAATCGGAAGACCCGCAGCGCAACACGTTGTGCGTTTGAACCACGAGCGGGTGGCCTTCACGTTGTGGAGAATGGGCGCGAAGCGGGCGCATCCGATACGGGTGGTATGACGTCGTTCTGTATTCGGTCATTCGCTTCAAACATGATGCGGCAGTGGACGGGTCATTGCCCTTCCCACCATCGCAGTCTGCAAACTATAACGAAGCTGCTACTGGGGTACAATTAAGTGCCACTCCACTAAGTCTACGATTCGACATAAAGGTGCTCTACGAATAGCGATACTACAATACAGCATGAATTCTCAATTACCGTATATAGTTGTGGTGAGTTCAGCAGTGAGAAGAGGAGCCCCAACAATCAACAGTGTAGGCATTTACAAAACGTCTAGTACGTATACGTACTGCCACAGATTGACCGTTGCCCCTGGGGGCGTCTCGATATCATGCCGATTGCTATGGGCAAACACCCGAACTCCGACCAGCGATGATGCGCTCCTATGTAAAAGAAATTCTGTGAATAACGGACACAAAGCCAAACGTCGCTGAGAAATAGGACTCTCTTCGCTGCGCATGCGCCATACGTCATTGGGTTTAAGCGTCATACATACGTACGTAAGTCTAGATTAGAGAATTTAGTATAGCATAAGTGGCACCACACTACATCCAAAGAAACAGCGGAGTGAGATTGTGCATGGGCAGAACGTTACGGTAGCTTTGCCATTGCGTGCTACCACTAATTGCTAAAACGCTAAATGGCTCACAAAGGCGGTGTTGCGCCGCGGAAAACATGGCGGTGCCTTCGAAGCACCGCCATGTTTCAACCCCACATTTACAACCTTTGTAAAAAATAACCATCTGCCGAGTCAGCATCTTTGACTGTTTGGTTCATTTGTTCCCAACAGATGCTTGCATTTGGTTTGATTAGTGTCACAATGCTTCGACAGCAGAGTATTCGTGACAGCTGGGTGCTCTTTCGGAGATCTGTTCTCGATTTTGCGGTGCTTTAGGCTTAACAAGAACGCGTGCCATGCACGTGTGCTTCCAGATCTCAGAGGCCACAAATGATGCTGTTTAAATAAATTATAAATTATAATTATACATAAATTATACCTAAAGGTGGCGACTCGCGTCAAACAACCTAGTACAGGCCGATCTCATTGTTGTGGCCATGTTCAAAAATTCTAGAGCATATAATATTCAAGCATATATCGGAATTCCTTGAAGAGAACAACCTAATTGACAACAGGCAGCACGGTTTTCCCAAAAGCAAATCGACAGTGACAGCACTCCTTGAAACTGTTCAGGAGTTCGCGGCTGCTATCGATGCTCAATCTCAAATAGATGTCATTTTTTAGACTTTCAAAAAGCGTTTGGCTGTGTTTTGCATTCTAAATTTTTGTTGAAGGCTATACTAAAAATGATTTGTTTGTGCCTTGGATAAAAGACTACTTGTACTCCCGGCAACAGTGTGTATCAGTAGAAGATGTCTGCTCGGCCCCTGTAGCTGTAGGGTCGGGCGTTCCACAAGGGTTGGTCCTGGGACCGCTATATTTCTTGGTATTTATAAATGACATTGTTAATCAAGTATCCGTCAAAATTAAGCTATTTGCAGATGACTGCATAATTTACTACAATATTTATAAGCATCACGACCACGTTAAAGCTCTTAATCACATAGAAAATGGTGCGAGACTTAGCAAATGAAAATTAACCCAGAAAAAACAGTTCTCACGAGAATCACTAGAAAGCGCTTACCGTTACAATTCAACTACTTTTTAATGGAAGCTCATTATCTGAAGTAAAAAATTATAAGTACTTAAGCATCATATTTTCCTCGGATCTTCGGTGGAACGAGCATATTTCTTACATCAAGAGAAAAGCAGTAAGCAAACTTGGGTACTTAAGACGAACATCACAAGATATTAAACTGATGACATGTCAAACGTTTATCCGACCAATCATAGAATATGCATCAATAGTGGGGGACCCGTACACGAAAGAAAATATTGTCCAGTTGGAAAGTATTCAAAGAAAATTGGTCAGATTTGTTTGCAGTACCTACAGCTGGCCCGCATCTACTTGTGACTTGGTGAAAAAGGCAGAACTGGATGCATTACAGTCCCGGTGCCATACTGATCGGTTACAGTATCTGTATCTACTATATCACAATAAAATAGGAATCAAAAAGGACGATTTTATCCAGTCTGTGACCAAACGAACCACACGCTCTCACCACTACAAAAAAAAAAAAAAAAAAAAAAAACCTGCACGACTTTCATTGTCGAACCGATATCTTTAAAGACTCGTTCTTTCCGCGATCGGTGCGAGAATGGAACATGCTTCCCGCCGACGTTGTGGAATGCTCGTTTTCGGCTGCTTTCGTTACAGCACTGAAGGCTCATCTGTCGACAAATTAATTAGTCAGAAGACATTAGTTCTTTTCTTTCCTTTTTGTCTAGATGTAAAGATTTTTTTGATGCCTTGTATGTGCATGTTTTTACCCTGTATGTTTTCCGATGTGACATAAGCACTGCATTTGTACACGAAATCAGTCCAGGTATATTTTTATGCGCAAGTGACGTTATGCAAAATATGTATTGTCTGTATCATGTTTTGGTGCCTCTTGTAACCCACTCCTGCTCACAGCCATATTCCAGGCTAGCAGTATTGCTGAAATGAATAAAATAAAATAAATGAATGTTTGCTTGTCCTTTGTATTTCTTATAAATGGCATCAGAACCTAAATTTTATGACGATGATCATCATCATCGTTTGCGCAGAGGTAAAAAACGGTGGCTGCCACTGTTGTCGGTGCTGTGCGGATAATATGGACACAGCATTCAATTAAGCCGACATTTAGTGTGGAGTTTGTTTACACGTACTTTATGAACTTTTGAATCTATAGGTAGCAGCGCAACTCTCTGTGTTTCGTTATCGTTCTTCTCGGTTCCACTATTCTAAAGGACTGTAGTTCGCGCCGTGCTCTGAAGGTAATAATAGCGTTATGACGTTCCGCTAGCACCAGCGCAATTATTTTAGTGAATACTAAAGCAGTCTATTATATTATAAGTTTAATGTACATACGCATACTATCACGAGACAATTGCGTTGGTACGCTTGGCGGCTGGCATCGATGTGTGAGGAGCTCACTTCGCCGTCAGTTCGTCATGATCAACGCACTATTACTAACGTACTCCGACGACTCCGAAGTGTTGAGCTTGGATTTCGCCCTGTTTTGTATGCAGCAATCAGGGAAAAAACGAAAAAAAAAAACGAAGTTCTGTGACTGCGCCGAGCAAAAAGTTGAATTCAACGGTTCTCAAACCTCAGGTCTGTGGATAGGCGAAAAAAAAAAAGCTGCAAACGAATCGCTGCGACCAGGTGTTATAATTGCTAGTGGTACAAGCAAAGCACTTGCCAGCAAAATGAAGCGGTGGATAATTTAGACGTACACTTTAATTGCAGTGCGCTGCTATTTGCATGGAATATATTCAAAGCCGTCTCTTGGTCTAAGGTCTCAAGGGATTCCGAAACTTCCAGTGGCACCTCAAAGAGACGAGCAAAAGTAGCTGCGAATATGCACGCACTATGTAGTTACAAGTCTGTGGTGATGCCGCAAATATTGTCAAGACGACGATTCCGACAACTTGTCGATGGCGGGCTGTATACGTGCGGAATAAAGGTGTGCAACACGTTACAAAAACTGTGAGACGAGGCGAGATTTGCATCAGGCAGAGAGCATATATCATGCTTAGACCTACACTCTCGGTGAATATTAGGCGACCAGCTGCATCGTTTCTGTTGCGGTACTTGCCCACGCACTGGTTTAGAGTTGCAGCGAAGTGCCAAGCAAGTTAGTCGAGCTCTTTTTGCAAAGTGGCCTCAAAAAATTATCCTTCCCAATAAATCTGTGGGATTTTACATGAAACGTTTCTGGCACAAAGCATTGTCATGTATCATGTGCGCTTCCTTCCTCTAGCGACGCAGGTATTCCCTCTGGATATTAGTCGGTACATCTATTCCTGTATGATGAAAGGGCATTTTGAAACAGGTAGTTGCTGCTGCACAGAGGTTGCTGTCTACGGGAAGCCAAGAAAGCAGTGAAAGAGCAGCTCTTTTCTCCATAGCGGTGCCTGTTTTCCCGTGCGGTGTACTGCTAAAATAGTGTTAAAAAGAAGAAAAGATAACCAACCGACCGACTGAAATATTGTAATTATAGCAAGGCAGAATGCTGTGAAACCTTACCTATTTTTAAACATATGACTTTTTTATTGCTGCCAAGTATCTCAACAATGAAATGTACACAAAGAAAGAAATAAACAAACAGGTGTAGCACATCAGCTGGAGTTTTGAAAAGTGGATGCTGCTTCTCGACTACATACACATGGACTAAAGTTTGCTAAAAAATTTGTTTGCAGCTCCACGAAATGAAGTAGGTGCAACCTTCGCGCATAACAACATGAACAAAGCTCTGACGAGTTCACTGCATGTCTGTCGTTCTGGGCTCCCCTCTAGGAAGCGCGGCTCTGCGTAAGAGCCGGAATGCGCGCTGTCTCTTTTTAATATTGCACGCGCCGTAACAGCCGTACCAGCGTTCACAAAAGAAATGCCGGCACACTTTACACCCCAAAACAGACGTTACCCTCCCGACCTACGGCGCAATACTGGCCTGAGAATAGAAGCTCCCGGTTGCACTTTTACTGTCATTGTACCGTCCGAAAATTTCGTACGGGAAAACGAGGGCGAATTCCGCGTGAACTTTTTTTTTTCTTATTCAAAAGCGGACTGCTGCGATGAGCATATATGAATGGAAACAAAAGTACCATGTGAATACTTTGTTTTGAGGCTGTGAAATAGACGCTGCTTCAGTGGCTTATATAGTTGGCTGGTTCCGAGGCACGACAGGAAATACCCGCCCTTTCAACTCGCTTCCCATTTCCGCCCTTCCCATCGTTCCTTCTGGTTATTTCTGTATATATTTCTTTCCTGCTTTCTTTTAGCAAGGTGAAATATGCATACATATGTTTATGAGCTTAAGGGCGAGTTTGGAAAAGAAGATTGCACGTCATAACGAAACTAGCCCCCCCCAGCAAGTGCCTTGGAAACAGATATTGCGATGCGGGTCTGATTCAATGCGCAGCCAGTTTTACCAAGGAATCGACAACTCTCTTTCACACAAGGAAAGAAACTGCGGATCGCCAATAAAGGGCTGACGTAAATGAGTAAATTTTAATTTATTTACTCGACAATATTTTTATATGTGACCTCCAATGAAATGCACTCTGATGGGAACTGGGGCCATGTGCACGATAGTGTAACTCCTCTTAGTAACTATGCCACAGCGGTAGCTGACATCGCTATAACTACCACAGCTACATACCGCCGTAGTTATAGGCGAGCTTTTATTACCTCTAGGGTTCAGAAGTCTTTAATCCCACCTTGAACGACAGAAAAAAATGACTGCATACAACTTAAAGGCGAACTGACGTTCTTGGCGTTTCAAAAAAAAAAAAAAATTACCTGTGCTTTTATTGCACGGTGTTATTTGGCTTATGAGGCTGTGTAAAGTTCTTGAGCTCAGCGTGTTCGCTTAACTTGTTGCACCCTTTTTCTTAAAGACGCGAGGTGAAACTAACCGTAACAGTCTTTTGTTCCGCATTATGGTGTTCCGACCACTTATTTTAGAGCCGCCTCGTGCAGCACGCTTTTACTAGACTGGAGTCTGATAGCTCGTCGGCGTTATCGTTTCCATGGCTCAGATAAAACGGCTTTTCATATTTCTTCCTCCGAAATGATGCTGTGATGTGCACACTTTGGAACATGAGGTACATGAAGCTGTTGGACTACCCACTGTATGGTTTTACTCAAGTATATAGGGTTAAATTCCCCGTGTGGTGACATGAGACCGGTGCAAGTCAACGGGACCACAAGCAATATTTCTTGCTGCTGCGCTAAAATCGCGCAAGTAGATTTCGTGAGCCTTCGCTCTCCCAGAGAAGCTTGCAGCGAAAGCGGTAAAGCGTTCCTCTCAGGGCCATCATTATAGGCTCGTCGGAATCGTTGTTTAGGGGCATGTGGCTAGACTTCGTTTCTCAGACAGTTTCATTGGTCGCGGTTGGACTTTGTAGCAAACGCACTCTTGGTGCTTCTCGTAAGTTTGCGCAGCGGTAGAGACTACCCGCGAAACCATGCGAGTGCAGCATTGGAAAGAAGTGCCCTGTGCGGGCAGCCTTGTTACTACTGTTCCCTCTGCTTTCTCTCTGTTCCTACAAAGAATACCTGCGATGCTCTTCGAGAAGCCCATGTGTTGTTTTGTACGGTACGCACGTAGGAGTTCATACTGCAAATAACAAATTAGCACGAAAGGTGTGCATGGCGTGCGAGTGTAAATTAATCGCCCTCCTCTGGGAGGCGCTCTATGAGAATAAAGATGCCGCGGGCAGTGAGCGACCCGTCCAACCGGGCGTTCGCGTCGGCATGCGAGCGCACGTTGACGGGAGAGCGACAACCAAGAACCAGAGGGAAATAAAAATGCAATAACAACAACAAAGAGGAGGAGCCCGCGGCCATATAACGGCACCTTCGTGCAGGAGCAGCGTCAACAACAACAACGAAGAGGACGACAACAGCGAATGACGGCGCGCTGCAGGCATATCGCGCACAAAAGACACGCGGCCGAGGTGGAGAACGAGGCGGGCTCTCCAATGACACCGGCGATTTGTCCGGCACGATGCCCCGAGAGGCGCCCTTATTGTGCCCGCGGCGCCACGCGCGGCTGCGCGGCCGATGCACTCGCGCTGGCAAGGAACGACGGGGAAGTCGCCCCCTCCGCGTCGTCCCTATACAACACGGCGGCGGCGGTGTGCGAGCTGATTGAGCAGCCATCGCTCCTTTATTGGCCTCGCCCCAGTTCGAGGAGAAAGCTGTGTGTGTGCGCGCCGCGTGCTGGCATAGTCCTGCAAAGAGAAGACGACGGCGCGGCGTGAAGATGAACCGCTAGCGGACTGGCGGCATCGGGTCTCCAAAGTGCGCGTCCATTGTTGCTCGAGGAGTGGTACTTCCTTCAGTCGGTACCACCGCTGCCACGCGCTGTCACACACAGGCAAACAAAAATGAGGTAAAAAAAATGAGGAAAAGGGGAGGGTGTAGCGCTCATCACAATGCAGCGAATAAATAGCCGACATCATGCCCCTTTCGTTCGCCCCCAGTTTGCTCTGGTCCGCGCGGAACCATCACTCCGCGGCTACTGGATCGCCGGCGGCCCAGATTGGGACAGAGAGACAACGAGTCGGTCCAACACGAACAGAAACAGGAAAGTGTCAGAAATGGAGAAAAGATAAAATAAACCGACAGACTATACCAATGTTTCGAGATGAGGAGTCACAGAAGGGCGAGAGAGTGATCGGCGCCCCGATATCGAAATATCGGGAGCACTGGACACCTTATTGCTGCCAGTCATCGTTGCTATATATTCGCCAAACGAAAAAATTATGACCTCAGTAATAAGAAGCGCCGAGCGCATGCCTTCGATTTTGTTTTTTTAACGAACGTATTTTACTTGTATAGTATACCTCACTATCAACGAGGACAGTGGCGCGAACTACGATGAGAGCCCCCTGCAGCATTCTAACTTTTCCGGAGTGCCCGAAAGGGCATTGTTTCCGACTAAACTCTCGGCTCGGACCTACATGCAGAAAAATATATAAACCCTTACTTCTCGCCTCATCACCTTCAATTTTGTATTCTGATAGCACTGTACTTCAGTCCTCAAATCGATTTGAGTACTTCAGTCCTCAAATCGCTTAAGTAGCACCTGCACGAACAACTCATGAGGGCAGCGAGTGGGGAAATTCCTCCTTATAGCGACTTCAAATTAGAGGCAGTGGTATGTGCACATGCCTTTCGGGCATACATACTTAATGTAAAAAATACTTGTCCGTCGCGTCGCTAAGACGCAAGATGCTGATCATCGCATTTCTGATTTGCTTACAATGATGAATCGCTGCATGGGCATCACGCATTGATGTTTCAGATGGGCGATTACATGGCTAGTTGCCTCTTCATAATGGTTTCTCTTAATGAAAACCTTTAGTAAATAATCGTAAAATAAACGTAAAATTTTATAAATTGACGCTGCAAGTTAGAAGCTAATCCGTTTCATTATATATACAGGTGGCACCAGTGGGGTAGAAATCGCTCTCTTGACTAAGAGGACTAGTCAGCGCGCGCGTTACATAAACGTAGTGAGCAAAGGCTTAGCGCGAACATCATAAACATAACGTAATTTTAGCATATTTAATACGCGAGGAAAGCATAATGAGTGAGTTGTTCGTTATTTTGTCATTTTCGCGGAAGGGTGAGAAGCTACTAATTTTAGAACAGTTCTCTTTGTTTACCAAATGGGCAGAATTAATTATTACTTAAATGAGTAGATGCTTACTTATTTAGATGGTTTTCTTTCCGATAGCTATCATGATTTGTCACTTGGGTGATGATTAAGTTCGCAATCACCTTTAGACGTTTATTCTCGGTATCTATAAGCAAACGATGACGAGAAACTTCATCAGTGCATTTTATTGCTAAAACCCACGTAAGTGAGATAGAATTTTAAATAATAGATACATAAATGCTGTAACATGGCGAGTCTTTTGAAGTGAATCCAATTGAGTTTATTCGCAAGAATGTTGCGGGAGTGCAGGAAAAACAGCTGATCAAACAGCTTGAGAGGACCTCTCCACCCTACACACGCTACTCTGCGTGTAGCTGGGTTAACCAAAAGCTGAATTAACTAGTCTTGGCATAAGGAGGGTTCATCAATATTCATAGAGAGAGCTAATTGTTGGGCTTACGGTCGGGGGTTTGAAGCCATTTGCCCAGAAAACCTGCCCTTAAATATTTTAGTAAACAACCTACAGCTGAATCCTTACGCTTTTAAGATATCTCGACAACATTACAGCTTTTGAGCACTTCCCGCGTCTGGTTTTACAGTGTGTGCCCGCACGAACATCGAAAGCGAACAGAATAGTAATAGCAGAAAAACTGAGAACTGCCAAGCAGCATGTAGCATATAAATAAAAAAAAGATTACGCAAGAAACAACAAAAACAAAAACGAAAGAAACTTCAAGCCTGAGATATGCGCTGCAGACATCTAGAATCTCGTGGCTTGGTCCTAAATAAATAAAATTGAGCGCTGACATCCCGTACACGAAGGAGAAAAGAAGCGCACCATCGACCAAGACAGCGCGCCGAATGATGGGCCAATTGCTACACGAGCACGTCCCAATCGATCGGTGCGTTTTCTTTTTTTTTACTTAAGGAAAAATATGCTAAAAGACGCATCCTTCCGGGTTCAATTTGTCTGTTGAGCGGAGAACGCAAAACATTTTACGGGTAACTTGAGCCCACCAAGAGTGGAGGCACTCCTTCGCAAGAGAGGAACGCTGGGAGGACGGAAGTGTAGTGATTCGTTATTTTAGTGTCCTAGCCAGTGACCTCGTATGTTTTATTTCATTTCCTTTATTCGCTACTTGTATATGCTGTCGTTCGTGCTTTTCCTGAACCCTGCACATAAAAGGTTCGTATTTTTTTTTTTTTTTTGATCGCTTCAGTGTAGCGACCTGGAAAGCGCGGGGAGCATCTCTGAGCAGCCGGTGGTCTATGCTTTCCAAACAAGAGCAGATTGGGACCGCGAACTGTGTCCAAGCCGCGTCTTTGCAAGTGCACACACAATGACACCACCCTCCTTGAAGCTGTCTGCTTTCCGTCTCTCACCGTATGCACTCACGTCTGCGAAGCAATCGAGATGGCCCCTGTGCTTAGAAGCAGGAGGTGGACGGCTGCCCTACAAATCCATCAATCACAGCGAAATTCTTGATCCCGCCAGAAACTCCGCTCCGCCAAAGCTCTTGATATTGTCGAAAAGAAAGCACTCGAGAAACAAACCCCCCTCTTCCTTTGAGGGACGAGTCCACTGTGGTCCACTCCCTTGGCTCGTGACCGGCGCTACACCGTGTGTTTTTGGCGGCAGTCGGCGCGCTGAGAGCGGCCTATTGCCTGAGGCAAACCCCGAGTGATTCCCCCGACGTCAGCGGTCTCATCCGGCGCCGTTACCTTCTCGGCTTCTCTGACGCTTAGCAAGCAAGTAGGCAGGGCCACGGCGTGCTTATGGTTAGTGCGCTTAATAATAACAATATGAATAATACCATCCTATTGTAAACTAATAATCAATCAAGCAAGCAAGCAATCAATCAATCAGTCGATCAATCAATTTATTAGCGTGCCCAGGAACAACCTGGTGGTCTTGGTAATGGCGCACGTGAGAAATGGTATAGCATATATATATATATATATATATATATATATATATATATATATATATATATGAACGAGGTATGTGCATAGTTAATGTAAAAAGACTTTTATATATCATACAAAAATGCGGCAGAGACACTTAAGACTGCTTACGTGTGGTAATGCGAAAGCATTATAGTCCCTTTGGTGAAATATTTTCGATTTATTTTTTCGAAATGCATTGAAGTTCTTTCTGCTGATTCGATGTGTGTGTTTGCGTGTACGTTGGCCACAGACCGGCTCATTTTATACACTCATGACTCAGTCCATCGCCGTAGATGAAATCCGAAGAGCAAGTGACTCGCAGGAGGCAGCGTGCTCATTTCATACACTCATGACGTGGCGCCTCCTCCTCCACACTGGCTGCGCCGTCACGTGGTCAATGACGCACGCACTAGGCCACACCTTTAGTGAGCCAGAACCGTGGAGCTGCCGTGGTGTCGGGAAAGCGCGCTCGTCTCGCACCCCGTAGGCCCGGGTTCCATTCCCACCCAGACCGAAGTGTACCAAATTTTATTTCCAACCCCATTAATTTACGTTGTTTACAGGAACCTCTGTGAGAAATTTGACGTCAATCCGAGCATTTTTGACGTGTTTTTACTCTTTGCGTTGTCGGCCATCTTTAATACCCTAGCTCGATCACGCCGCTGACGACGACGCTGGATTTTCGCGTAATGTGGCATACAATTCTTTCTCATTAAAAGTGCACATTGTGCACAATTACGGTTTACAGTATCCGACGAACATATAACACAACATAACCTAACATAGCCTAACATAGCATAACATAGCATTGCTAGGGTTATAGAATCACTTAAGAGGAAGCTTGAAAAAGTTAAATTCTGGTGACTGTTGGAATCGGAACTTCGATTTAGGGCCTAAATTTTATTAAAAGAATTTTAGAAAATTCGAAAGTTCGGAAAAAATAGAAGCACGAAGTTTACAAATTAATAGCTCCGCATCAAGAATAGCTGTCGCGGTTCTGTAAACGTCATCCATTAGATCATTCAAAGCGGAAAAATTCGACATGTCAATTTATATCGTACGTGAATTCGTTACGTTGTGTACAAGGTTTCTGCAAACGTATTTTCATTTTACAACATTTTTTGAGACTCATGTGCAACACATCAATTTTGTCTGCTTTAGATGTACTATAACATACAGTTCACAGGATTGTGATATCATTTTTGGTTGCTGAGTTGCAGAGTTGTAAACTTAATAATTTTGTTTTATGAAAACTGGCGACTTTTGTCAATTTTTAATAAAAAATTGGCGACCTAAATCAAAAATGCAATACCAACATTCACCAGGTTTTATGTTATTCTTTTAATTGCAACAAACCTCGTCAAATTTGCTGCAGTGGTTGCCGAGAAAAAGGAATTCTCCTTTTACATGAATTTAGATAGGAGCACCCGACCTAAAGCTTCCTCTTAAGATATCTGCTAGTCCTGGTACCGACCTCATTAAAGCAAACTTTCTATAAAAAAAAACACTATCTTGTATTCATCGATTATTGTCTCGAAAATTGTTCAACAGTCTCTTGACCCCCATCACATCCCCGCTGACAGCAAGCTCGGGAAGAAAAGAGAGAAACATGCTTTAATGTGATGCTGGAGATGGTCATTCCACTCCACAATAAGAATTCGCCTCACAATTATCGTCCCATATCATTAACCCGTGTTCCCTGTAATAAAGCACTTGAATATATCCTGTCTTCTCAACTTGCCTCGTTTCTCGAATCCATCTTATTCTGTTCCCCTTCATAAACATGGCTTGCGTAAACCATTCTCTTGTGAAAACCAGCGACCCTCTGTGACCCACAAACTACACCTAATTCTAAACCGCACTTCCTTGGCTAAATGCGTATTTCCTTGATTACTCAAAGGCATTCGATAAAATCTGTCACAAACTTCTTTTTTTAAGTTAAGCAAATTAAATATAGATGCCCATCTTCTTAATTGGCTCAAGTATTTCCTGTCTAACCGTTTTCAGTTTGTTGAATGCATTGACCGCTGATCATCTAATAAACCTGCCCACTCTGGGGTTCACCACGGGTCAATTTTAAGTCTCCTCTTTTTCCTAATATACATTAAAGACCTGATGGATTGTGGTTCCTCAAACAGTTTTTTATTTGCTGATGACTGCATTATTTCCCGCGAAATTACCAATAATAATGACACTAATGCCCTAGAAACTTATCTTGACGCTATATCTAACTGGTGTAACATATGGCTTATGAAACTGAACCCTAATAAGTGCAATATTATACGTATAACATGAACCAGATCAGCCCCTTCCTGCTATTTTCTCAATAACACAGTTTTGGAATGTGCTACTTCATACCGCTATCTCAGCGTTAACATAACCTTAACCCTTAAATGGACTATTCACGTTAATATCATAGTTAACGATGCTAACCGCATGCTAGGTTATCTCCGTCGTAGCGTTTTTTCTGCTCCATCATCTCTCACGTTGCTGCTCTACAAAAGTCAAGTAAGAACAAAACTTGAATACGCCTATTCTATATGGGACCCCTCTTCTAACTCACTTGAACTTGTCCAGAATAACGTCGCTAGATTTATTACTTCCAAAAACAAGCGCACAGTTAGCAACACTGACATGAAAAGTACACTCGAGCTTCCTTCACTTCCTTCCCGCCGCAAACTTTTTCGCCTTTCTTTGTTTCATAAAATCCTTGAGTATTTTATGAAACAAAATTAGGGCACGAGGTGTACACTGTCGGAGCCGCTCTTTTCCAAGAATGCAATGCATGAGTCGTGATCCCATTGGTGGAGTCATTTGCAGAGAGCCCGAAAAAAGTGGAATTCTTCTCTCTGCGCATTAAGCACAGGACTTGTAGATTTTCGGTGCGCGCGACCTTTATGCTTTAGGGCAGGTATAAAGTTCTGATGAGAACCAGTGGAGATATTCAGAGCGTCGAGGTCTGTACTGAGGAATTTATTTGTGCATACTGCGCAAAACAAGATCCGTAATCTGATCTACTTTGCCATCAACATTGGTTTTGTCTGTAACCCGTGACCAATCGGTGGTGGACAAAATCATATAAACAAACATAATCACCATGTTTGAAATCAAAGCAGGAGGATACCTTTATACCACTCGAAGAGCGCTGCCTCAGGGCTGACACAGAGGCGGGTGAAACTCATTGGGAGGCATGAGACTTGCCTCGTCGCGTTAGAGTGCAACTCCTGAAGCTAAGGG
Source organism: Dermacentor silvarum (assembly GCF_013339745.2). Classification (NCBI taxonomy): domain Eukaryota; kingdom Metazoa; phylum Arthropoda; class Arachnida; order Ixodida; family Ixodidae; genus Dermacentor; species Dermacentor silvarum. Next base: position 23,246,225 of record NC_051154.1, read on the forward strand.
TTGGCTGTGTGAACGTGTGCGAACGTTTATACAGACAAGGACGTGTGGCCAGTCCATCGTGTACGTCTTGCACTTGCTGCGAAACACTTCGACACCTGATATTGGAGTGTCCCGCTTTCAGTGCGCAGCGTATGTCACTATAGTGAGAGACTGTCACCTCATTGGCCTGCGGTGTACCGCACTAGACGGGTGTTTGTACCCCAGTGGTTATGCGTTTCGACGCGATCAAGCTCATTGCGCTCTCCTAGCTTTTCTTGAAGTAACAAACTTAGGGTCACGTTTGTAACCCAGAAACTATTTTTTCTATTTAACATTCTTTAGTAGCGTGACCTGCAGTGACGGGCCCTACTGCGTGTGACCCGTACTGTGTGTTCTACTTTATTTTTTGAGATTTGTCATCTCGCTCTTTCTTTCCTCTTTCCTCCCCTCCTTCTTATCTTCCATTTCTGTGTTTCTGTCTCCTCCTTTCTGAAGAGTAGGCAGGCGTTGTGCCCATTCCGGTGGCAGTTGCCAGCCTTGCTTCTCGCTTTCCCTTTCTTGTGTATATGTTTTCCAATAATAATAATAATAATAATAATAATAATAATAATAATAATAATAATAATAATAATAATAATAATAATAATAATAATAATAATAATAATAATAATAATAATAATAACATCATCATTGCAGGTGGAATTGCACGGTCAATAGACCTTTCTTTTCAAAGAAAAACCACGCATGACGTGCGCGACTTCATTCTTTGCATCGCAATGCAGATGCATTATGAAGAAAATGTAAAAGAAAAATTGTGAAATTAGGAATACTACATTAATAGAACTAAAAGTTCAGATGCATCATGCATTCAGCGAAAGCACGAAGCACCGGAAGCAATAGCTGACGCAACTGCGGGTGAGAAAAAAAAAAAAAAACAGTATTCGTGATTCTTCCAGTTTCGATATATAATAAACGAGCACCTAACATTTGAGTTTCGGGTTGCTTCAGTGGCCTGGTCTCGCTGTTTAGACGTCAGTATTCTAACCCATATGAATGGTTGATTGTTGCCATAACATTATTGTCAAAATTTTTATAGCTTTTTTTTTTGCACCCTTAAGGCAGATCACGTTAATATCTTCATTGCCGCCGGCGAACTCATGTTACTGCTAATCTCGGGAAATGCGCTTCACACAAACATGGATGTAAAACAACATAGAAAGAAGGTAACTTGCGTGAAATGTGGCCCCTAATGTTAACACACACTAAGCTGCGCTCTAATAATAATAGAAAAAAGAAAGCTTAAGATTATAATTAATTTTCCTGGCAAATATTTCCGAAAACGTGTTGAAATCTTGGCTTCATTATTTCCGTTTAATTCTATGAGGCTTACTCATTTTTATAGAGAATACAACGAAATTACTTATTCATGTTTATATTGCACTACAAGCATATCTAATCGTAAGTAAATATAACGGTGCTGTGTCTGTAGCCAGTAGCACAAGAAAAGGCTGTTGTTAGCTGCATTTACCGGATTAACCAGCAAGGCTGGCTACCCGTCTACATGGTAACCAGCGGCACTCAGCTTTGCATATCGTCTTTCCCTCTTAAGTTCTTTTCCGCTGTAGAAGTAATACAGGAGGCTAAATGGTTAGCATGCTGCTCGCAACACATTTCCAGTCTAGATATCAAGTACGTCTCTATTCAGCACACGTTAGAGGCGATTCGCGTTTGTTTAATGTTGTGTACGATTTTCCCATTTTAATCACCAGCACGTCTCTCATAGGTTCCCGATTTTTTTTTTCTGCCAAGGTGAAATAAAAAGGAAGCAACACTAGGAATAGGTAAAATAGGCATGAAAAATGTACCTGGACGATGCCACGTCCAGATATAAAGCGACGAGACACAGCTTGTACAGACGGAAGACGGATATTGCAAACCGCACATACATCAGTGGCTTCAAGAAAGCAGATTGAATTATGTTCGTGACAGCGCAGTGGAGAGAATGTATCTTTCTCTAGGAGCGGGGCACTTGAGAAACTGTATAATTATCGCTTGTTGGCTAGTGATTAAGCTAATTTGGTAATTAGAGTTTGAAGTAGTAACCTTAAGGTACACGTTGGGTGTCACTGAAGCGAGTCAATGTTTATGCACGTCGTGGTGATATTTGAGATGTTCCTTCTCAAACTTGTCGAAAAATACACTGGCCATATCCATGTATCATATTCCCAGAAATACTGTCTTGTGCGCTGTGGGGAAGATATATATATATATATATATATATATATATATATATATATATTGAACATGAATGCATACCGTGAAAAGCTTCGAGGCGTATGTGGCGTCTGTCTTCAAAATCTTACTAAGTGAACGTTCCGTAAACAATGACTGGTCTCAATTCTGCAATTTCAGCATGGGTCCTACAGTAAATAGTCGAAATATTAAATTGTTATTATCATTAATAATATTAAAATATTATGATTCCTGATATTAGATTAACAATGCCCACTGCCTTTAACAATGTGTTGAAGAATAATACAATATCTCTATATTGCAGCGTTTTCAAGAATATTGCTCTTATTTGAAGCAGGCGGCACATGCAAAATACCCGCACATATAATTATGATGCACACGATATGCATTTTAATCAGCAGCACGTCTCTAATTGATACTGTCCCGCATCTATATGCAGTCGTTATAACGACCCTCTTGGTGACAACTTCCCGCGTGTAGAAAAGTAGCCTTGAATTCTTCCAGCCCGTTTTTGAAGCGCTAAAGAACAGCGCGACTTTGGCTTCCGCGTTGTCTTTGAGGGGCGAGCGGGTGGAAACAGGTGTGCCACCGCGGTACGTAACGCACATGTCGCCACAGGAGGTCAACGTGAGGAGTAGGCGTGCTTAACTCAAGGCGTTGCTTCTCTTACTTCGATGCGTACTCTCGGTCATACGCTCGACACTTCACCCCCCTCTTCCTCCTGGCTTCCTTTGCACAGTGTAGCACTGCTTGTCTTTTCGTTTCACAGTGTCCAGCCGTGCTCAAAACTGGCGCGTCGTGTATACCACGAAGAGCCTCCTGGAGGGGCCTCGTATGTCTGCCGTGTATTTGCTTCCCGTCTAGCCGCAGAGAAGAACAGCGCAGGAACCTAGTTTCGGGCGTCGTCACCGCACTCACCACGGAGGGGAGGTATACGGTCGAGGTCTGGCGGCGAGAAAACTTTCTTAAGTTGGCGCTCGAGTTTTCTGGCGCCAGCTGGCGCGGCCCGAGCCGGAGCACGCATCCATCGCGCGTCGCGTGCCGCTCGCGCGCACTCACGCAGGCGCTCCACGAAGAGTGTAGCAAAACGTTGAAGGGCTTGTTTTGAGGAGTTTGCTCTTTTGCCCTCCCTCGCGAAAGAAACTGTAGGGGTGGTCGTGCGGCACAACCCAGCGGCGCTGTTCGAGTGTGCGGCGCCGCGCAGCCATTTCTCACGGGCCGGTATTTTTAATTAGCGATTTTCGCGTGAGGGGCACGTCCATTAATCGCTTTCAGCCCGGTCTGAAAGAACGCTGGCTTCGTTTTGAGCTTCGCTGTTCTTCTCGCCACGCGCGCAACCGTTAGGCGCGAGGCGGGAGCGCACGTCGCCGAGAGCAGCGCGCGAATCGCAAACGAACTGACAAGAAATAAGTGGAACGAAAGAAGAAAGCGCGTAAAAAGGAACGGCGCAGACGGGCTGGCTGCTCCGAGCTTCCTTTTTTCCATCGGCGACGCAGAGGACGAGTTCAAATACGAGCCGCGTTGCCAGACGACGGCGCCATTTTGCGCGAGCGCAGTTTATAGCGCCATTAATGGGATGAAACAAGCGCGGTACGCGAACGGGGGGCTCCGCATTAAGGGCTCGGCGAATCGTCTTCAAAGTGTCGTTACGAGCAACAAAGGCGGCCCCGACGACCGCCACCGTTCAAGAGACCATTGAGAGCGCGGTCATTCGGGGGGAGCCTTCTTCATTAAGCGGAAAGCTGCGGGACGTGAGCTATACGCAAAAGTGCTTCGGCTTAATAGATAAATTATGCGCCCACCTTGCCTCGCGAGCTCCCTCCCCTTTCGCCGCCTGCGCGGCTTGGCGCGCGTGTGCGGCCGGCTTCGCCCGGTCATCGCGCGATGGCAGCGCAGCTTCGCTCTCGCCGGCGGCGTACGTGGCTGGCTTCGCCACGTATCCCCTTTACGGTACGGCTTTCGCTCGCTTCTCTGCCTCCGTGGAGCCGCATGCACCGGCCGGTCGAAGCTGAACGAGGGGCAGAAGAGTCTCACACATCCACTCTGGCTTTGTGCCCTGGGTCGCGGGTTGATCATGTTTTCCTCTTAAGATGCTGAGACGGCCCTCATGAGCGCCGTTATCCCCCTCGAGAAACGTGGCCGCGGTCCCGCGGAGCACACACACGGACGTGCTCATCGCGGCCAAAAACACCACTTCCAAACTTGGGCAACTCTCCGTGACCGGATCGTGGGCAGCGTCGCTTTCTGCATGATTCTTCCTTTACTGACTCGGCCTGTTGGCTACCGGTGCCTGTGCGGTGCAAAGGAAATAGTAAACATTTACCTACTGACTTCTGAACATTTCGTATAAATAATTGCTATGTTCAAATTTCTGTTCTACATGTTCTCGAGGGGAGAGGAACCAAGGAGAGTAAAGGCGGGGAGGCCGCAACCAGACGAGCGTCCGTCCGGTTTGCTACCTCACACTGGGGATAAGGGAAAGGGGGAATAGAAAGAGGAAGAGAGTGAACAATGCGTGTACGCGGGAGGACTATGAACGGTCACTAAGGCCGATGCCCCTCGCGAACCGCACCAGTGCACGGATAGTCTATGTGGTCACGGTCCCAGTATCTTTGACTCGGAAAATGGTCTTGAGTCCAGCCGGCTTAAAGTTGTCCGGAGAGAGGCATTAGACGCCGTAGCGAATACAGATACACTTATTGTTATCACAAGGGGAAGTGACAGCTGCCAATGCTATCCGCAAATATATACCCATTTATATGGGTATACCCATTTTATATGATTAAATTATAAAGTACGATGTTTCAAAAGTACAGTATTGCTGATTAATTATCTATGGCAGTTGGCCGCCAGCCTCTCTTTCTTCGTGTTAGTAATATCCAGCGCCTTCATGTGGGCCACCTATCACACATTTTGCTTCCTCGAATCTTCCGCACTAATATCCTGTCTGACGTACCCGATCAGGCAGCGCCTGTGATATACACGTATAAACCTCTAAACACACACCGTAAGCACATTGGTGTCGTGGCTAGGTATTGTCATCTGCCGGGTCGATTGAAAAGGGTCATTGAACAGGAAGGAAAACAAAGCAAAAAGGACAGCGATAAATTGCCGAGAACAAAGTGTCGATTGACTAATTGCCGGAACGGCGGCGAGGGAGAACAATGCGTGTTCGACCGGGGCACCCCAGAGACACATTACGGTTGTGCCGGTTATGCCAAACGAATTTGCGCGTGTTCGGGGAAGTGCATGCAAAGGGGCTCCCATGAGATTCTTCCACAACGCACCATTTTACTCGGAACATAAAAATACGCGTACTCGTTGGTAGGCAGAATTATCACGCCAGAATAACCGACGCTTTTCGCTACTCGCACTGTTCACATGCATCGAGCCCCACGCTTTATTTTTGCGTCGCATGGAGACGCTTGGTCCGCGAGAGAAAATCAACAAGGCACGAACTTTTCTTCTTTTCTTCCCCCCCCCCCCCCCTTTTTATGCGTATAATGCTGGTTTTAAGATAAGTTTCTGTGAGGGACGCAATCGTGTCAAGAGAGTTCAGGGGCGGAATCCACAAAACCTTTCTTACGTAAGTGGTGTTTGCCATTGGCCGGTCGCCTTTGCTAATAATATGTCCAGCGTCTGGATATTCTGAAGTTTACGCTTACGAACAATTCTTGCATAAGAGCTTGCTATGAATATGGGAACAGAATTGTACAAGTAACTTGGCGCACAATGGACAGCCCCCAAAGTTACAGCCATCCCCAACAACCCGGAGTTTTCCACCAACGAACGCCTTCCTCCTTGCCGTATGAGCAATGATTTTGAAGCTGCGAAAAAAGAGTTCATGAATAGAATCGTCTCGTACCTCGCTGTTACACTTTCAACCAGAACCAGTTTGCGGCTGAACGAAGTACCTCTTTTTCTTTTTTTCGAGGGATAGTTTCCGACTCAAATATACAGGGTGTTTCAGCGAACACTTTCAAACATTCTTAAAGGTTGCCTGTGGCAGATAGCACAATTCTAGTTGATGAGCTGGTCTACTCGAAGAGGCGGACATTACTTGCACAAAAAATTGAAACGCATAATCAAATAATTAACAAAAATTCACTAACAAAGTTTTTAACTAATTGCCTGATGGCCCATATTGCAATTTATAAATTGTAGCCGTGGAGTTCGCAAGGCGGATCCACTTGGAACGAATTCTCGGGATGACAACAGTTTCGAGATATTAATTCCAGAACTTTGCGAAGAAATGCATTGGCGTTCCAGTTAGGTTCTTAACAAAACGTCACTTCATGCATTGAAGCCAAAAATTAACTGGAACGCCAATGCATTTCTCCGCAAAGTTCGGGAATTAATATCTCGAAACTGGTGTCATCCTGAGAATTAATTCTTAGTGAATCAGCCTCGCGAACTCCATGGCTACAATTTGTAAATTGCAATATGGGCCATCAGGTAATTATTTAACAACTTAATTAGTGAATATTTGTTAATTAGTTGATTATGCATTTCAATTTTTTGTGCAAGTGATGTCCGCCTCTACGAGTAGACCAGCTCATTAACTAGAATTGGGCTATCTGCCACAGGCAACCTTAAATAAATTTTGAAAGTGTTCGCTGAAACACCCTGTATGTTATTTCGTTAGGAAGTCGAATATGGCGAAAGCGTGCAAAAGCATGACGAAGCGACGAGGATAAGAAACCGTGAACGGGCGAGTATGTTGACACCATTCACGGCCACGCACTTCCTCTCGCCGATGCCATCACGTCACAAAGTGAGCGTATTGGTTACCCAACTTGAGCGTGCGACACGTGCGTCGTTTATAAGTGCTTCGAAGTCGGGCTCTGCGCAAAGTGACCAGCGTAGAGTCACTGAAGAGGTGAAGTACGCTCCTGTAGTTAGCGAAGCGAAAGAAAATTGCTGTGGAACACGAACCATTCCGGCTGATGCCGCACTTCTCCTGCTTAACCTTGCTGTCAAATATGGACTTTTACCCTTTTAAATATTCTTCACTGATTCAGATTTGTGAAGACGATGGCGCTGGCGAAGTTATAAACTGTTCCTGCGGTATGGTTGGAAGGACAGCCAGCTACGGAATGCTTCTTAGCAAACATTTTCTCCCGTGATCATTACCTATGCTTCACTTGTAAAAAAACTTCAGAGTCCCGTAGTTGGAATGTACATTTATCAAATCAAGTACGCCAATTTAGCTTTTGAAAAACGGCGCTTCATGGATCGTGAGATATCCGTAGATAGCATTTTAGCTTGGACAGCTAGGCCACCAGACGCATGTTGTTCATTTTCGGCTCTTGCGCATGGGATTCGATTCCCGTAACACACAATGAAGTCAAATGAAACCTTCATCTTGGAAAACATCGGTCACATCATGCGCTGACACTTGTCGTCTATTCGTTAGGGTGTGTAGCCGATCTGAGGCATAATAAGACTTCGATCACAGAAGCTACCTTCGACAGCATGCTTTGAGGATAACGTATCACATCTTGTAAGCGAACACCAAGTGGCAGTAAAGGTTCACACTTCCCGACCCACATCGAGCACGATCGACGCTGTATCTGGGCTCGTGCGAAACTCAGCGGTATGCCCTGCTAGGGTGACGAAGACAGCCCTCGTTATACTCAAGTACATATCTGCAGTTGAGATTTAAGGAATGACTCAGTAGTCAAGGAGCTTCGAGGAAGGCTGCGTAGAAACCGGAGTGATTTCAATATCGCCCGAAAACAAACGGAGACCCAAGTCTGACCGAGATCCGAGCCCGCGGCGCAAATACTGCTGTCCTCTACTTTGAGGAAAGACGTCTTGTGAGAGGTGAGGGGTCTTCGATCTCCGCTTTCGAGAGTACAGTCCTTCAGTGGTTCTGGAACCTCTTCGTCGCGAAATTCTGCCTATTCATGAGGTGCATGTTGACGGCACTAAGCTACACAAGAGCAAGGAAATAAATGGTGACATGGACACGCGCAGTTCGTGTGGTGCGACGCATTTCCTTCTACCTCCGCGTACATACGAGGACTTGGCATACTCGCTGTTTAGAACACCAGGTCGCCGCCACGCCTTCAGGTATCGAAGACCCTCCCCTCGTTCCCGGCGGATGCACGACAGACTTTCTGTCAGCCCCAATCTCCGTCGCGCAGCAGTGTGTTGTCGCTGAAGTGACACGGCGTGGGCGCAATCAGGCACGCCAGTACTCGAGCGCGCAGATAAATTTGAAGAGGAAAAAGCCGACCGCGTCCACCGGCAGGCGTACTGCTAAAATTAACGTTCGTATATAGGAGGAGACCCCAAAGCGGCGTGTTCTCGCGAGTGAACGGCCCAGAAGGCGGCGGCCGCGGTGACGGCGGCATACATCTCCTCGGTGACGTGTCGGATGACGCCGACCGAGCCAGACCGGAGCGATGGCGCCATATTTTGCGGAGCTCGGCTGGGGGACACGCGAACGATTGCACTCGGCCCGCTGCTTCTGCGGGCTGTCGCTGCCTGCGCCGCCCGAAAGGTGGGCAGCAATTTGTCTTGGGCGCAAAAGGGGGCAACACATAGAAGGGGGGGGCTGCTGGCCGGCCATAACGGCGCGCGAGCAGCAAGCAGCGTGAGGCCCGTGCGCCGCAGTATACGCCGGCAGCAACAGTGGCGGCCGCCTCTCTCCTGATGGTGCAGTGGTTAGAACCGTTGCGGTGGCCACCGCGCTCATTGTAGCAGAGCCCGAACACCAAGAAGAAATAGGGCCAGCTCGTTTCTAGGGAGGAAAAGAACGGCAGGCTCGGTTCGTCTTCCCGTGACAAATGCCGACCAGCTCGAGCTCTCCGAGAAGTGGGCTGGCCACCGCACGCACGTTGCAATCTTCAGCTGCTGAGCGTGCGCTCGCCGGGGAGTTGCTACGCAGAAAGTCTGGGCGCATCAACATGCGAGCAGTTAGTGTCTCGAAATGCTGTCTACGAGTGCACGTCTGAAATATTGAAATTAGTGGAAGTTGATGATGAACTGCTTTAATGTCCCAAGCTGCTGCATAACACTACAGTTGAATGAATCTTTCTCTGCCGCATCTGAGGTTATATAACGACCGAACTGCTAGCTTCTCCAAAGGTAAAAAAAAAAAAAAAAAAAACAATATGGGAAAATTATTCTGCCGTGGTCGTTGTTAAGTTTCTGGTCGTACCATAATGCAAAAAATATGGCCTCCCTGTCTTTTTCGTAGAAAGAAAGACACCAAGAACAAGTACTATCGCGCTCAGTATCAGCTGCAATGCGCGATCGCGTTACACAGCGGTCGAGCGTTGCAGCTCATACTGCGCGCGATAGCACACCTTGTTTCAAATAACATGATTGCAAATTTGCTTACATATGTGCCCCAAGGAATAGTCTTCCGTACGTTCCTTGTTTCCGTCATATTTTGTTCATTATTATGACAGTTATCAGATAGCCATGTTCGTCTTTATAATTTGGCAAATGAAAAGAAAAAAAAAGACAATAAATTTATTTGGACTGACTTTCATTTCCTCTTTCCCTCAATTCCTCGTGTCCTAACTCTGTATACAATATTTTAGGCAGTACTTAGCCTTAGCTTAGTTTTGCCTTAGCTGAAGCTTGCAACCTCGGATACTGGTATGACGCGTAGCCGCTGCTCAAATTACAGATCTCCTCTCAGAGTTTTTCATATAGCCCCGCCCATAACTGTACACGAATTCCATGCAAAGAAGGTGGACTGTGCGACTCTGATGAGTCAATGGCTGCCCCAGGCAGCGACTAATTAAGCCCCAAGATTTAGAGATGTGACGGCACGGAAAGAAACAAAATTTTGAGGGGAAAACATTTTTTTCTCTTTTTTAATCGCATTTTTCCAAAGCCTAAAGAAAGGAAAACTAAAGGTCCATATGCAGCAGAGGGTCAACTTAGTAAATGTTGAAAACGTATCTTGCGTCGAAATGGGCCGAATACGAAAACAAAATTTGCAACTTGTGACGTCACACTTACGTGATGGCCTCTGAGGTTTCGACAAAAAGACAGAGAAAAAAATTGGTCTTCATTTCTCCAATTAGTATTTACAAACCTTTTCTCGTAGGATGAAGAAAAACAATTTTGGAAGAATAAGCGCACAAGATAATCTACTTAAGGATGCTCCTTCCCCAACGTTTCGTACGTCGAAAGGCGTTCGCACGTTTGACCTAAACAAAACCTTGGGTTTGTTTATAGAGATCACCACGAAAAGCAGAAGTGGTTGAAAACGCAAATCAACTGTGCTCTCTAAGTGTGCGGCACATCTAAGGATTATTGCGTCTAAGTTAGCGTAGCAGGATCGCTGCTACCTGGCCACTATTCTCTCCTACTGCTAAAAATAGAGCAATAGTGACAAGAACCACATGTACTATATAGTCCTCCTGTACACAACGGATAAATTTATATTCGTCACATTTACTTTATATGACTTTAAAAATTGATATTTCAATTTTTCTGCAGTTTCTATTTCCAGTGAACGTCAATATAAAGTCATGAAAAATTTAAACACGAACAAGCTAGGGCTAACTAGAACGAGCTCTTTGGTTTCTGCTTTCTCCAATACGTTTACGTAATATCAGCTTAATTCCGGCTTGTGTGTATAGTGTGAGGCCTAAAGTACCATTCTTGGCAAACGAATGAGTAGCCGTGTGAGACAGTGCATGACTGCACTAAAAGAGAGACAAAATCTGTATTTAAAAATATTAAAAAAAAGAAGAAATGACAACCGCTATTCACAGTGCAAAAAATACCTTAATCGACAGTGCATTTGTCACCACCTTTTTTGTTGCCCCCGATTTCGCTTTTATCAGAGGAAGGCAATTTCACTCACGATATTTCTTGGTTGATGCCAAAACGTCCTTTACGTCTGTGAAAATGTATGCGCAAGTCTTCTTCTATGCTCTTGTAGCTTTTTTATTCGCATGCAGCCACAAATTTTTGACACACTTTCAAACGGAAGCAATAACGCGGATTCCCGAAGCAGAAATAATTACCCCTGAAATATCCGCCAACCTAGTAATAATGTTGATTTAAAGATTTGCCATACCTACAGCCCCCGTCAGAACTGCCTAGACAATTCTGCGTCGTGAAAAAAGAAAAAGAAAAAAAAAAAGAAGAGAAAAGAACTGAACCCCGAAAATGGACGCATTGGGCTTACCGGTCTCATTTCGGTGCTTCAGGGCGAGGATCTATAAGCAGGGCACGGAGCCCCTTGCCAGTAATTCTCGTTTACCATCACCTCACGACTACAAAGATTAGACAAGAAGCATAGAAACCAGTGATTTTCTTGTTTCCCCTTATCGCTCTATCAGAGATAAAGATCACGCGAAACATTGCTTGCCTCTTCTTTTTTTTGCGCTTCGCGGAAATAAAAGAACGAGAAGCCAGCAGAGGACGCGTGGACCCAGTATCGAGACTCTGAGCGGGGGACGAAAAGAAGTCTCCGGAAAACTATAACTATACGGGCCTTCTATGTCCGGACAGTATGGCCCACTTCTCTTCCTCCGAATCGGAAGAAGCTGCGTACGACCCATTCCGCGCATACCGCCATCGTAGCAACCAATCACCGGCCGCGGAACCGAAAACGCCGAGGACGTCTGCGGACACATACGAGAGGCGTCTGGAGCCTAACAGCAAACGGTACATACACCGCGGTACAAGCTCTTCCCCTCTCCTCCCTTTCCGTACATCTGGCGGACGTCGCTTTCTTTTTCTTCTCCGCCTTGGAAACGAGCGGTGAATGCCAGAGTGTTAGACATGCAAGTCGAGCCCCTGTACTGCGGGTATAACCCTAATAGACTGCCGGCAAAACAACAGCACTGGTTGAAACGAAGAAAAGAAATCAATAGAAGTGTGGAGGAAAAGCCGGCACTCGCTCGCAGTGAGCCGGCGGTGTTGTTGGAACTAGCATTCGAAAGCGCGACAGCGTGGGATACGCAAGCGCCATTTGCGGCGGACGCTGGCGGCATCGAAATGGCCGTCTTGCGAGCTCGCGTCCTCCGGCGGTTCGCGCGGCCGTATTCCTCCGCGCCACTGACGCCGCTTACCGATGCAAAGAGAGGGAGAAGCGAACGAGAACTGCATTAAGGCCCCATTGTCTCGCGTTAACCCTACAAGGAGAACGCTGTTTCGGGCTTTGCGTATGCGGGGCAGTAGAGGATTCATCTCTATTTATTTGTTCCCGTACGAGCGAGAGCAATGGTTGCGGTGTTAAGCCCTGCTTGTGCGGAGAGCACGAGTGGATTTTCTTCCCGGATATAAAAACGAACAAACGAGCCGCCACATTTCGAGTGGTGGCGGAATACAGAAATGGCCGTTGACTGGTGCCTGACTATAGGCGTTGAAGCAGCTCAGACGACTTAGGGTAATGTAGAGGTACTCCCATACTTCTAGAGCAATCTTTCGTCTTTGTTTATAGCTTATCTTTATCGCTGCCGCTTCGACTACCGTGCGTTCATTTCCATACGCTAGCAGCCTCGCGAAGCGCTATAGGATATAATGATACGGTTGTGTGGAAAAGCCATTTGAATACAGAGATTTATTAGGTGGTAAAAATGGCAGCAGGACAAAGCAAAGCGGCATAAAAACAGTGATTTAGCAGAAACATTAACAAGAAGGCCAGAAAGCAGCCACATCTGGTATTTTCGTTTAATGGCCTGCATGCTCAAGCAAAAGTGCTCGAAAGTAAGATAAATGCTGCAAGAAGCGAATAAGCAGTAAAAGCTTATCTAGGTTTGCTTTCTATGGTCAGGAAACGAATATAGTGAAGGAATACAACTGAATACGCATAAATTGCGTGTTTTGAAACTTATGAAACGGTATTGTAACAAAGCATCGTGCAGTTATAAACCTAACTATCGCGTTTAACATCTGAAAGGTTCCCACGTGTGTGAAAGATGCCGCAGTCAGGAGCTCCGCAGTGCATTTATACCACCTGGCGTTTTTAACGAGCACCCAATTAACTATACACGAGCATTTTTCTATTCCTCCGCCATCAGAATACGGCCACTGCGGCTGGCAACTGTGCCACAGCGGCTAGTTAAATGCCGGCGCACACTGGTTTTTGTATGCACTGCTACGCAGATAAACCAATTTTCTTTTACTCTGTGGCACGTTGACAGCAGTATTTGTAGACGTAGCAATTAACCGGAGACAAACTCATCGGGCTTTCTCATGAGGCGTCTTAAGCATTGCCTTCCACCGTTCATGCGCAGTTAACATCACAAACACAAATAACGCGCGCCCACTTTAGCTCAGGCCCCATTCACTCTAACGGAATGTTATCGAGGGCGATTTTTCTCTCTTTTTTAAACAAAAAACAAAACGCATTCGGCATTTTATTGGCGACTGTATCTGTGAAGATAGTCGAGAAAAGTTGGCTACTCTGCGCCAGGTAAGCGAAATAAAGGGACCAAAAATATGAATAATGGGAAGGTCACTGAAGAAAGCTTGCGAGAAAAAAAAAAAAAGAAAAAGAAAAGAGAGAGGTACACTGACACACCTAACGCCTAACGCGCTGGCGCGGGTTAGATGTGGCTACATCCTCCATCGTTCTGACAGCGAGTGTCCATGTTCATCGAGTGAGATGTGTTCGGGTTTGACTGCACGCGTGTCCTCGTTAATTTAGATAGTACGCGAATCCTTACTGCAGTTTGTGGAGCTTATAGAACGACTAACTTTACTTCGTATGGCCGTCTAATAATTTGCTATCGCAATCAATGCTACGCCTTTCGGGTAAAACTGCAACTTCAACTGCGAAGCTTTCCTTTCTGAAAAACTCATATAGGTTTCCTTTGTGGCTCCGTGCTGTAGACCGGCGGATGACAATCTTTCTCTTTAATGATTTTCGTATTGTAGCATTTTCTGCAACTTACAGTGCAGTCACTATCATGTTATTCGCTTTGACGACCCACCGGCGATTGTTGTTTCGAGCCGTTCTTACGTTCGAACGACTTGGCGAAATGCCTTAAGATATCTTTGAATTTCCCTCGCTTAGCTTTGAAACAGCTCACAACTCAGCCAAGAAGCATTTGATTCTTAGCTTTCGTTATCTATTGGCATATGCGTTTTAAGAAAGGCCGGTCAATTTGCGTATAGCAGGAAGCAAGGCGCTCGTCTTCGCCCCTTCTTCTCTTCCCTGACACAAAGAGAGAATCAAGAAAAAGAACTGAGGGCAACCAGACGCACATCCGGTTTGTTACCCCGCACTGGAGGAGCAGGGATATATGGACGAAAAGAGAGATAGAAGGCAGGAAGAGCACTAGTTGTGCGATCACGTGAAGGTGCGCAGCAGGCCTATATAAACGATCGCACAGACCTGTCGACTTGAGGTTCTGTAGCAACGTCGCCAATGCTTTGTCCACCAGGTAATAAAGAATCAAAGAAAGTCCACAGTTTGCTATAATTATTGGTCCTCGTAGTTCTGTATCAATGCTGCAAGTGCTTGCGCATCACTGAATCTGAGCTATGAGAAGCGCGTCCTCCTGTCCTTTCTTTCTTCGTGTGCCGTTTGCAGAGCTGTTCATGAACGTGAAAGTACGTTTCATAAGCAGAATGAAGAAAGGAAAACAGGAAATAATGCACGGTCTCCATAAACATCCGTGAGCCCGACCGTGAAGCTTTGGCGTGTTGCCGATACAGAAGCAGCACCCAATGCAATTCAGAGTCATGCCATCAGAACCAAATTATGCGACGTAAGGTAACTTATAAACGAGCTTTGGTAGTTCAGTCAATTGTGGAGCAATAAAATATATCCCTAACAAAAGTAAGTTTTTTTTTCTTTCACTGCAAAAATAAACTGCGTTGTGGCAGAACTTAGTTTGCCATAATGTTGCCTGAATGAATGCTAAATTACCACTCAATGAATCTAGACCGCGACAAACCGAATGCAAATAATGGTTGGAAAGATCAGATAATAAAGAATGTTGAACCGTTAAGATCACCAGTGCAGATAAAGGCACGTACACAGCCTTGCACATTACTAAATACCTGGAGACCTGGAGATATACTCCCTTCTTCCAGGAAAACTACTGAAACAAAGACTGTTGGTCTTGTGACACCCGCCATGCATGTCTTACCCCTTCGGTTAATTTGTATGACTGCAACTTCCAGCAAAAAGAACGTCCGGAAGCATTTTGATACTGTGGTCAATAAAAGTATATCAATACTTTCCTTTCAAATTCATTTTCCTGAAAACAGTTTATTTTAGGGGTGCGCGATATTCGAAACTAACGAATCGAATAACGAATCAAATAGTGCCCTATTCGATCCGGTTTTCGAATCGAATAGTCACTATTCGTCAATGCGAATATTTTATTGCGATAACAATTATATTGTTACGGGGACAACGTTTATTTAGGAAGTATTATATACAAGGTTTGGAGAAGCAACGGCGACGGATTCAAGGCTGTCGCGCGCCTCTGGCTACTTCGTCGCCGTCGTCTTCGTCCGACCGACAGTAGCAGCCACTTCACTGTCTGGTGGCACTACCATCCCGGGCGAGATCGCCGACCCGGTGCTTGCTACGACGGACCAGAGGGGCCAGTTACGTACGGCTTATCTCTCGCAACGTGCATGATAGCTGAGGGCGGTGGCGTAGACGGCGCTGGCGGGATGATTGGCTTGATCTCATACGTAACGTCGGTGACTTGACGACGTAGCACCCTGTAAGGACCATCGTAGCGGGACAATAGCTTTTCGGAGGGACCGATGCGGCGGGACGGAGACCACAACAGCACGAGGGCACCTGGAGAGTAAGAAACCTCTCTGTGGCGACTATCATACAGGGCTTTTTTGGGAAGCCTAGGACACTGTGAGCCGTTCACGAGCGATCTAGCGAGTTGTGGCGGCGCGCGCTATGGCGTAGCGAACGTACGTAGTGCACATGGGTGAGCTGACAGGAAGTAAAGTATCGAGAGGCAGAGAAGGTTTGCGTCCATACAGGAGATAAAACGGACAGTAGCCAGTGGTGTCATGTCATGACGAGTTGTAGGCGAAAGTAACGTACGGCAAAGTAGCGTCCCAATCGCGGTGATCGGCGGAGACGTATACATTGAAAGCATATCGGTCAGAGTTCGGTTCAGGCGTACTGTGAGTCCATTCGTTTGCGGGTTATTAGTAGTTGTGAGCTTGTGGCGGGTAGAGCAGGAACCAAGGATGTCATCGATGACGCGAGACAAAAAGTATCGGCCTTGATCGGTCAGAAGCTGTCGAGGAGCACCATGATGCAGGATGATGTCATGAAGGAGAAAGTCGGCGATATCCCTAGCGTAGCTGGTTGGGAGGGCACCTGTAATGGCGTATTACGTCGCGTAGTCGGTCGCAGACGGCGACCCACTTGTTGCCTGATGTCGAGGTTGGAAGAGGCCAAGAAGGTCGAGCCCAACACGAAAGAACGGTTCGGCGGGAATGTCTATAGGATGAAGGAGGCCGTAGGTAACATAGCTGGCCTCTTGCGGCGCTAACATTTGTTGCAGCTAGCAACATATCGTTGGATGGAGCGATAGAGACCAGGCCAGAAGAAACAGCGCCAGACGCGATCATAAGTGCGGGTGGCACCAAGGTGACCAGCAGTGAAGCTGGCGAAGGACAACTGACTGCAGATGGGCAGGCACGACAAGGAGGCGTTCAGGGCCCTCAGGATGCATATTATGACGGTATGAGGTGCCGTCCTGAAGGAAGAACAAGTGGAGTGAAGGGTCGGTTGTGGCGGAGTTGAGACTGTCGATGATAGACCGTAAAGCCGAGTCGCGGCGTTGTTCGTACATGTCGATTCAGTCTTCAACATCCAAGCCATCTGTGCCTGAAAAGGTTCCCAGGTCTTGTGGGTGCAAAAGAATCACACGAGCCGGTGGCTGCTGCACCGTCGGCACTTCGCTGGTCATCGCGGAGCAACCAAGACGCCGACCGCTTCGAAGTTCCGTGCTTGGTTGACGGAGCTGACGCGTTGGCACGTTTACTCAGCACTTCCACCAAAAGATGTTACGGGGATAACGTTTATTTAGGAAGTATTACTATATACAAGGTTTGGACAAGCAGCGGCGACGGATGCAAGGCTGTCGCGCGCCTCTGGCTACTTCGTCGCCGTCGTCTTTCGTCCGACCGACAGTAGCAGCCCCTTCACTGTCTCGTGGCAATATGGACACTCCAAGCGGATTTCTGCCATCGGCGTCGCCGTCGCCGTGAGGTTCCGTATGAAATCCAACGGCGTTGAAATCGTCGCTGCGCGCCGTATGCTGTATGTGCGAGTGAAAGCGTGCGAGGGACGCGCGCTTTCACGGGGAGTGAACGCACGCCGGAGAGCAAACGCGACTTCTTCCGACGCGCGAAACGCCGCGGGGGGACGGGAGGGATGAAGGGGAGGCGACGTTTAGCTGCGGCAGCAAATGCGTATTTATATAAAAACGTTGCGAGGTGAGAAATTGCAAAAGAATTCCGACGCTGCTCAACGAGTGTCCCGTTCTGATCACGTCGAAAACCTCCGAGCCGCCGCCGGAGGCACCAGCAACAGTCCCCAATGGCGCGCGCGTTCGGTGCGAACGCGGGCAAAACGCCGTCGGCGTCGACAACAGTTCTGCGTGTTGCTGGTGCTGCTGCATGTCCAAGTTTATACAGCTGCTGAAACTACTATCCTTACTCCGTATAGCTCTCTACTAATTTGCTATCGCAATTGATGTTTCGCCTTTCGGGTGAAACTGCGACATTTTTTTTAATGCTTTTCGAATATTTGAGAATGTCAACTGTGCCCAAATAAACATAAAATTGGAGCAATAGCATGGCAAGTTTTCACCCTAGCAGGCATAAAACATGATAACTTGCGTAGTGGAGCAGCCTACGCCACTTAGGTAGCCATACTTTACAGGCTATAGAGCGATCATTTGCACTCTCTGAGGAGCTCTGCACATACAAAGAAACTACTTATTTGCTTCTAATGCCCCATTTGTGCATTTAATAAACAACGCTTCATAACTTACTATGCAGTGACAGAAACTTGCTAACGTTAATAATACTGGGATGTGAACATAACTTTATATTAATTGTAATAAGAGCTGTTTATTATTCGAAACCTATTCGAGAAGCATTCAATATTCGATTCGATTCTCTTCTCTTCTGGCACTATTCGATTCGGTCTCAAAGAATCCCTGTTCGCACACCCCTAGTTAATTTGCCCTTTTAATAAATTTTGCTCACTGGAGAGCTCACTGCATAAACTTACGACGGAACAAAATTTAAACCTGTCCAAACACACATGATTAAGAGTGGGGGAACCAAGAAAAAAAAAAAACATGTATACTTCTTCACAATGGAGCATTATGTAAGGCGCATGAAATAAAAATAATCAAACGACACCAAATACACATACTTAGTCTAGAGTTGGACGGCACGTGCGTAAACCCGCACGATAGGAGCTAAAAGGAGGGAGGCTTCGTGGCGGCAGCAAGCACGTCGTAGCGAAAAGTAGGAATAGATAGGCGTCCTTTTGCGCCCACAGCAGATCCGATCCACGCCGCGCCAATTTCTCACACTTGTATCGCGGTGGTGACGCGCGGTGTATATGGAACACGCGCGAAGTGGCTGAGCTGAGAGTGGGGACAACAAAAAGGGCGCAAAGCGATCCGATGTTGTCGTCCAAAGCGAGCCTCCTCGCTATCTCGTGCGGTTGAGCTCGCGCGCCAAGAGGGGGCGATGCGCTCAATCACGAGTAGGGCCGCGCGAGCCCTATCGGCCACTCCCGCTGCGATCCGTCCGTCGCAAGTTGCGCGCCTTCGAAAAGAGGACCGGGGGTGGGCGGAGTGCGCGCGGCAAAGCAGTGTATAGCTCTTCGGTGCGGTAGCGTCTGGATGCGGGCGTTCTTTGCCCCGGGAGTATTGTATACTGAATCCGCGGGTCAATCGCTCGCGGGGCGCCGTCGACGTCGTTCGCGCTAGCGGAGAGTCTTGGCGGGATCGCGAAACGGCGCCGGTGAAAGGCTCCCTCACAAAGGCCGCCCGGCGGGACGGCTGGGGAGGTTTTGGTCATGAAGTAATAAGAGCGCCTTCTTCAATTCTTTTTTTTTTTTTCGTTTCTCTTCTGCTCCTCGAAAAGTACGTGCAGGTGGCTCCAATGGTGACGGCGCACCGCCTTTGCGGCGCGGATAAAAGGACCCCTCCCCATCTCCCTCCGTTCCTTCGACGTCGAACGGCTTCCGGGATGTGCGACTCCGCTCTGAAAAGCGGCGAAGAAAAACAACTTTTCTTTTATGCGCGGTCGCAGGTCGAGGCTCGGTAGACGAGTGATGGCACAGGAGTAGCTTGCGACGAATTGAAGTCGTTTGAAAAGCTTATTAGATACACAGGGCAGCTCTCCTTCTTGAAACTTGACGTTCGGATACAGTGAAATTGAATTACCTTCTCTTCTTTCTCTTTCTGGGCCTTTTTCCGTGCGCATCAAACTTTTCGGAACTCTCTCAATGGTTTATAACACGAATATATTTGCATTGACAGTGCCGTAAATAATGCACTGCTGCGATTAATCAGTGAAAATATATTGGCCGCTTACGTAAGCAAACGCGGCAAGGGCCGCGCCGCGAGATGACAACTCTACATTGATGAAGTAAAATCGATTGCCGTACCTATTCTTTCTTTCAATATACTACCCACACATATGTCCTTTTATCCGTTACTTCACCCCTCTGCAGGTCAACGTTCAGGTGCCAACTGTCGGCTAGACAGTTACACGTTGCAGTCAGCAGAGTTCTTTGTTCCCATTGGCAGCTACCTACAGATGCGATGATTCTACGTGCTCACCAGAGATGGCCCCACACCACAGTATTACAGTAGCCGCCGAGTCCCTCAAGGCGGAGTACTGAGCCCAACGCTCTTTAATCTAACAATTATTGGACTAATCGAGAACCAGCCAAGCCCCGTTCGACTCTCTATCTATGCCGACGACATCTGTATCTGGAAGTCGGGGGTGGCACGGCTTCAGCTTCGCGCTCGGCTTCAGAAGGCGGCCTCATCGACATCATGCTACCTTCGTAAACAAGGACTGGAGGTGACGTGGGAAAAGTGCGCAGTGGTGGCATTTACCCGGAAGCCAATATCTGCATAAGGCATATCAATCAACCGACAAGTGATATCGTTCAGCAGGAGTCACAGGTTCTTGGTAGTTGTGATTGACAGAGATCTGTCCTGGACTCCTCACGTCAACCACGTGAAAAAGCGCCTGATGGCTATTTGTCATCTGTTCAAGTTCCTTGCAGGAAATAACTGGGGGGTATCCATACAATCCATGTTACAGGGTGTTGCTTGTTGGGTTCCTTCGGCACAGCCTACTGTTATATCCGACACCTGGAAAACTAATTTGCGTACAATTCAGAGCATTCAGGCGCAAGCTCTTAGGATATGCCTTGGAGTGCAACGCAGTGCGTCAACGGCTGAAACTATCGCCATTGCTCAAGGTTATTCAATCGCGACGCACATCGCCGTCGAGACAATGCGTGCACATGTCCGGCACATTGCCCGGACTCCTTGCCACCACCTCGCCGCACTCACCGTGGAAAGACCCGGCACGTCATATAGCTTAACTGTCAGTGCATATCGTGCCTCGATTACATCGGGGTACGCACCTGCGGCCAGGCCGGTGTCTCCTCCATGGTGTTTGTGCCGTCCTGAAGTACAACTCAGAATTCCAGGACTTCAGAAAAAGTCAGATCTATCACCGTCTGCACTAAAACAATTGACCTTACTCCTGTTGTACGAGATATACAGCAGCCACGTGCACGTCTATACCGACGGATCGACTACATTGACCAGTTCTGGCGGTGCTGTGCTTATACCGACGAGAGGAGTAACAATGCGATTCAAGACGTCCCATGTCACGACTTCCACGGCTGCATAGCTCACGGCTCTGCGCAGTGCACTTCAATTTATTGACGCAGAGAGTCCTTGTACATGGGCTGTGTTTTCCGACTTGAGACCGGCTTTACACAGTATGCTGGCAGTTCTCCGACGTGGAGCTCACGAACAACTAACGTACGAAGTTGTCAAACTGCACCACGACGTCAAACAGAAAGGTCACGAAATTATTTTCCAGGGGCTCCCTGGCCATTGCGGGATCAGTGGAAACGATCACGCAGACAAAGCTGCCCGAGTGTAACATCAAGAACAACACAGCGTTCCCATTCCTTTTTCCAGGACAGACGCTGCAAGGCAGCTTCGTCATCTGGCACGCAAGCTATGTTTAAATGATTGGAACACCCCAAATATAAGGCGCGCCAGGCTAAACGATCTGAACCCTTCGCTCCAACTGCGACCTCCACCCGGGATTCATCGACGTGAGGCATCGCTTCTGTATACCGGCTGTGGTTAGGAGTGACTTTCACGAAGGCGTACTGGTGCCTTGATTCGAATGACCGAAAGCGCGAAGTGGGACGTCTGCAGCAGCAAAGAGAGCATCGAACATTTATTGTGTCACTGCGATCGATTTCAGTCGGAAAGACAAACATTATCGAACGCATTGCGACAACTACACGATCGGCCGTTGTCCGTGCAGGTGCACCTTGAAGACCGTCCCCATCGCTCGTCAGCCCACAAAGCTGTCAAGGCCCTGTTGTCTTTGTTGAGGGCGACTGGCCTATTGAGTGTCTTTGAATTGCGCAGGCCCTCCGCGTAGGTGCGTGAGCTCACCGTGTCCTTTCTCCCCCCCCCCCTCCTCTCTCTATCTCATCTTTCTATTCCATCCTTCCCTGTCCCCCAGTGTAGGGTAGCCAACCAGACGCATTTCTGGTTAACATCCCTGCCTTCTCTCTTTCTCTCCTCCTCCTTCTTTCCCGTTCTTCTTCTAACAACAACAAGAATAATAATAATAATAATAATAATAATAATAAGAAGAAGAAGAAGAAGAAGAAGAAGAAGAAGAAGAAAATGCATTGGCCTCCACTGTTGAGAGTATAGTTATGTGATTTAGCAGGTGAGTATTGATGATGTGATAAGACTGTGTGAAAATAGTGCGAAATGTCTGATATGAAGCATTTTCCAATATTCATAGGCGCAAAATTTCGGTTGGGACCGTTGCAAATTACGTAACGTTGATGAGTGAGCAAGAACAGTTTTTACCGCTGAAGGGACAGCGTCGCCGTCGCCGTGAGGTTCCGTATAAAGTCCAAGGGCGATAAAATCGTCGCCGCGCGCCGTATGCGCGAGTAAAACCGCGCGGGCGACGCGCGCTATCACGGAGAGCGAACGCACGGCGGAAAGCAAACGCGACCATCGCGCGAAAGGCCGTGGGGATATGGGAGGGATGGAGGGAGGCGGGGCGACGCTGTGCTGCTTCACCAAATGATTATCTTGCAACCGGGCGCAAGGGGAACTGGCCATTTAATCTCTCACGCGAAAGCAAGAAAGGGGGAAGGCAGCGCGGGAGGGAGGGGGCAGCTTCTTCTCTGCCAACAACTTCTCCTCTGCACAACTCCTCTGCACTTTACCCGGCGGTGGCGGTCACCCGCACCGTCTCCTATCTCCACACGGCTCTGACCTTTGTATGCGCTGTGCATTCGCCACTCAGTTTCCGTTGAAGCGATAGACCGCGCGAACCTTCGCCCGCTGCGGCGGCTGCGCTTGCTGCCAGCGTTTCGACAGTCGTTGTCTGCGGTCATTCAGTGTGATCTATTCATGTTTGCTTGTGCGCTGGCACCACGCTTGTTAATTCAGTTAGTAAGCGAATGTGCCCAAGTTTATGCAGCCGATAAAACTACTATCCCTACTCCTAATAGCTCTCTACTAATTTGCTATCGCAATTGATGCTTCGCCTTTCGGGCGAAACTGCAACATTTTTTTTAAATACGGGGTGATCATTTTTCAGTTTTATGTAATTATTGAAGATTGCCCGTTGCAGACAACATAATTATACTCCTTGAATTGCATTGCTCAGAGATGGAGTCATTACTTGAACAAAAAATCAAAACACTTATTCAATGAATTAATAAAAATCCACTAATTACCTTCCTAATTAATTACTTTACGCATATTGCAGTTAACGAATTGTAGCCGGTGAGTTTGTCAGGCATACCCACTTGGAATGCATTTCCAGAATTACACCAGTTAGGGGATATGCGCCATCAAACTCACCGTAAAAATGCACTGTTGGTGCATTTAACGCTTTAACAAAACGCCCATGTATTCCGCCGCACACATTGGGAAATAATACCTCAATATCGGTGTCATCCTGGAAATTCATTTCAAGTGCGTCTTGCAATCTCACCAGCTACAATTCATAAATTGCAATATTTCCCGTAAAGTAATTAATTATTTAGACAATTAGTCAATTTTGTGAATTAGTTGAATATGTGTTTCAATTTCTCGTGCTAGTAATGTCGCCCTCTTCGAATAATTCAGCTCAATGACAAGAATTATGCCATCTGCCACAGGCGATTTTTAAAAATTCCGTAGAACTTAGAAATAATCCCCCCGTATGCTGGCATGTTATTAAAGGATTCCCACCACAAAAAATACAGATAGAAACTTGAAACAAAAAAGCCATTTATTTTTTAACTTTCACTGTTTACATGTCGTACTTAACTCCTTTCTGTGTTATCATCTCTGTCATTAGTTCTAGTATCTGAACTGTACGCTTCGAACGGTGTCTATCTAGTTTTCCGCTAATGGTGCTTATAAAACATATAGCGCACGGTCCATGCAACCTTTACTCACTTCTCATTCAACCATTCACTTCCGTTGCCAAGGCCAATTCAAAGCCACCTGCAGCATTGCCGTACTTAACGTTATATCAACCCGTCAATAAAGAAACTGCTCGGGCTGTTATAGTTATGTATTGGTTCCTCGTTGGACAGTTCTCTCTGCGTTGACAGATCTTGTTTACCGACAGCTAAGAAAAACCAGGCGGTGTCCTTGAATAGGAACGTTTCAGCCAACGTGGTGTCCTCCGGCGGCTTCACTCAGCTTTCTCGAACACCATTGAGAAGCGGGCCGCTCGCTGGCAACAATTATCGCCCTCCTCCTCCTTCACGCAACCTCCTCTGTTGCCATAAAATTCCAAAGCCAAGCCACCCTGCCGGCATCCATGCGGAAAGACAGCTCCGCCAGATCGCTCTTCCTCGGAAGTTGGCTGCCTTCCTCCTCTGGCAAAGTAGTCAGAGCGTGCTTTACCGGAGAAGCCGCGTGCGTCGCTACTAACCGGTGCGCGGGTGGAGGAGGGATAACAGAATGCAGGGGAGAGGGAAGGGAGGGCAAAGCTCTTTTCGGGACGAAACGCTTAATTCAAACAAGATTCGGGAACGCAGGGCCCGGAAGCCGACCCGTCGATCGATGCGCCGCCAGAAGCGCTCACCTAAGCCGCTGGAAGAAGGAGCCACCCCATGAAACAAAGCAAAGGCCAGGAGGGGGGGCAGCGTGGTTCTCCCTCTGCTCGCGCGCGGAAACCAAGCGTCTCGGCGCGGGGGGCCGACGTTGGGCTTTAAGAAGTCGGAGCAAATATTGACCAGAGCCCGGCGGCGGTGGCGGGGCGGGAGTCAAGGACGTCTCCTGAGCGGCACAACCTGGCCCCGCTCGTGCAGCCGAGCGCTCGAGCGGCAACGCGCCTGGAATAGCGGTCTTTCCGGATGACCGCTTCGCTGGGGCGTGGGCAGCGGCCCCATTGGCCTGTGCTTGCAGCTGAGAAATAAAACGAACGCCGTTTGCTGCGCAGGTGCAAAGAGGAAGAGAGAAAAAAAAACATACTGTTCAAAGCGAGAGTTTGTCTCCACGGCAGGCACCCTGGAACCGTGTAGAAAGGCGGTAAGTTATCAGCACCGTGAAGAGGAGCTCTCGAGATAATCGAATAAGCCATCGTAGTTCCTACTCCGGGAACAATGTCCCTATAGCAATTTGCGTTCAGACGTGGTGTTATTTTCTCACGTCACATCGATGTCTAACGGGTTCATTATATTCACTACGTTGCCACAGTGTTTTGATATATGTAGCAATCACTATAAGAAACATAAAATTTGCAGATAAGCATCTTGTTTCCATGCATATTGGTGGGCTTTTGTCTGTTGGGTGACTGGGATTTGCACCTCGCTCTGCTTGGCTAACGCGTGGCTAAAAAAAAAAAAAAGTCGCAGTTTAGCACAAATGGTGAAGCATTGATTATGACAGCAAATTATTACTCAGCTATACGAAGTAAAGTTAGAGATTTATCAGCTGCATAAATGCTGTAAACATTTGCTTCCTAACTAAATTAATAAGCCCGTTGTCACGCCGCACAGGCAAACACGAACAGATCTCACTCGATGACCGTGGACACTCACTGTCAGAACGCTGGCTAGATGAAGGAGATGAAGAGTGGCGATCGAATTTCCCTTCCTGCTGTATCTCGCTTCAATGATAACCAGGGGCTCGAGAACACAGCGCATGCGAAGCCATCACCTATGTCGGTTCGCCAAGCCTTCGAACCCACCACAGATTATCTCCAAGATCGTGCGCGCGCGGCGGCGCTCAGCCGCCGCAGCCGGTGTAGAAGAGGAAATGCGCACCAACCTGCACCCACCTCCTAGTGCGCGCCCTCCCCGCCTGCCTTCCATGCGCGCGCGAGAAGACGCCGCCGAATCAAGCCACAATCCTTCTCGGCTCACCCTCGCAAGCTGTCCCACGCACCTACAGCATACGGTGCGCAGTCGCGATGTTATCGCGCTTGGACTTTATACGGAACATCACGGCGACGCGACGGCGGTGTCCATTTAATTGCTAACGCAACGAAATCTTAGATTTAGTGGTCTAATGTTACTTGAAGTGAGTCGTCCGTTCCTTTCGGCTTTCCTGGACCATGCTGCCATAAAACATGATTCGCAAGTAAAAACATTGCGAGCCACTTTTGGCAGCACATTTCGATTGTTAGGTTCAAGAACTTGTTAAACGTTTTATTTGCGCTGTCATCGCTTGCCCTGCGCTATAAAACCAAACACTTCAGCATTACCTACGAATACGCCGGATAGAAAAGGGAGTGTCGAGTAAGAGACGTGAATGACCATTTGTCAGTTGTTCAGCTTGTCAGAGTTTCCTGTCGGTGGGAGAGCAATGGGTTCTGTTGACGCCCTCGTTGGCCGGTACACAATGGAGTGACACGAGAATGAGCATTGCGACTTTCGAAAATTTTAAACAGGGAAGAAAGGTTAGGGAATGTTAGACAGGTCATCGCAAGAGTACCGGTCGCAGGTGAGAGAAATACAATGTCGCATGATATACTGCTGATTCACTGTCAGACGTAAAATGAAGACAAAGAAAGAAAAAAGCCGGCAGATCCCACGACCATGTGGGAATCGATGTTATGCGAATCAGTGTGCGGGGAGCCTACCAAGTTAACGAAACGACCGTGAGAGCACCAAGACGTAGGCGGCATTTTCATGATCTACATGACACGCATGTCATGACATTCACGTCATGAGTCCTCAGGAGTCCCTTTAGCAACGCCATAGGAGACCTTAAGGAAAAGACTTAGCCATGCTCATGCATATGACTTCAACCATTGACCTTTAGCCTTTCCCTTCACTTAGTACCCACGTTAGAACCAATTTCAGTGTTTTCTGGTTGTTAATCTTTTTTCGCTGAGTCACTGTCATTTTTACTGAGTCATGGTCATGACTATGGCTTCTACCACCATCCTTTAGTGTTTCCTTCACTTAGTACCCACGTCCGAACCCATTTCAGTGGTTTTTGAGTGTTAATCTTGTTTCGCTGGGTCATTGCCATTTTAGGCGGCTGTTTTATGACCTACACGACACGCATGTCATGACATTCATGTCATGAGCTATCATTTATGTTCGTCATACACTGTTGTCATACTATGCAAGTTTTGGTACCTACCAAGTTAACGAAACGACCATGAGATCCTCAAGACATAGGCAGCTGTTTCATGACCTACATGACACACATGTCATAATATTCATGTCGTGACCTATCATTTATGTTTGTCATACACTCTTGTCATATGCCAATTTTGCTAACTATCAAGTTAACGATACGACCATGAGAGCACCAAGACGTAGGCGGCTAGATACTCGTAGATACTGTCAAAGTGGCAAATGTTCGCCAAGAAATTCTTCGCATTTAAAACGACATGATTCATCGTAATTCAACGCTTGCCGCAAAATAGAAAAGCATCAAAATAGCGGATCCATGTCATTCAGAGCTCGTCTGCCGAAGCCTCCCCGTTGCGCTCTCCAGCGAAGGACAACGGGCAACACCGGAAACGTTGCGTGGTAATGGTAGTGATCGTAAGTGCTCTCACTCGTTCAGGCGAATTATTCGTACGCTATGTATATGTGTACATAAGACACTTGGCCGAGCCATGGACTAACGTTACTTCGCTTTCTTCGCGCTGCGACCTGCACATCAGGTGCGTCGAGTGAACATCTCGCTTATCCTGAACATCTGCTGCCTGGCATAAATTCGTTGAGTGTTTCGCCAAGCGACCGTCTTGGGAAGGCTGCGTGGTGCAGCGACCGCACGTCGAGCGGTGTCCCCCGAGGTCATGTAAAGCGCAAGCGATGCCGACGCTACAGACACGCGCGCCTCACAGCCGGCGGCCGGCGCGCGCGGTGGCTTCCCTTTTTTTACCGCACCGCGTCGCCATTCCTATGATTTCTATTCTTCGGCTTCACCACGGCTACGGGATTCCGTGCTCCGCCGGCGGCTTCCCCCTCTCTTCGAGCGACCATCGAGTTCGAGCGGGCACGCGACGATGCTGCGATGGCGTCGCCCTCAGCGGGACCAGCACAGCGCGTGGCACGCTGAATATTCATGGTGGCTGAGCCACCGACGCCGTCACCGCTCACGGTTACCTGCCGTATAGAAGCGCCTCCCCTCTTTCCTTCCCCGCCCGATGAAGCAGTGGCGTCGGAAGCAGCAGCAGCCAGCAGCAAGCAATGGCAGCAGGCGGCTGAATATTCATAAGAGCACGCACGAAAACACCTCCAGCGGCTGCGAAACGCTCGGGGCCAGGAGTGCGCCGCGCTCTCCACCCCCGAGTGGCGACGACGATGACATGCAAAGAAATAGAGAGAACGGGAGGAGTGTGTGCTAACAGCAGCACCGACAGGGGGGGTTGCGGGAGCGTGTGCGCCGATCTCTTCTCCACTCGCCGAGTGCAAGGCATAGGGAAGGGGAGGAGGAGGCGGAGAGAGAAGTTGTTTTACGGACGTCGACGGCGTCGCAGCTTTTGTTTGTGTACCGGACGCACCGCGCGACGCGCCTCCAAGAGCTTCATTAATTCGCCCTGCTCGTTAGCGCAAAGACGTCCGCTTATGCCAACGCAATTTCTTTTTCCCCCTGGTTGTCTTTGGTTTATTTTCTTTACTTGTTTCCATTTGCCCCGTGGCCTATCTCTTCTCACTATATCCAAGCCTCTCCCGTGTTCTTTCACCCCGCCGTCTCACATTTCGCGGCGCGCAACGCGCTTAAGCTGTTAGGCCGTTGAATCTCGAATAGAGGGGAAAATTACTTTGCTGAACGAGAACTGCTCCAAAACGAAGCTGCACCCACGGGTAGAGCGGCAACCCGCGTACTGCGCGCAAAGTGCGTCGAGACGTTAGCGAAGAGAAGCGTTAGATTGTGCGTCGTGGATGGTTACACGGGAATGGCAGTGCTGTGATAAATGTAGCTTTGTGAAATTGTGTCAGAAGGAGCGAAAAAGCAAAAGCCTTCACTTAAACTGCAGTCAAGAGAAGAAGGAGTCTCTTTTTCACCTTGCTTCTTCTTTCTGGGGTTTTACGTGCCAAAACCAGTTCTGATTATGAGGCACGCCGTAGTGGAGGGCTCCGGATTAATTTTGACCACCTGGGGTTCTTTAACGTGCACTACAACACAAGCACACGGGCGTTTTTGCATTTCGCCTCCATCGAAACGCGGCCGCCGGGGCCGGGATACGATCCCGCGACCTCGTGCTCAGCAGCGCAACGCCTTAGCTGACTGAGCCACCCCGGCGGGTTTTTTCACCTTGCGTGGGGTCTGCAATACAGATATCTTGCGTGTTTGTGGTGTGTATTTTGTCGTGCGCACACGCGTATATGTTTGTGTATGTGCGTGCATTCGTCCGGCACGCAAAGGAAACTTGCAGGTAACGTGTGACAGACTATTTCACTCAGTGTGATGAGGACGACCGCCTGCACGATAGCGCACCGGTGATAGTCACAACGACCTGCTCACAAGGCGAAGCCGTGCCTGGCACGCTGCACAAGTTGATTCTCTATTTTGTCTCCGCTGTAACGAAGAATTCCTCTTCTTTTCCCTTGGTTTGTTCAGCAGGCAGTTATTTGGCACTAGCGCAGGCGACTGAAAGGTGCCTCTGTATACCGATCTACGCGCCCTCTGTTTGCTAAAGCACATTGCTTTTCGCGCCAATTGGAGCGCGCCAAGAAAAAAAAAGGGACTTACACTGGACTACAAAAATTTTCTGGCACGCACGGAAGGGAGCACACCATTTGGAAAGTATTCAAAACTTGCCATTCATCTAGGGCGTCTAGGGCAGCTGCAGGAGCATTTTTCTCCCTCGCATATATGGAAATACTTCTGCCGTCGTCAGTCGGCGCTGTCTGTCTCTTTCAATTCCATGAAAGCGCGCAGGCAGCCGAGTATACCAGAACCCCACTACGCAACCGCACCACTGAAACCGGTGAAAAGTTGGGGATGGCTTGAAAGAAGAAAGTAACGCGCTCTCCCTTTCCCTTTACGTTTGGAAAGCGGCGACGCACAAGAAAGCCATGGAGAAACACCCCAACACAAAACTCACTGCGTGGCTCCAAATGCCACTACAATGCCACCTCTGCGCGTTATGTTGCGTGTTTCGTTAGTTTTTCGACGGCTGAAGGTGGAACGACCAACTACCACATGGCGAAAGAGCATGAACGCTCATGCGTGGGTGCCAGCCTTCCCCTTATTTTTTTTCTTGTCGCTTACATCTCTTAGCTCCCGCTGGGTATCGCATTGTGCCATTCTTTTGCGGGAGTGAACCGAGGACGAGGGAAGAAAATAATGGAATGCAGTTCTGACTGCTGCCACAAATGCCGTTTATCTGCTTTTCAGTGAATTGAAGAAAAGAAATTAAATAAAAATGGCGACGAAACAGACTGGAAGGAGAATCGGAGGGAGCGAAAGCTTTCTCTCTCAACGGCTTATTGAGTGCAGTTTATAAGTGCAGCAAATTCCGACCACCTGGTTTCGCGCCGGGAGACGCGGCATCGTCGACGGTCGCTCGGCACGTGGCATGCTTGCGGTTGGGTTGGTGCCTGGTGTTATGGACAGCATGAAGAGTTTGCTTCTTTTCTTTTTTTTTATTCAAAGCATTCTTGAAGTAAGTCTTGTCGTGCTTATCCGACCTTACTTTCTTGCAACTGCCTCGTGATTTACGTGTTTTGGCAGGCAATAAGGCAAGTTAATGAAGAGAAAAACAGTGATCAAAATTTTGTACTTTTGGCCTCCCTGCGAAACGCACGATATACAGTGCACTAAACAGTTCCTGCAACAACCGTCAACTACACAGAGATGGAATTCAGTCATATGTTTGCGAATCAAAAACACTTTGTGGTGGGCGAGAAGGGTCGTATCGCTTGTTGTAATAGGAAAACCGCACACGGACGCTGCAGCATCGGCAGCACTTAAGTACGAACAGTTTTTTCAATGCGGAATCTTACTGGCTGAGGCCATTTCTGCTATTAGAGCATTGTTTTGACATGGTGGCATGCAGCCAGATCAAGAAAAAGCTTAGCGCGTGAAACTTCACAGGTGGTAGTCATGACCGCACCTTGGACCAGCCTTGAACGAACCTTGCGCCACGCATTAGCGCCAGACGACGCCAGGGTGTGGTGCAAAGCCAAGAGAAAAGTACCAGAGCTCAAAGAGACAGAAAAAAAATTCAGAGCCCTTCCACTACTGTGAAGATGGAAGCCAGCGAAGCTGTGACTATGGTGGGTCTGCTATAGTGAATATTGCTATAGTGAATTTATATATTATCATTATTGACTATATTGAGCGTCTTCGGCATGTTCGTCAAAGAGCAAGGACACCCGCGTCTTGTTTTCGCCCAGCGCGATGGCCAAGTAGTGCGTTTGCTGCGCCAAGTCGTAATAGACAAGCGTGTGATCCACAGCGTTCATAGCCATGGCACACTGCACGGCATCATCAGGATCCTGACGTCAGGATCCTGAAATAAATGGTTAAACGAGTGTCCGTCCCATAGCGAGTCCAAAGGGCAACTGCTGATAACAGCGCTAGCGCAATCTCTACGTCACGAGACAAAGGGGCTCAGCGATTGGTGGGACGTGCCGCCGCCGAGTATCGTGACACTTGTGAAACAGGCATCGGCGGTGACGAGGGGTATAACAATGTGCCATCCATCATCCGTTTTGACACCTGTGCTAAGGCACAACTGGCGGGAAACCGCCACGCACATGGAGCCAAAGCAAATGCTGATGATGATAGTTTTTTTCTCGACGCAGACACAATCCTGGGGAACCTAGCCCTTAACAGCTTCGCTGTAAAAAACACCAATATTTTGTTGTGATGCTTGGTTTGCCACGCCGTTCTCTATATGATCGATGATCATGAAAATGCCGGTGGTGAAAATAAATGAGCCCTCGAGCTCACGCGAAACGCTGCTTAGTATCGTGAGCGACTAAAAAAAGCGTGGTATCACGCTTTCTTCAATTAATTTAATTCCTGATGCTTAAAGGTTCATTGAGCAAGATGCCGGCTTTCTCTCTCGCAAAACAAAAGGCGTCCGTACATACATACATACATACATACATACATACATACATACATACATACATACATACATGCATGCATGCATACATACATACATACATACATACATACATACATGCATACATACATGCATACATACATAAATACATACATACATACATACATACATGCATACATACATACACAGTATTATAAACTGCCTTATAATTATGCTTCATATTCGCTAGCTATAGACAAGCTCACGTATAACTAAGACAAAGTCAAACAGCAATTAATGGCTAATGATTGGTCTCGCAGGATGGAATCGCTCTCCAAAAATAAATCATATGAAACAAAAAAAGAAGAAATTGAAACTGTAGAAATGAAATAATCCCTGAGATTGTGTTTTTCAACGAAACTCTCAATTCATCTAACGAGAATATGTGGACAATCAAGATGTCAACATGTAACCTTTATAGGCGCCAATATTTGTCAAAGTCAAGCAGTGTCTGTGTGCGTACGTTTCGAAATTTCCTGTTTGCGCTGCGGGGGCAAATATCACTCGCTTATGAAACGACTCCCTTGTTCTTACGCTCAAGTCCCCATTTCTCGAAGCCACGCCGAGCTGTTACGCCGTCGCCAGTTTTATTGCGGTGCGCAATAAACGACGGCGGAGAAGCCCTCCACGTGTTTACACAGCAAGGATTGGTTTTAGTTGAAATTGCGGGCTGCAAAAGCCAACGCAGTTCGTCTTACGTAAAGCGGACGAGACACGAGCCACCGCTTTTTTGTTTTGCTTTTGTCGACGGATTTTCACGTAGCAAACGAAGAAGAACATTGATCAGTACAAAAAGAAAAAGAAAAAGCACGCTCTATATAGGTATATATTCGTTTTATACCTCTCCCACCATAGGCCGCCTACGGGTCGACGAGCTTGTTTTTCAGAGAACAGCGGAAGGTGAAGCTTATTATCTGCCTTTTTTTCTGCAGAAACCCGTCTCGAGTAGCTCCGCATGAAAGAGCGAACGAAGCAGAGATGGAGAAGGGATGTGCGCGATGAATGAGGAGAAGGCGAAAATTGAATTTATTTGGCGGGGACGTGAGAGGCGACGGCAGCACTTCCGCCCGGCGCTCCCCCCTCTTCCTCGCGTGCTCCCCCAAATCTCTCGTCGCCATCGTCGTCGCTAAGTTGCGCTAATTCCAAAATCTGGGAGCACCTCGCCCGTTCGGCCGGCCGCCACCCGTTAACGTTCAGGTGACGACGAACACGAATTCGCCATCTTGCAAAGCCCCACGCTCCGTGGAGCACGGCTCGAAGTGCTCTCTCGCCGGGCGACGGATTTTACTCCTCTACTCGCGGGTCGAGTGCCACGGGACAGAAGGAGTCAAAAAGGAAGAGAGAGAGAGAAAAAGGAGAGCGAGGCTTTTCTCCTCAAAGGAGGCGAACCTCCGGCGACGAGAAAGGCCGCCTTGCATATTCCATCGGATTAGCGGCTGCCGCGAAAGTGCGTTTTTCGCCATCTTGCTCTTCGCGTGCCACGATAGTATATATGCATACATGGGGGCGGGGAAAATAAGCGCCAGAAGGGCACTTCCAGCCTCTCGCCCCGCCGCTCCTGTTGCTGATGCTCGCTAGTCTCCACTTCCCCCTCGCGTTTCCGCCCGCGGAATCTTCCCCACGAGCCATCCAACTTTTAACGAGAGGACCCGCCGCCCATCCGTTCCGTCGGCCTTTTATTTGCGTTTTTTTTTCGCTCCCTCTCTTATTTTTTTTACCCCTACGTCACGTGCGCCGCGAACTTTAAGCCAGTCGCTGCCAGCGTGAATTATGAAATAAAGAACGGATTTTTGGCTCTTCCCTACTTACCCGCCTCCCCTTCTTTTTTACACGCCCTCTCTTTGCCCTCGCCGCGAGCGATTCCTTATTTACGAACACTTTCAGGGTTTTCTCGGCGACGTGCATAATTTCGGCGGATAAGCGCGATGCCACGCTGGGTCTGCACTTACCTCGCGAGACAGAGAGAGAGGAGTGGGGGGGGGGGGGAGATGGGCAGTGGGAGCGAGGGTAGGCGGGGGCGCGGCTTTTCATCAAGTTCTCAACTGGCGCGTGTCTCGCGAATGCAAATGTTTCGACGCGCCGCCGCGCTCTAAGCTTGCAGCACCTATCACCCCGTCCACCCGACTCCTCATCTTTTCTTTTTTTCTTTTTCCCTCACCGAGCACGAGCCTGCGAAAGTGTGGGTCTTATTGTACGGCATCGGCCGATGCAGTTTTTGGTGCCGTGTCACTTCACGCGTCGGCGCATGCGGCGCACCTATCGAGAGTCGCACCGGTTAGGGCCCGTAATCACAGCTTGCTCTTTCATTTGCGTTTTCTCTTTTTATTCGCGTGTGCCACGCTGAAGAACTCGCCCTTCCTTGCATCGGTATTTCTTTCCTTGCTTCTTTTTTTCCTTCTTTTCTACGGTATTGGTTGTAAAGCGGATATATCTTGCCCTCTCGTAGCTTTGAAAAAGTGGACTTTGTGACTTATAATACAGCGACTCCCATAATAGGTGATTCGAACCCGTCGTAATGGCTTAGCGGCTATGGCGTTGGCTGGTATAGCACGAGGTGGCGGCATCAAATCCCGGCCGTGGCGGCCGCATTTTGATAGGGGCGAAATGCAAAAGCGCGGTATACCATGCATTGGGTGCCAGTTAAAAAAACCCAGATTGTCAAAACTAATCCGCAGTCCCCCACTACGGCATGACTCATAATCAGATCGTGGTTTTGGTACGTAAAACCCCATAATTCAATTTTAATTGCTGATTCGATCCTGAGTTTGAATACGTTGATCTCTACTGTTCGAAAACCGTCCAAACGTCAGAATGATGCTCTGGCTGATTTCAAAGGGCTAATACAGAAGAATAAAACATTTGCTAGATATGAAGACTGCTCTAATAAGAATATCCCAGCGTTCGCACATCGGTGGTGCCTTTACGTGCTGTCGTAATCACCTCGCATTATGGTCTCGTGCGGTGCGCATAAATTAGCGTGCCTAAGTATTAGTTTGCTGCATTTTAAAGCAGCGCCCTTCTATTCTCATGTTTTATTTTGGTTTGATTTTGATTGATTCACTAGTAAACTGATTAGTTGGTTTCACCGATCCCAGAGGCTGCCACTGCATCACTACCGCGTCGCTGTCACGGACGTTTATAAATAGGAACGCCGAAATAATTTTGATTACACCCGGGGTTCTTGAAAGCCCATCAGTATCACAGTGCACGGGTGTTACTGCATTCCTCTTCTATCAAATGTAGTGAAATATATCGTAATAATCCCCGTTATTTTATATCTCGATTTTGCAGACCAACTAAAATCTGTCTGGTTCACACATGAAGATTCATAATCCTGGCGCGATATTGCAACATGTGAGGCGTTCGTGGAAAGTCTCCTCGCTTGTGCAACGTATGAAAGTCCATATTTATTTCGGTTTCTCCGAAAAAACTCTAAAAAAGGTTTATTTTCCTCTGAAAGGGGGCTAATCTCTGTGGCATGCTCATCTTGAGGTGCGTCGACACCACAAAGCCTAAGTTGCTGACCACGTGGACTTCGGCCTGCTCCTTTAAAATTTGCGGCCAGCTGATTAGGTCCAGTTACTGCCCCTGTTGTCTCAACTTTATATATTCTGAAGACAGATATCCCAGCTGCGTGGCTATAGCAGCGACCAGCACGTGTGAGATGAGATGAGACGAATTGCTGTCTGAAAGTATAAGCGGCAAAAGATGGTGCTCACTGTGAGCAGTTCTACAGCGAAGCTGTTAAGGGCTAGGTCCCCCAGGATTGTGTCCGCGTGTAGAAAAAAACTATCATCATCAACATTGGCCAGAGCATCATCGTCTTTTTGAGCGCATGGCCCCTCCTGCCTCCCGGCCGGCTGAGCCCCCGCTATCTCTCTTCTCTTGCACCAGTCGACCTTCTTTTATGCTGCGTTCCCCCCTGAGTAGAGTTGGGCCCGGCTGCGAGGCTAGCGCGGCAAGCCTGCTGGAAGCTGCGCCCGACTGGAGTTGAGCCCTGCTGGGAGGCTAGCGAGGCTAGGCCGGTGGCGCTCCTTCTTTGCATCCCTCCACCTCAGCGCCACCTCGTGGAGTCGTATGAAAACGACGGGTTGGCGGCGTTTTTCAACTTAGGATTGTAAAAAAGGGTGCGTTATACCGTGGTTTCCGCCGGATCTTACGTTTGCTTCTTCATTACGTGACGTAGGTCACCCTGGTGACTACGTGAGCACTTGTGTGCGCGCCGCGATTGGCCCGTCTTTAATAAAACGCTTTGACGGTACGGCGATCGCGACTGTGTACGTTCCCCCTGCAATGCCGACAAAAGACATCGAAACGTTCATGATAGACATGTTCGGTTGGGTGATGTCCAACGACGGTACGCCCATTCTCATCGTGGGGGCAATATTCACTACAGCACACCCACCATAATCACAGCTTCACTGGCTTCCATCATTGCAGTAGAGGAAGGGCTCTGCATTTTTCACTAAGAGCATTCACTATATGAATACGTATAAGGGCAGAAATTGTGGAGGTAATATTTTGTGTTGGCGTTGTATTTGATTGCGCGTGGTGAGAGAAGTGGGGATAGTATGCGGGGATAGTATGCGATTTCAAGTAACCGGACATGGCTCGAACAATAATTCGCTTACTTCAACCTTGAAAGGGGAAGATGTGACGGCATAATTCGGCCGATCAAGAACATAACTGGGATATTATCTTAATTAGGCTGGTAATTTGTGCGCATCGCGCTCATCCTGTGGTTCACCACCGCAAATAATGTTTTGCTAAAAGTAAAAGATATATATATATATATATATATATATATATATATAAGAAAAGCGTCTTAATTGTCTCGAACTTATCTTTTATTTCAACTGAAACCGGGGAAATAAATATTCATTCTTCCTCTCATGCACAGTGTGACACGGCTTTTTTTCCGTACATTGAAATAGCTTATATTTCGAATCACCGTCTCATACCTAGGCAAGCTCAGAGCGTTATGACTATTCTCGTTTGGAAAAACGCCTTTTGAAAACAGGACAACGATAAAGCAACGCCTTCGCAGTTATTAATCACTGGGTGCGTGTGCGTTTTGTGTGCGTGTATGTGTCTTTGTGTCGTTTTGGAAAATGTTTATTAAATTTTAGGGTCTTATACGTGCCAACACCACGATTTGATTATGTGGCACGCCGTAGTGGGGGACTGCGGATTAATTTCGAGCACCTGGGGTTCTTTAACCTGCACCAAATGTACGATATACGGGCGTTTTTGCATTTCGCCCTCTTCGAAATGCAGCCGCTGCTGCCGGGATTTGATCCCGCGACCTCGTGCTTAGCAGCGCAACGCGAAAGCCACTAAGCAACCGCCGGCAGGTCGATATTTTAGAACGAAATATCTACCGTCTGTAGCCGGAACACTGTTTCTGACAAAAAAAAAAAAAGAAAGAAAAACCACATACAGCTCCACGGTCTGCCAGCTTAAAATATAAAGTTATTTTATACGCACTATAGAACACGAACCTATTTAACAGTGTTGCCACTTATATATATCATCAGCCTACTTTTATGTCCACTGCGGAACGAAGACCTCTCCCTGCGATCTCCAATTACGCCTGTCTTGCGCTAGCTGATTCCAACTTGCGCCTGCAAATTTCCTAATTTCATCACCCCACCTGTAGTTTTCTTCCGTTCTAGACTGCGCTTTCCTTCCCTTGGCAGCCATTCTGCAAGTCTATAATGGTCCACCCGTTATTTACCTTACGCATTTCATGGTCTGCCCAGCTCCATTTTTTTCTCTGCCAACTAGAAAATTTTGGAGGATGCTTAAGCTTCTCATTTAAGAGTGGAACGCGATAGCATTCGAAGATCCCTGACTGCTTCTCACGCTTCCCGGCAACTGCAGCTTATGTAACCGCAATGTTTACCGGGAAACGCTGGCGGCGAACGCTATGCACGAAGGCGAGCTTTTTGGTAGAAACGCGACCCCTTGCGTGGGCCGATCTTCTGTTATAGTTTCGCGCTTTTAATAATTCAGTGTGAGAAGACTGAATATCGGCTATCCCCGTTCGCTATCTGATCCGCACCGCTCTCTTTCTGTCTCTTAACGTTGCGCCTAACATTTTCGTTGCATCGCTCTTTGCGCGGTCCTTAACTTTTTCTCGAGCTTCTTTGTGAACGCACAAATGTCTGCCCCATATGTTATAGCCCCAGTAGAATGCAGTGATTATACACTTTTCTTTTCAACGACAGTGGTAAGCGCACAGTCAGAATTTCGTAATGCCTGCCATATATATATCCCTTGAAAAAGGTCGGGCCACCGACCGAAACTGTTGGGTAAATAAACTAATAGATAATCTGCGACGATGTGCTTCTAATTTTTCTAAATGCGCTTGGCCCATTGAACAATCTAGTTACTAATATATATATATATATATATATATATATATATATATATATATATATATTGTCACGACCTCGCAGGAGACGTGGAAGCAGGCGTACAGCACGTATACAAGCACTTTATATGAGCAGCAAACGCAACGTCGTTGTCGTCTCTGTTTTTCTACCCGCGCGCTACTTCAGCGTCGTTTCCATGGCCGGGCACATACCCGCGGCGACGATGTAGCATGTGGCATTTGCCCCTCCCTTGAAAGAAGCATCGTCCCGATGCGCCAAGCGCCCAAGAAAGTGCAGTGATGGTGCAAAAGTGAGGTCATGATGCAAAATATGGCTTCATACGAAGCACGTGCACAACCTCGGGCAGATGCTGCCGGCGTTTGGAGCAGTAAGGACTGTCGGGCACAACTTCATAATTCACGTCACTGATGCGGCGTAGAACTGTGTACGGCCCGAAGTATCTTCGCAGGAGCTTCTCAGATAGCCCCCGCCGACGAATAGGAGTCCAAACCCACACCTGGTCGCCGACGTTGTACGTGACGGGTCTGTGTCGAAGATTGTAGTGTCTGGCATCGTAGTTCTGTTGCGCTTGGATGCGCAAGCGTGCAAGCTGCCTTGCTTCCTCGGCGCGTTGCGTAAACTCCTCGGCACCAGTCTCGTGATCACCACACTCGTGTGGCAGCATCGCGTCCAACAGTGTTGTTACTTCCCGGCCATAGACGAGGCTGAAAGGTGTCACGCGTGTTGTCTCCTGGCGAGCCGTGTTGTACGCAAATGTAACATATGGTAAAATCTCGTCCCAGTTCTTGTGGTCGACGTCGATGTACATACTCATCATGTCTGCCAGAGTCTTATTCAAGCGTTCTGTCAGCCCATTGGTTTGGGGGTGATAAGCGGTTGTCTTGCGGTGAGTTGTACCACTTAATCGCAACACGGTATCCAGAAGCGCGGCCGTGAAAGCAGAACCTCTGTCGGTAATGACCACTGCGGGGGCGCCATGCCTTAGGACGACGGCTTCGATGAAAAATCGTGCTGCTTCGGCTGCTGTTCCCCGCTGGAGAGCACCTGTTTCGGCGTATCGGGTAAGATAATCAGTGACGACGATTATCCATCTATTGCCGGCAGAAGACACTGGAAATGGACCTAAAAGGTCCATGCCAACTTGTGCGAACGGCGCTTGTGGTATCTGAACAGAATGCAGCAGTCCAGCAGGTTTGACGGGTGGGGTTTTGCGACGCTGGCAATCAAGGCATGTCTGGACATAACGTTTCACGACCGGCGCAAGTCTTGGCCAGTAATACTTCAGCCTAAGTCTGGATAATGTGCGGGAGTAGCCCAAATGACCAGCGGTCGGCTCGTTGTGACAGGCGTGTAGGACTTCGTTCCGTAGAGATGCGGGAACGACAAGTAGGTAGCTGCTGCCACTGGGTGAAAAGTTCTTTTTGTAGAGAACGTCGTGACGCAAGCAAAATGAAGGCAGCGCTCTGGCGAATAACCTCGGCACGCAGCTTGTTTTTCCCTCCAAGTAATCAATAAGAGGAACCAGTTCTGCGTCCTCGCGTTGCAGGCGTGAAACGGCGACAGCGTCTACCATGCCTAGAAAAGCCGCGTCGTCATCGTCGTGCAATGCAGTCTCAACAGGCGACCGAGACAGGCAGTCGGCGTCGGCGTGCCGCTTCCCCGATTTGTAGACAACAGTGAAGTCGAACTCCTGGAGCCGAAGGCTCCAGCGTGCTAGCCGACCAGCTGGATCTTTTAAATTAGTCAGCCAGCAAAGTGCATGGTGATCACTGACGACGGTGAAACAGCGACCGTATAGATATGGGCGAAATTTGAGGATGGCCCAGACTACCGCGAGGCACTCTTTTTCTGTAGTGGAGTAGTTAGTCTCCGTTCTGGATAGGGTCCTGCTGGCGTACGCAAGCACTCTTTCGGTGCCGTCCTGCCGCTGAAGAAGCACTGCGCCAAGGCCGACATTGCTAGCATCGGTATGAAGAATCGTCGGGGCGTCTTCGTCAAAGTGTGCGAGCACAGGAGGCGTCTGCAGCCGCTGCCGTAGCTCGTCAAATGCCCGTTGCTGCTCTTCGCCCCACACGAAGGGGACATCTTCGCGGGTGAGATGTGTTAATGGACACGCGATGCGCGAAAAGTCCGCAATAAACCGCCGGTAGTAGGCGCAAAGGCCCAGAAAACGTCGCACGGCCTTTTTATCAGATGGCGTCGGGAAATTAGCGACGGCAGCGATTTTATCAGGGTCAGGTCGAACACCTTCATGACTAACCACATGACCGAGGAATTGAAGTTCCTCAAAACCAAAATGGCACTTTTCCGGTTTCAAAGTTAGGCCTGCTGAGCGTATTGCCTCAAAGACCGTCTTCAGTCTCCGTAAGTGTTCGTCGAACGTGGCGGAGAAAACAATCACGTCGTCGAGGTACACTAGGCAGGTTTGCCATTTGAGGCCTGAGAGTACCGTGTCCATGAGTCGTTGAAACGTTGCTGGCGCAGAACACAAACCGAAGGGAAGCACCTGAAATTCATAAAGTCCATCGGGTGTCACAAAAGCGGTCTTTTCACGGTCTCTCTCATCAACTTCGATTTGCCAGTAGCCGCTTTTCAAGTCCATCGACGAAAAGTAACGTGCGTTTCGTAGCCGGTCCAGTGAATCATCGATACGCGGTAGCGGATAAACGTCTTTCTTTGTGATCTGGTTGAGTTTTCGATAGTCGACGCAGAAGCGCAGACTACCGTCCTTCTTTTTCACCAATACGACAGGCGATGCCCACGGACTCTTAGATGGCTGAATAACTCCGTCCTCAAGCATCGTCTTCACTTGTTTTTGGATTGCCTCCCGCTCTTTTGGTGCTACACGATAAGGATTCTGCCGGATGGGTCTTGCGTCGTCTTCGGTGATAATACGGTGCTTGGTGAGCGGCGTCTGGCTAACTCTTGACGTTGATGCGAAGCAGCTGTTAAACTCATTGATGAGCTCAAGAAGGCTGTTGCGTTCGATGGGCGATAAAGTTCGACTGACATCAACCACAGGTGCAGGCATAGGCGCGGTGGACGCCGCGTGCTGCACTGAGAGGCAGTCTTGTATTGGGGCAATTTCGTCGAAGTAAGCAACAGCAGTGCCTTTAACAATCTGTCGACGTTCCCTGCTAAAATTCGTCAGCAGGAGTTCAGCATGTCCGTCGAGTACATTAATTACGGCCCTGGCGACGGAAACGCCCTGACTCAGTACTAGTGCGTTGATGTGTTCAGCGACGCCAGGCCCGGTGTGCAAGTTATCGCAGATGACAGGCACGAGGGAACAACTTCGCGGCGGAAGCGTGACGTCGTCGTCGGCGATACGTAAACGCGGTCGCTGGTCATCCGCGGGGTCGACGTCTTCGGAGCTCGTAGCAAATGTCACCATGCGGTCGCGGACATTAATAACTGCACCGTACTCCCTCAAGAAATCCATTCCCAAAATAAGTTCTTTACAGCACTCAAAGAGAATGACGAGGGTGGCAACGAAGGCTGAACCGGCGATTATGATTCTGGCTGTGCATTTTCCAATCGGCGTCATCAACTGGCCCCCGGCAGTTCTGATGTTGGGCCCGGTCCAGGGCGTCTTCACTTTTCTTAGTCTGTCGGCTAGCTTTAGACTTATTATCGAAAAATGCGAACCAGTGTCAACGAGAGCGGCCACTTGGTGGCCGTCAATGCTAACGACAAGATCGGCGCTGACGGCGTCTGTTACATGTGGTGTGGTTTGAATCGTCGGAGTCGTAGAGTCATCGATCGTCGGTGATGGGGGTTCTTGGGAAGCTGGACGGTTTGCAACCTCACCCCCGGAGGTCGCTGCCTCTAGTTTCCCCGGCGCGGGCTAGGAGACCTGCCCCTAGAGGCGTCAGAAAAATCGCGACGGGTTGGTTGGGTGTAACGAGCCGGTGATGGGGAACGCGATCGAGGCGTCGTTGAACCTTCCGGTCGAAAGTTGGAAGGATTGTCGTCGCATGTACGTGGAGCGTCAAACCGAGGGTAACTATAGTTGGTGGGAAATCTGGGAAACCCAGCTGCGCGGTAGTGGCAAGCTCGATAAACATGTCCGGCTTCACCGCAATGAAAGCATAGCGGCCGGCGGTCAGCGGTGCGCCACAAATCGGTTTTTCGTAGCGGATAGGCGGCAGGGAATTCTCCGTAAGACCGCGGCGCAGCGATCGGCTGTCGGCGATACGGCATTGCTGGCGGCGGCTGTGACTGTCGAAGATAGGGCGTCGGGGATGGCGGCGGTGGCTGCGTCGGAGTGGTCGACGGTGTCAGCAGCATCGAAGTGGCGGGAGGTGGACGACAAAGAGCTTCCGCGTATGTGCATCGTCGCGGCGCCGCTTGCCAGTCGGGCGAAGAAAAGGCCTGTCGAACTTCCTCCCGGACGACATCAGCGACAGAAGCCACCGCTGGTGCCATGGGAGCAATTCCGAGCTGCCGGATCTCCTCTCGCACAATCTCTCGGATAACTTCACGCAGAGATGTGCCGCCGCTCTCAGGTAGCAGTGAAGCATTTGTTGGCGAGCTCGCGCGATCGTATTGGCGGTACCGCTGCTGTAGTGCCCGTTCGATAGCGGTAGCCTCCTTGGTGAATTCGGCCACTGTCGTCGGTGGATTCCTCACGAGTCCGGCAAACAGCTGCTCCTTCACTCCCCGCAAGAGATAGCGCAACTTCTTTTCTTCGGCCATCTCAGGATCTGCTCTGTGGAAAAGGCGGGCCATATCTTCTGCAAACATGGCAACGCTCTCATTCGGCTTCTGAACACGAGATTCGAGAAGGCGCTGCGCATTGTCTTTTCTGTCGCTGCTAGTGAATGTGTCTAGCAGCTGGGTGCGGAAGGCATCCCATGTGGTCAGGCTCCTCTCCCGGTTCACAAACCATGTCCGCGCACTGTCTCGAAGAGCAAAATAGACATAAGACAGCTTTTGCCGGGAGCTCCATTCATTATGACTGGCGACACGCTCGAACTGGTCCAGCCAATCTTGGACATCTTCAATGGCGTCACCATGGAAACTTTCTGGGACCATAGGATGCTGTAGCGTCACCTGCGATGGAGTTGCAGTGGCCATGGCGGTAGTACTTAGACGCGGTCCGGTAGGATCCTGCAAGGGGTTGAACTCGGGCGTCAGGCCTAGCAGGCGGCGGCTGTACCGGTGAACCGGAGTTTCGACGAGCGAAGGCGATTCCGCGTTCGATGGATGGCT
Source organism: Dermacentor silvarum (assembly GCF_013339745.2). Classification (NCBI taxonomy): domain Eukaryota; kingdom Metazoa; phylum Arthropoda; class Arachnida; order Ixodida; family Ixodidae; genus Dermacentor; species Dermacentor silvarum. The sequence goes on from NC_051154.1 coordinate 23,289,841, forward strand.
CCGCGAAGGGGTGCTAAGCATGAGGCAATCCTACCCAGCACCTCCACCAGTGTCACGACCTCGCAGGAGACGTGGAAGCAGGCGTACAGCACGTATACAAGCACTTTATATGAGCAGCAAACGCAACGTCGTTGTCGTCTCTGTTTTTCTACCCGCGCGCTACTTCAGCGTCGTTTCCATGGCCGGGCACATACCCGCGGCGACGATGTAGCATGTGGCAATATATATATATATATATATATATATATATATATATATATATATATATATATATATATATATGCGTGTTTGTGTGTCATGCGCATATGAATACTTCCGTGAAATACTATAGGTACAGTATACCGCAAACGGAATAATAAATCCGGCCTGAAACTATGTCCAGAAACTAATCGGCTTTCGAAAGTAACTAAACTTAATTCGCTACACTTTCCTGCCGTTACGACGCAAGTGCATTGCGTCGCATGATCGTAAGGCTGCATGATCGTTTTGTATATACTTTCGCAGTGTCGCGTGTTGCCCGCGTGTCTTGTGTACGGAGCTGGGGTCCACTCCCTTACGCGCCCGGGTGGTGGCCGTCTCTGTTTTGAGTCTGTTTTGAGGGGTCAGAAGGCCAGCGCGGTGTCGGGTGACGGGCCACGGTGGACGCCAGGGGGGCGCGGTGTGGATGCGCGGAACGGATTCGGAGAACGCCGGCTTGTGCGCACTGAGTTGGCATCCCGTCGACGGTCATAATAGGTCCACGTGGACGGACCTTGATTGGGACTGCTGTGCGCGGTGCTGGCTCCCGTGTCCTGCGCTGGCTAGGGACGACGCCGGTGTTTAGAGTGACCACGTGTTGCGTGTACGGAGTGGGTGTCCACTCGCCTACGCGTCCGGGCGGCGGCCACTCGGACCTTGTTCTTGGAGTGCTGAGAAGGGCCCGCGTGGTGTCCGGTGACGGCTTACGCACGGTGCGCGCGGTAGAGGCACGGCACGCATGCCAGGAACACATTCGGAGAACGGGAAACACCGAGTTCGGATGCCCCCGACGGTCATAATTTTTCCACGCGGACAAACCTTGAGTGAGACTGCGGGACGCGGTGTTGTGGCACCGGTTCCCGAGTCCTTTGCTGGCTAGAGACGCCACCAAAGTTTGGGAGGGCCTAGTAATAAATGTCACAGTTTCGCCCTAAGGGCGAAGCAATGAATACGATAGCAACACAGCAATGTCATACGAAGTAAGGTGAGCGGCTTTGGTAGCAATATGAATTGTAGTAAACATGAGCTGATTAAGTAAGGAGGTGTGCTGCGGCGTAAGTAGACCGACATGACGAGAGACTCGATGACCACGAGAAGGCGCGTGTGAAACGGTGGTGTTGATGAGAAGCGCTTCCCGTGGGCAGCGCGTGCGAAGGGACACATCTGTAGCGCTGCACTGGCGATCCGGGCAGCATTGCATGTGTAGCGTGCGTTGGAAAATGTGGCCCGACTATTACTAACTGAATGAACAAGCGTGGTGTGAGCGCGCACAAACAAACATGAATAGCTCACACTGAATGACTGCAGACAACGACCGTCAAAACTCTGGCAGCAAGCGGATACGCCGCAGCGGCGAACGTACGTGCGGTCTATCGCTTCAACGGAAACTGAGCGCATAAAGGTCAGAGCCGTGTGGAGATAAGAGACGGTGCGAGCGAGCGACGATCGCGGTTGTTGGCAGCGTAGAAGTGCGCCCCCCCCCCCCCCCCCCCCCCCGCTCCGGCGCTGGCTTACCGCTTCCTTGCTTGCGCGTGGGAGAGATAAGAGACTGTGCGGACGAGCGACGAGCGCGGTTGTTGGCAGAGAAGTGCCCCCCCCCCCCCCCCCCTGCTCCCTCCGGCGCTGGCTTTCCGCTTCCTTGCTTGCGCGTGGGAGATTGAGTGCGTTCGCTCTCCGTGATAGCGCGCGTCCCCGCACGCTTCCGCTGGGGCATACGGCGCGCGGCGAAGATTTTATCTATACGGAACCTCACGGCGACGCCGACGGCGTGCCTGGCGTGTTTCACTGAGGCCGCCACTGACTACGCGGAAATAGGAAAGGGAAACGGAGTTGTAGGAAGAAGGAAAAGAATTTTGTTGTCCAAGACGTTTACTTTTAACAGTAAGCCCATCTCTTTGGGTTGTGGCTTAACAAATGTTTAACTCTCATTGGCAATCACTTCTGTGGGACGGGCCAATGGCCCTACTGCCCTTTTTCTTCGTCTGTTTGAGCTATAATAATCCAGACGATATCCCGTCCCTCAGTCTGGCCTGAAATCAGGATAGCTGATAGATCGGTGAGGCTCCGTACAATGTACGTTAAAGGGAGCCTGGGCTGTAATCAGATTTGCTGATAAATCAGTGTGACGCCATACTACTCTGGGCTAACAGTAATTGAGACAGTCGTAGAGTGAGACATTGTTTCTCTATTGTTCAATTTGTAATTAAGTTGTTTTATCTGCCATGTAGCAGTATAGAAAAGTTTATGCATAAACGTCTTGTTCATCTGGTCTGCCTCACTTCCTGTCTGCGCATGATCATCGCTGCCGATCACCACACGAGAGACTTCCCGTTCCAGCAAAGTACGCAGAAGAAGGAGAACGAACCAACGAAACTTTACTAGCATTATAAAGTTGAAGGCTAAAGTTACTGAGTGTTCGTGTGTCAACAGCGCACCGCTTACAAGTCAGTGTCAACAAATCATTCGCAACAGAGTACGCAAATAGAGCTGACGCACCTTCATGCACAGAACGCGAGAGAAGAAAATCCAGACTTCCAGAACCACAGCAGAAAGCGCAGGAATTAAAGAGACGTCGCGCTTTCGATCGAAAGCACGTTTTCATGCTTGTTATGTCTTTTGTTGTTGCTTGTTTGTTTGTTTGTTTGTTTGTATGTTTGTTTGTTTGTTTGTTTGTATGTGTGGTTGTTTGCTTGTTTTAGCCGCCGAGTATTCCGCCGCTGAGAGCACCAGAAACTCGGCCCGGCGACGCAATCATGGAGGCACCTTTTTATGTCTTTTTGCAAGGCCGCTAACTTGAATTCGCAGAGGGGAACGCTCATTTTCATTTCAACGTCAGCCAAGGCGCGACGAGAAAGGAGATACGTCTCGCGACGGAAACGCCGTGTGAAGAGCAAGCAGCCAGAGACAGCGAAGAATAAGGCCGGTGTTGTGGCGCTATCACTGCAGCAGCGACGCCCCCTCGGGAATCGAGCGCCGAAAATAAAACACGAGGTTATCACGCAGATGGCGAAAAGCAGGACGCACGGGAAAAGGCGGCGAGAGTGGGTGTGCCGCCCGAGAAGCAGCACTTGCCAACGGGAAGAGCACTGGGCGACGAACAAATAAACAGAGGGGCGTGGAAGTAAAAGAATGGCTTTGGACAATGTGTACAACTTATAGCCAAGAGAAGGAAGAGGGCGCGCTATAGGGTTGAAGGCCAGTGTGAAACGAATCTGTCGGAAGGGGGCGCGCGGGGTGAGATAAAAAATAAAGAAACCAGGCAGTCGCTCCTGCAGCGGCAGCTGTCGGGCGAACGTCGGGACGGGAAAATGCGGGACGCGCCTTGGTTGTCGGGCCACGCGAGCAGCTGTTGCGGCTGCCGCACCGAAAAGGGGCCGCCGGGGTGGTAGGGGTGCCAAAATCAAGCGCTTTCCAAATGACAAATCAATAACTTTCAAGGCAACTTTCAGAAGCAGGGAGGCACACGGGGTGGCAGCAGGGGGCACGCATGTAGCGCCGCGTGTGGGGCGCGCGCCCATACGAAAAAGGGGGGCGCAAACACGCTCGCGCGGCGGCGACGCTTCGCGCCGGCGTTCGCCGCCTCGCGACAGGTGCTTCACCCTTCGGCCACCGCTGGCGCACCCTAGTCTCGAAAAGAAAACTGAGACATAGAGAGGTTGCAGGCCCCAATCACAGATTCTAGCCGCCCATTGCAGCAGCACCGCGGGCGGTGACGACGCGAAAAGTTGAACGCAGCTGGCTCCTTTCAAGCGTTCCAAAATGCTCGTAGAGCGAGAGAATTCGCGCGCAGGGCTTCGACGCGCTTCTCTGCTAGCGCCGAAGCACTTATTTTGCCATTTTTCCGACAGGAAAAATAGACGGAAGAAATGTGGAGAGCTTTCTACGTGTGCCCAAATGCAGTAGGCACTGCTGGGTTCGACACTATGCAGGTCTTCTCATTGAAAAAAAGTAGCCAACTAGATTACAATGAGGACGGATAGAGAGGGTTTGATGGCGAACACGTTACGGCCTATTGCACAGCATCATGGTTAAATGATGATGCGAATGGCTCACTTTACGTTTAACATTTGTTATTTAAGTGCCCTAACACCGTCACGACAGCTCGGCCACCTTAATATGTTGCTATGTCGGACCAGCTGCGCGAAGTCCTGCTATCAACATTAAAGCATGATCTGGCACAAAAGCATTTTTAGCCCATGTTTCAGCGTTAAGAAACAAATTATGTCTATTAACGCTGTATTTTTGCATATTGAATCATTGAAGATTTTTTAGCCCGAGGGCGCTAACCTAAAAAAAAAAAAAAAAAAAAAACCAATGTAACCTTGATAAATGCCGTAAGGAAGCTGGAATAGGATTCTCTGATATTTAGTATATTACGACTAACAGTTGCCATCAAGGATGATGAAGCGCTACCAAACTATGCGGTAATTCGTACAGGCAAGCTACAATGAAAAGAACTTGAGTAAAGCCAGCACCCGAAGAGGGTGATCAAGTTTCACTTACTTTTTTTTTTTTAAGAGTTGACATGAAACCCCATGCCTGTAAATATTAAACTGTTTGCTGTCGATTTCTATTTCTGCCAAGAAGAAGACTCGTATAATTACCAAATATATGTAATTAAGCGCTGGATTGTTCCTAAATTTCACAACGGTTGACAAATGTCCCTTACTAATTATTCATCTGTTGTTCCGAAACTAATCAGGATAAAATGCATGCCGGAATTATAGTATACTCTGAGTAATGCCTCGATCAATCGGGTTTCTTAGCACAATTACCTTTGCTTACTGATAGCAGATGTTTTCTGGTGTAATGCTAATGCAAATGATGTCAGATTGAATGCATTGAAAATGCGTTTATTCATCAGAAGAAACTGATGACTTGCTCACTCCTCCCCAAAAAATGAAAGAGAATAAAAACAGAGGACCTCATAAAACGAAAACAATTTGCCATACTACTTTTCGAATACCCCTTCGTTGGTTTCGATTTGATAAACACCCCATAACAAACTCGATGGAATACAAAGAAAGATAACCCAGTGAGCTTCACTTTTAACAAATACTAAATAATCGATTTACTTACCTAATCAATAAAGACAATAGGCCGTTTCAGTATTCAAAGCAGTGCCAAAATATATATGTAAAGTTAATGCATCTGCTCCTTCACGACCAGCTAAATACTGACATCGCAAGATTGACGTCCACCGCGTAATAGTGCCTTTCACGTAAGAAGCCTTCTTTCACGCTCAGAAAATGCTCTCACTGTACTAAATGTCTCACTCAAACCTTACAACAGTAATAGGAATCAGGATCAGCTTAGATCATCCCCAATACTAACAAAGAATTGCTTGACCAGTTGCTAACGACAGTCGAGTAACCAGCCGAGTCGCAAAATGAGGAAGACAACGAAGAATGAAGACATGAGACACCTAGCTGGAAGGACAGCGCTATCTATGAAAGAACCTTCGTGTCCCTGCAATATATTATATGTCTGTAATATATTATGTGTCTGATCGGTGTCTGTACAAGCACGATGCCCTTAGCTTGTTTAACTGTCAATACTGTAGTTTATGAATACTTATAGCACTCTGCATGCACTTTCGCCGGTTTAAGAAATATTTTTCACTCCTTTTTTTTTTTTTTTCGCGTCGGAAAGTGATCAAAAATCGCAACCTGCGTGGCTGCTGTAGCAGGCTTTCTTTTTTCTCCTTCAGATTCATTCATGCTTTGTTGATGGTTCCGGGACCAGAAAATTAAAAAAAAAAATCATTCGCAAATAAGTTAACAAAAAATGAATCGGGCAAATACCAAGCGAAAATACGAGGACAAAATTAACCCAAACAGAACAGCAAGAACACATGCACAAAAAGATCGACTTTCTTTGCATCATATTCAGGGGAGTGCAGCCAAATAGCGGACCGCGTGCCTCCGTGTATGTTTTCTTTCCACTGTAAAACCAAAGGCTCATCGCCCATCCCTTTAGATCACCAAGCATGCTAGATGGAAGTCATAATTAAGTTAAAATAGTTTTGCTGCATTTTTCGAGTAGCAGTTTCATTAATGCCTCCGTGTACTCCACACGTCTTAGAAATGCATATAGAACTCCAGCGTCTGTGCCAGTCCCATAAGCGAATGCGGATTGAGCAGGGCCGAGGGCTTCGAAAATAAGTGCTGCACATACAAGTCCTTACCATGTGAGGCAGCCTACTACGTTTCTTCCATTGCTTGCCCAATAATCACAGCGTATCTTCTACATTCTAATAAACAAGAGACTGCCTCCGCCACGGTTCCGACCTCTCTTCACCTGCCTATGGACGCCAAATCCAGCGCCCACTTTTGCCGTAGCTGCCGTAGGCCAGACTTGCTTGCCAGCCAGCCACTATACACATTCGGCCGTATACGGGAGCTGATTCCCTCGAGGGCGCTTCTATGTCTCCATTGTGCCAAGACCGTAGCGCGCTTCTAACGAGCAAAGCAAGCGACGGCGCAGCAAAGTGGGCCGACAGGCGAATCCGAGGCCCCAGTGTCGAGTGCGGAGAGCGGGCGAAGCGGCCGGAGGACCTCGCCAAACATCGCCAATCGACGTCGTTAGCATCGCTCCGCGCTTTTGGGTCTTAGCACCAGCGCCTCTGGCGCGCGCGCGGACCAATCGAATTATGCGCAGGGAACCGCGGGTCCTGCGTCCTAACGACGTTTTAATGCACGCTCGGGTTTTGACGCCGCACGCGAGTTTTCGAAGCGGTTCTGATTAATGGGAGGCGAAGCAAAGTTGAAGAAGGAAAACAGCGAAGGCATAAAACTGGAGACCAGGGAAGGGTAACCGGGGCGGCAAGGAGGGAATGAAGCAGCCTGCAAAACTCACGCGGTGAGCGCTCCGAGATCGCCGGGCTTCGTTTCCCGAGGTAGCACTTGAGAATTTGTGTGCGAGTGCGGTGACCGCGACAGTGTTTCAAAATAGGCACCTCCTCCCTCTGTCTCATCATTCTAGAACCCCTTGATTGGTGCTGGGCGTGCGGATCCCGCTGCAGGCTTAGCGAGCATCTGCTACTGACGGGGCATCTAAACTCGGGTATATCTTATGAGCACCTGCAAGGAATAGTGGAATTGGTAGAGGTGGGCTCGTTGAAATTACATGCGAACTAGCCTGTATTTGAAGTCTGAATAAGGATATCACGGCACGGTCGGTTTTGATTATGTCAACAGCACCCACTAACCTTTACAAGATTAGCAGCAGACAGAATAGCTACATCAATTGAAACTATACGCCTGCAACTGGCGTGCTGCGGTGGGAGATCAAGAATAACTGCGGCATGACATCTCAGCCGAACCACTTTTTTATTATTTGCAAAAATGGTCGGAACCATTTCTTTTTATTTCGGTGCCTTGTTCGAAATGGGAGTAGCTTGCCACCAAGCGATAGTTATGATGGTTATTTACTGTTCACGTATACGACTTGGCAAGGTAGTCAGACATGTTTGCATGAAAATATCAGGAATAAAAACAATGCCCAGCGATTCACGCCGAAAGCTGCAGCTTCAATTTTGCAGGAAATGAGCAAATAGCGAGTCTGTCAGCGTGAAACGACGTTTACAAGCTGTTGTTCTCTAGAAACTGCCGGTCAGAAGACACACAGGAAGCAAGGACAGTCGTGACTTTCCCAGGACAGCACAAATGATCCTAGCGGTGCAGCTTGTGACAAACGTAAAAGGGACAAAAGACATTTCTCGAAGCACATCGCCCAAAACTTGTCGAGGCTCAAACCCCGCCCTGCGGCGACTGTCAGCCGTTGAACACTGTTCATTGACAGGTGAGATAACTGGACAGCAAAATTTTTTCTTTTGCCATTTCTTTCAACGTTCCATGCCGTGCTGCAGACTTCCTGCAACACTTTGCCGTTGGCCGACTTAAACTTATAGCCTAACTCATAGCTGACGCAATTTTAGTTGGAAAGCTGGTCCATCAGAAAGAAATCTCGTTGTGAAAATCCCAGCTTGCAATATCAGCACAGAAATCTATGCATCTATCATGAAAACAGCAGTTCCTTGTATGCCTCATGTTCAGTTCAACAGCTTTCGAAAGAAGTACAGCCTTTAAGCTACCTTTTCCTGGGGTTGCAGCATATGGAAAAGCGTCGCCGTGCGCACCTTTGTGATCGATATTTCCCCGTACTAAATCTGTGCAGCGTCGTGTGAGCTGGCTATGTTAGCGGCAGATTAGAGGCGCACTCCACGATGTCTTTCGCAGGCAAGTATGATGCGTTATTATTGAAATGTTGACTATTGTGCCATTGGTAATGGCGAGTGGTCATCAAAAAAGCTGCAGCTAATCCCCAAATGTCTCCGCGTGTTATGAGGTTCGTTAACCCGCGATCTGATTAGAAAGCTCTAGTTTTTACGGTGGTGCAGCAATGTAATGGGAAAGAGCGTGTGCTCCGTCTTACGTCCTTTAAGGTGGTTTACCTTCTCACTGCGCAATGGGTACAGTTTTATATTCCCGCTTCTTTCTTAGCGTCATGGCGGTATTACTCTGGCGTGCCAAGCAACAACGGCGACTGCTCTGGAGGTAAGTCGCTTCAGCTGATGCCTTCGAGGCAGCGCCAATCTGGCGCACCTAGAAGTGTCTGTCGAAGAAAAATGCCACAAAGCCTATTGCTCCTAAATGTTCCAAAGGATCAGCTTTTCACGACGCAGCAGCGGAGGTGGGGGATTCGTTGAAGCGGCTTTAAGGTGGGTTTGGCAAGAGCGCCAGAGGGGAAATAAGAGGAAGTACAAACGAGAGACAGAGAGAGAGAGAGCGAGAGAGAGAAAGGAAAGCAGCTAACGTGGGAAATAAGAGACGTTACGACTCAATCTGACATATAACGACGCAGATTCCTCTTGGTACTTGATTTATAGAACTGCAGCAGGGCGACATTAATAAATAAAAGCAAGAGGGGGGGAAAGCAGCGAACGCCGCAGATATCGAGGAGCAACTTACAAATCCTCAGGTTTTTCTTCCGGAAAGTTTGTTTCCTTTCTCACAGCCTACGTTTTGCTTGTTTGTTTCACTAACTCCATTCTTTTATACTAAGCCTTCACCGAATTAGTGAGCGCTTTCTCAGCTTTCTGGCAGCACCCACGAGAGAAAGAGAAAGAACATCTGAAACGTGCGCGTCCTAAGTGCGGAGGTGGGAGAGTCCAGAGTGGCCATTTCAGATCTCTTTCCGCTACAAAGTTAATCTTCCTTTTTTTTTCTTACCGTATCTCTCTCCCTCTCTCTTTCTTTTTTGGTTCGCGCTAAGTCTCCGGAAATGGGACTTCCAAAAGCCCACAAACACAGAAAGGTGCTTTCTGGCAACGACGACTCGCGCGCAGAAGAGCCGCACTGCGAGAAACGGGTGCGCGGAGTCTCCGCAGAGGATGAAGGGACAGAAGAGAGCGCTCAGCATACGAACCTCCTTGATTTGATTAAAAGTAAAGCACGCGTCAGCGTCCCGCTCGACTGTGCGGCGCGCGCGCTGCTTCTCTGTCGCTACTCAAAGGGGTTCCTCCGTCTCTACGCGGGGCTCAAACATGGAACTGCAAAGTGTGACTGTGGCGCTGTGCGCTCAAGGTATGCTCAAGGCGTACCTTGAGCACATAAAGAAAAACTCCCGAAGAAAGCTCCCATCAACAGTACTGTAACAGCGCAGGTTACGATGGTGCAAACATCTCAAGAGTAAATTTCTGAGAAGCGGGCTCTTTCCCTTGATTTAATTGTGCAACGGGGCAACCAATCCCGTGTCTGCAGCAAAAACCTGCTACCTGTGCGCTAAGCGTTCTTGCATGCTGGCTGACGTATGCTGCGAACGGTCGGAGGACGCAAAGAAGGAGCATGACCATGTATGTTTGCGTTGTCGGTATTGGTTCTGCACGCGCTAAAGCTTACGTTTGCGCCTAACAATTCGCGTGGTAACAAGCAGTGTCATGCACTCTTTGTTGATTGTCGAGCTTTATTTCCATGCTGTCGAGCACTTGGATACTCAGTAAAGGTTTCATTATCCTGTATGATACTTTTCTTGTGTATTCACTTGGTGGCAGAATGTGCAAAAGTACCTCCTTGAAGTCCTTGTTTTTTTAAAACTTTATTTAAACAATTCTTAAGCATGCCTTGAAATACTTTTGATTACGATTTCCTACGTGCGATTCTTAATGTTTCTTAATGTTTAATAATATCTTAATATCTTAATATCTTAATTAATTTCTTAATATCTTAATGTTTAATACACACATTTGTGCGAAATGTGCAAAAATACGAAAATGAAGAATAATTCAATCCCATGGCAGGTTTTTAACTGCATAAAACGCTTGTATATAGGTGGCACGAGGCTAATTTTAGCACAAATTCCTCACATGTAGCCTCGTTGGACTCGTTGACGTCACCGATCACAAACATTTCGTCAAATACCTTTCGTCACACGCCAAAAGCAATCCAAAAGTAAGGTAGATCATCTTAAATTCAAGAAAATTCCGTGAAATGCTCTCTAGTGTCTAAGCTAGCGCAATAAACTATATGGCATAGTTTGTATACCTGTGCTAATTTTTGTATATCCAGTTGTCCTATAAGTGTCCATTTCGTGCACTGAACACAGCATGCCTATTGAACTGGTGCAGAGTGGGGCAGAGTGGTGCAGCACTGGTGCATTCGGTTACGCGTGCTCTTTAACAATTGGTGTTCATTTTGCGGCATGAAACTCAGTTGGTTCGCTCTATTCGCGTTTCGCAACAGTAGTTTTCTGCAAACGCGAAGTGTCTGGGCCGTCTTGGTTGGCACTGCAAGCACTGCAGTATGTGCGGCGCTGGCGCCACAAAATTGAGGTATAGTAGTCGACGCCTGCAACGCCCGCCCCGTGCTATATCATTAGTTTGAAGGCGAGCGGGCGCTCCTTATTGTCTCTTTCGTAAGCGACCAGATCAGCATTGCTCGGTATAGTCACAGGAACGACTTCTGAGCTCTAGATTCGAGTCCACAATCCACCTCGTCAGAATTTCATAACGCAGCACGTTTCTCGACGCTTGGCAGGCGTGCGCTCCAGCGCAACGGGCTCAGAAATTAGAGCAAATTAAGCCGACTGCCGAGGCCACCGATCAAAACGTTCAAGGGCCGAGGCTTTCGAAACTACAGCTTTGCGTCGCCGAGAAGCGCATACACGCGTTGTCACAAGTAGGCCGTCACCCAGCGTATAGCTGTACGCTCTGGCGAGCGTCGGGGTGCGTTGCCGGCGCTCGCAACGAAACGAACGCGTGTCTCTGACAGCAAGCCGCGACTGGCAAGGGCCCGTTGCGTGCGGCTTGGGAAATGCGCGCGACCGTGGATGCCACTGCAGGCTTGACAGTGATTCCAGTTCCCTTTGCGTGGCGTGTCCCGCCAAGTGCTGTCACTGCCGTCGCGCTTTCAAATGCATGTCTCGATGAGCGCTCGCCCCGTCGCTCGGGTGCGCCGGCGGTGTGCTGCGAAAATCGAGCTTTCCTGCGCAGTACACAGCGCCGCGCGAACTGCATTTTTCTATCCGGGAATTTCATTGTTGAGCCAGCGTACGCGACTCGCACTTTTAGAATGAAATATTTTTGCAGGGGAGAACATTTTGGACCTGTTTACTCTTTTTTTTTTTTAGTTCCCATGCACGCAGTCAGTTACAAAGCGTCTCCATTCTAGTTCGCCTGGCGCTAAGGCTTTCGAAGCTCCGATTATATAGAAATGTACTCAGAAACGCATTTAGCGAACAATATTGACGCGTACGGCAGAACACGGCACGGCGCACGCTTATTCAAGCTTGGTAGGCAACAGCGGCTACTTCCGGCAATTTATTGCTTTGAAAAATTTAATTATGGGGTCTTACGCGCCAGAACAACGATATGATTATGAGGGACGCCATAGTTGGGGACACCGAATTATTTTGATTACCTGGGCTTCTTTAACGTGCCACTAAATATAGAAACACGAGCGTCGTCTTTGCATTTCACTCATCTCGAAATGAGGCCGCCATGGCCGGAATCGAGCCGGCGACCTCGAGCCCAGCAGCGCAGTGCCATACAATTTTTTGCCCAAGCCAACGCGAACGCGGAAAAGAAGCATATACAGCGGAATAGGTTTCAAAGATATATATATATATATATATATATATATATATATATATATATATGATAGCGGTCGGTTGGCTACCCTACATGTGAGGAAGGGTAAATGGGGAAAGAAACAAGCGGCAGTTGGCCCCTCGCCTGTGCGTAGGCCTCTCCAGCACACAACTCGCTCCCACACGATATCACTCAATAAACACAACTTGTGATCAATAAATACGGTGAATGATTGATTTCATAGATTGCTTTTTGCAGAAAAGGCGGTACATGTATGCAGGAATACAGCTTATTGACCTTAAAAATCATCGCCTCCCATGCATATGCACTTTAGGAGAACGCGTGTAGAGGTCTCATTTATACTTTGGGCGAAGGCAGCCTGTTGAATGCGATTGACCTCAGCGTTCACATTGCGCCATGCACCACGTTGGCCGTTGCTGGCCGTTGCACGTCTTTCGTGCTGTCCAGACCGTAATGGAAGTGCTTGCGCCACTCGAACACACACTATTTCGATAAGGCACTGTTCCCATACACCTGGTGTATCAGTCCGTGACATTTCCTTGGCTTTCTGCCATGTTTGAAGCAGAATTTCAAGTTCGTATGTTGCAACATTTCACTCGTAACAGCGTCGCTGCACCGTATCTTACTACACGTCTGCACGTCTGTACGTCTGGACAACCACATGGTTTCGCGAACAATGACTGACAGACCTCGGGCTTCACTAACCTGACCATCAAGCAGTATAGTACGAACTACACTGCACGCCAGTAATTCATTCACTGCATTTATTGATCACAGGTTGTACAACGCAACCCTGTTGAAATCGTTTGGATAGCAGGTTACCAGAGAATGCCGTGCAATCGGGAGTTTTCGAAATGGCGTGCCTAAGTGGCTTGGCGCAAGCGAAAACCCTTTTCGCATTATTTTGCAAGCTCGGCGGTTTGCGTCCCTACAACTCTGGGTGCGCAAAATCTAACGCCCTCTAATGAAGGAGCTAGCTTACTTCCCCAAAAATCCCTTTTCCGGCTCCCTCCCATCTTCCCCAGATCTCCCCAGACGAGCCCCACAGCCTTGCCAGAGCCATGCAGGCGTTCTCATCCCTTATTCCCTGTCACGCAGCCGCACATCCCACGGCAACACGGCGCCATTATGCGCAAGACACAAAGAGACATCCTTACCACCCCCGCTCGCATCCACCCTCTCCGAATTCTCACAGAACATCCCCCTCCCTGCATACAGAGCGGCTACAGTTGGACCACCTGTCACATCCTGTAAACATGCCGCCCTCATGCGCTACCTCATCCCGTCTCCCTATATCCGTATACCAGCGAGCCCTGGCTGGCTGGTACATCTCATCCGCCATCAAGTGCGCTGACAGAGCTGGCCTGGGCTGACGCCATGCACCTGGTTATAATTCCGGTGAGCCACAATAATTTTTTACCGCTCTTTCTTTCACCTGTAGGCTTACAAGACACACGTTTCTTGCGGTATACTTTATTGATTCGACGTATAACATAAAAACAGGGAGAGGCACATCATACCCTGAACTTTGTATCGAACTAGAGGTGCCATGTCCCTTGTAATTTACCGAAGCTAGTAGTACCATGGGGCTAAGAGATTTAATCAGGTGCCTCTCATTGCATACTGCGTCTGGCCTAGCAGACTGCTGCACTGGTAATCGAAAGAGTAACCAATTGCAGTCATTGAAAGCGAACGACGGTGCACTGAGTTTTAAATGAGGATTAGATCGCGGTTGGACGATTGCAGTCAAGGCTGAATCGTTAAAACGCCTTTAAAAGACCTTTAAGGCAACATAACCTTCAGCTGTCACCATTTGTCTAAGAATGATTAATTAACGCCAATGCTCGTTTCAACCACAGCTTTTCACAGGCTTCAACAGACAACTGGCAACCGCGTTTAAGACATATTTTCGCTTTGGTGTCGGCCGGCCTCATCAGAAGAAAATCTGGGCCCTTATTTACAGGCATATCTTACGGTTCCCTGCGCAAACATAGCCGGGAGGCTGCAAACAACTCCCAATTTTGTTTACATTTTCTGATTAACACTTGCGAAGTACCCGGATAAATGAATACACTAAGGAATCGATCGTTTACGAAGACCCCCAGCTCAAACATCAGCTAGACGTACAACTTTCGAAAGGAACCGAGACACTAATTCATCGACTGTGCCTTAGAACAGCTTACACAAAGCATTTTTCTATATCGCATAAAACGGGCTTCACCCGCGGCTTGCTCCTGTGGCAACGACGATGAGGATCTTCGCTGTGTGCTCCTCGAATGCCCCAGACACGCGACGCAAAGACAGCACCTAGGACAGGGGCTACACTCCATTGATCCTCACCGACCATTCTCGCTTGCAAAATTGCTGGGCCCTTGGCCATTGAAAACAACACAGCGTAAAGCATTGAACGCATTCGAACAATTTTTTTTTCGATGCGTTCAACACAGACACAAACATCTTTAACGAGTACCGGATGCCACATTGAATAGGTACCACAATGTACTTGTAACTACAACTTGTTTCCATTATTTCCATTTATGAGCGCTTGTATAGTATGCCTAATACTCTTTTGTATTCTGTGCTGAAGCTCACTTTTCACTGTCATATATTTGTGCATGTGTTATTTCATCAGTGTGTGTTCCTCATCTGTTCATGCGTTTATTTGCGCATCGCAGACTGCATCGCGGCTTCGTGTGTTTTTTTCTGACTCTGCATACGCGCTTGTGTGCGATCTCAGTCTGGCACTACTTGCCTTGGTATTTTATACATATATGTTCGTGTGTATATATGATTGTGCTCTGTGGACTGTCGGCCCTAGAACGTTATCTTTATTGATTTCCATATATATATATATATATATATATATATATATATGTTGTAAATGCGGTATCAAACCACCGCGTCATGTACGCGCTGTGAATGCGCATGCGCGACGTTGTTTTCTCTGTTCACTCAACAGATGCCCCCCTTTCCCCTTTTGCTTTATATATGCGTGCAATAAACGCTTGTGGCTGTTCTCGGCCAAACAATTCGTCGGCAACGTCTCCCTTCTTGCATGACGGCAGCTAGGCTGCCGCTGCTATGTTACAATATATATATTGCTGTCGTTGTTGTTGTTAATGCTATGGGCGAAAAGGAGTAGCCGTCACCCTACACGGTGACATCTCTTTCTTTTATTTTCATGTTAAGTGAAAAAAATTACAAGCGCAACCACTATGAAGATAAGGAGGAAGTCGACGGGGACTCTCGGTGGCGGCAGGAAAGAAGAAGATTAATAATATGGCGGAGTGAACAGCCCGGCTCACCTGTATTTCGTTACAACACTGTCAACCCGTTCAGTGCCATTCGATAACTGTAACGTGAACATACAGCCTACCGGCAAACATTTTAGAAGAATAGAATTTGCCAGAAAAGTGAACTTTCACGTGACTTCGCCTCTCAGCATGCATATCAGGCGAGTGGTGTGGTGGGGGTAAGGGGAAGCATGTACTGCAAATTTTAATTTGACGAAATATGCTGCAAAAAAAAAAAAATTGCTTTCTTTTTCAGATTCCGTGCTCCGAAACCTTTTGTGGTCGGGGATACATGAATTTCTTGGTTAACGAATGTAACAAAATGGCAACATTTAAAAAATCATTGTACACAGGCACAATTACTTCACAATATGATGTAGACACCAAAAGATTTAAGATAACGCGCTATGGGGTTATTAAAAAAATATATATATATATATATATATATATACTTTTTATGAATCAACGGAAAAAACTATTTCACGTGCAGGAGCAAGGAGAATTGATAGATGGATAGATAGATAGATAGATAGATAGATAGATAGATAAATACTGATATTTTCGAAGCTGTAAGAAATGGGTTGATCAGTGCATTCAATTGACATTTTCTTGGACAAAAAAATCTATAAAGTAAGTATAGCAGATAGATGTCTACATAATGCACTGGCTGTGGGGATGTATTGAAGCCTGGTTTGCAACAATGTTGGTATACTCGATTTTCTAACAAGGACGTGGTCATTACTGATCAAGCTCACACACCTTTTCATCCCCATATTGCCTCAACCTAAATCAACAACTAAGATTGTGGGGCTCAGTAGTAGGGACTCAATTGAAAAGGTGCACTTCGAAGCCCGCTTATGACGCTCTGGATACTAAATTTTTGAGGCTATACATCGCTGTGAACACGTTGAGGCTTTCATACCTGCCGTGCCACTTGAGATCAGCTCGCAAAGAATCCATACCCTGCCGTGTCTGGCTTCGCCCACTTCTGAGTCTTCTGAACACTACTAGTGCTGCACCGTTATTATTTTAATATTTTTGCTCTCTTTTTTTCGACACCAATTGCTTCTCGCGTTTTTACTGTTTCTGGCTCCACTGTGTCGTCAGCTTCCTCAAGAAACCCCTCGAGGCCAGGCACTTCATCACTTGTGTGTGTACTTTGCTTGGTCCCTTTCGCTGAGCGATTAGGGCGACAGGACTCTTGTGTACTTTGCCCTTCTTATCTTCCTGCGCTTTCGGGTCGCCTCCAACACCCAGGCGGGTAGGAAGAAAAGTGCCGGGCTATCGATCCAGGAGTACGTCGTAAGTACAAAATCACTCGCTTATTCACATGGCTTCTTACCACAGTATCGTTAACGCGCCAGCGAGAACTCCTTTCTGCAGATTACTTTTCTTTTTCTTCTTCCCTCGTTACGAAAAGTCCATGCTTCAGCAGATTTACCTAAGTCAGCTAATCTGTTGATTTTCTTTACGCTTTGTGTGAATGTTCTTCGCGTAACCATTTCCTCTCCCCGCTCTCTCGCGCTCATTGCCGCTATCACCGCCACCACAGCCAGGGCGCACTGCAGCGGGCCGACAAGCGCACCGTTATTTTTTTTTTCTTTCGCGCTTCAATATAAGCAAAGCTTTCTTTTCTGTTACAGACACAGCTTGCAAGAGGCGATTGCGGTTATGTCAGTTATGCGAGCACAATCTTGCGAAGGCAGCGGTGAGATTGGCGAATTCGGACCGAAAGTTACTGTTGTTTGACAAATCAGAAAAGCAATAATTCCGCAATGAAGAAGCACCGGGTAAGTCAAATGGCAGCCCGAGCCAATATAGTCTTCATGATGTTCGAATGCAATAGCAAGCAAATTATTATTTTCCTTTGGGTAGCTACGCAGTTAGGAGAGAGCCAACATCAACTCAGTAGGAACAACACATGGTTGAACGGTGATGGAACAGTGATTGACCAATTGTTGGGGTTTACCATCTCAAAGCAACACACAGGTTATGGGAGACACCGTAGTGAGATGCTTCGGGCTAACGTCGACCACATTTGGTTATTTAATGTTCACACAAAGCATCGTACACGAGTGGTTTTGCATTCCGTCCACATCGTAATGCGTCTGACGCTATCGTCAATCGATCCCTCGACTCCGTGCTCAGCAAGGGAGCGCCATAGCCACTGAGGGCGATGGAAAAATATAAACGGTGACCGTGCGACAGTTTCTCCCGCCGCGGGCAAGGTAATTTGTTTCCAAAGCACGAAAACGACCGAATTAAGGTGTCTTACACTTTTTAATCTATTCTCAGTAATATTGTCCTTCTTTCTGGATGATGATAAAGTAAGTCTGCAACGATCCTGTTCTATTTTGAGCTGCCAAGTTGGTAACAAGTGGTAACTGTCTTTGCTGCAGTGATTATCGATTCATTGCTGAAGCATACAGAGAATCAACGACTACTCTACTGACATAAAATTAGTGTGAAGGTGAAACACTGATAGGACCAATAACGCAAGGTGTCGCCCACAGTGCGTGGTATACCGGTTAGAAAAGCTTTGTTCGAAATTCAGCACACGGGTGAGACATCTACGCAGTGCAGTCAATGTTTATATGTACCTGAAAATTGCTCCGAAATACGTAAAAACTTTGTATTTGTAGAGATTTGTCTTTCTGCAAACGTTTCGTTTGTTGCTTGATTATAATAAAACATATAATTCAGATGTCCTGTGGCAAAAGTGGCTCCGATGGATTTCTGTTGCACACAGTGCAATAAAATACCGCAACGAACTGTAATCATATCGTCAATCCAACGGCTCGATCGAATAAGCCATCAGTAAAAGTGGAGCTTCATGGTATGGTTATGTTGGCTATACTGAGTAACGGAATAGCTGTAGTCAGCTTTTGTGTAAGTGAGACAATCCGGTAGATTGTAACACGAGGTTCAGCTTAACCGGCGCTTAGCATACAGATGGCGTCGATTTCGTCCTAACGCTATGCCAAAGAAATCATAGGCAGTACTTAGAAGCGAATGCTATACATACTGGCTGCCAATGTCTGTGGCGAATTCCACTAATATTAGACTACCAAAGCGTATTACCCTGTATAATGGGTACTTTCGAGCGTACTCGAGTCAATGAAGATCATAGTCAGTTAAATCATGCTCATTAGAGATCATACTCAGTGGAGATCGAAACGCTTCGCGTTTAGATCCCGCTTTTAACGTCTATCGCAAGACAAACTTCCTTGCTAATCGAAGCTGCACTTGTCGAATATCAGTGATTTTTGCCTTCTTGGTTGCCGGCGGCCTTAGCCGGGTCATGCCAGACGTTCTAAGTGTCGTGATTATTGAAAGCCGGATAAATGCACGAGTTATTTCTGTTTTGGCATGTAACCGCAAATTAAAATTTTTTCCGATCTTCCTCTTCTAGTGGTATACGAATGCACTGAAGGTGTCGCAGACAAGTATTTATTCCGCTCTCGAGTTTGCGTGGCTTGCAGCTGGACCGACTCGTGTGCTTGGAGGTCCACGCATCGGGTGCCGTATAAGAGACCTTCTTGCCAAATTATTCTTTTTATACAGGTGGCCCATTTATCACCGCTCCGACACCGCTTCGACGAATACGCAACCAAGAGCGAGCTCTAGAGCGTCACAGCGCTTCCTCGCGCGCTGTTGCCGGAAGTGTGGTGTTTCTTCAACGGAACGGCTGCACTTCATCAATAAGAAAAAATAAAGCGTCGCACAGCGGCAGTGTAAAAGGGGGGGGGGGGGGAGGAGAAAGAAAGAAGACGTGAGGCGTTCGCGTAATTAATGTCCTTGCCTAGATGGCAAACAAGGCGCAGCTCGCAGCGCTTAGCGCTCCGAGAGACCCGTCGGTGCCTGGGCCCGGTGATAACGGCGCGTAATGCTCTTCTGGCCCCCGCCGCGAAACACCGAATACGTATCCACGACGCGAGAGCAGCAAGGCGGTGCGACGGCAGGAGGTGTGCGAACAGAAAGAAAGCGAAACAAAGAATCGGGGTGCGCGAGTTCTCTTGCTAGAAGCGCATGCCGGTTGGAGGATAACTGCGCAGCGCCGCTGCGTCCGTCAAGCGCTCGCGGCGCACTGGTGAGTGCGAGCGAGGAACCTGCGGTGCGCATCGCGTTAAGCGCAGGGGAGTCTGAGAGACTGGCGCCGCCACAACAGAAACGGTCTCGGAGATTCTGAGCACTGCATAAAAAAAAAGGAGAGAGAGAGAGAGGAAATTAAAAAAAAAAGGTCTCGAGAGCGCTGAGAAACTACGCTCTATGGTCTCGAGCTGTACAAGACTAATGACGCGCGTGGATTGTGTTGGATGCCAGCATTGTTCGCGAATGCGGGTTCTCTTCTCATCTCGGACCTTGCGCCTACTCGCTCTCTAGTTTCTGTGCCAGGATTGTTTTTGTTTGTACCGTCTCTTATATTCGTATTGGTGTAACTTGAAAGATATATGAGCTGTCTCCTAATCTTCATATGTAGTAGTCGCGTCATGGGCTTGTCTTCAAGTACTTACTCTTGGCGTCGCGTGAGGATGAAGGTGCGTGGTTTGTGCATATTTCGTTACAAAATAAAGACGCGCTTGTAGCAAGTTAGGTCGAGCAAGGACACTTGCCGTCGGACCTCTACATTGAAGGCGAGCAGGTATTGTGTTAAAAATTAAATTTGTGGTTTTACGGGCCAAAACCATGATACGATTATGAGGCACAACATAGTGGGGGACTCCGGGTTTATTTTGACCCCTGGAGTTCTTTAATGTGCACCCAATGACCGGTACACGGGTGTTTTTCCATTTTGCCCCTATTGAAATGCGGCCGCGGCGGCCGGGATTCGATCGCGCAACCTCGGGCTTAGCAGCGCAACAATGTCACTACGCCACCACGACGGCTGAAGGTATTGCGTATGTATAAGGTTTTAGAAACACACAGACAGTGCGTGCCTGAGCGCGCATGCATGCCAGAGCACACGTACAAAGGCGAACTTTGCTTGTGTAATGTGTAACTGTTTCGTGCGACATCACGTAAACTGAATATACACATCTGCACCAAAATTGAATTGAGGTAACACCAAAATAACGGCTGTTTTTGGAAAGCGCTGCATCCCGCTTTGTCTGGCTCGAAAAAAATACGCGTGCCCACTTTTGCTGCTCAGCAGAGCTATATGCATCGCAATCCATCAGCAGTTCCACGAGAGAGCTACACGTGAACTTTGGAACATCATAAGGACAACGCAGGGCACGCGTTGTTGCCTCGTTTATCTATTTTTCGTGCCGAGTTATTCGCTTAATTATGTTTGAGTATTACCTACTCGTCTATAAACGTCTCTCCTATTAAAGATGGCCTAAAGAGAGGGCGTGAACAGCAAGAAATGAACCGACAGAAAATTAAATGCACGTCCAACGCTTGCAATAGCTCGTATAGTACGCTACTACATTGCGATACATGTTAGGTAGAAGACATACGCTGCAATACTCCGCGTTGTCCGCATTTAAGACGTACGATCTGTCACACCAACGAAAGCATCCAAAACAATGTTCCAACGGCCTCTATCAGCTTCCAAAGGATGCAGAAGCCGGAACATGTCAACCTTCAGACGCGTCGCATATTGTATCGCACGCCACGTCGCACCATGTGTACGACCATGTGTACATCCAACGCGTCCGAACGAACGGCAGCTTATTGGGAGACAATCAGCATAACAAAAGCCTCCGTCTATACAGTGGGCTGTTAGGGTGCCGTCGATGGCAGGCACCAGTGATGAACATAGCGCTCGAAGTTCATAATGAACGCCCCATCCATAACGTGACAGCAAACGTAACTATTAAAGTCCGCATTCACAAATTTTCTCTAACGTAGATGCAATTCATGAGTCTCGGTCTCCTCAGCTATTGCCCCGTTGTATAGTCTTGGTCGGCGTTCATGCGCTTGCGAATGACGACCGGCCATTGTAGCTTTTAAATTTATTGTATTAACGCTTTCCTCTGGTTTCAATTCCAACCCGATGCACGCGCTCTTATAGACAACAGTATACCTTCGCTTATGCGCATCTGTCACTTTTGTGAAAGAAAATGAGCAATGAATAGCGCACAAAACATTTTATGTCTAGACACTTGTATACCACGACATATCAGAATAAGCTTTCTCCAAACTTCTAGTCTAGACATTGTATGAAAGCTCGGTGTGCGAGCTTCGCTCTGAAAAATGCTTGACATCGCTTTAACCGAAGAGGTCGCTGAGCTGCAGTGATTAGTGCTTGTCACGTTCTTTGTGGTGAGAGAGCAGCCGTTAATTGGACAAAATGACTGCAGTACGCTGCCTGAAGAGTCCATGTGGCCGAAAAAAGCCCCCCCCCCCCCCCCCCCCCCCCCCGCCTTGTAGACGTTTAATAGAGATCAAAAAGCCATCGTCGCGTTATAAGCAGCTGCTGCCAAAAAACAAAAGATGCTTTACTTTGGTTCATTGTTTCTCAGGCGAACGGGCGTCTAAGATTTTGGTATCGGTGTTTTAGTGTTCATGTATTCAGTATTTAGTATTCGATGTCAGTCTCATAGCTGGCAAAGTTTATCCCCGAAAGTACGGTAACTTCAGAAACGGCATCACTAATATGGACGTTGTGTGAATGAATATTGCGGGTGACCGTAGCGCGGAGGAGGACCAAGAAGAAAGGAAAGGCAGGGAGGTTAACCAGACGCACGTCCGGTTTGCTACCCTACACGGGGGAAGGGGTTTAAAGGGATGTGACAAAGTGCCGAGCTCAAGTCATGTGCGATCGGCGCCCACTTGTGAAGGTCCATGACTATGTGCGAGTCAAACATTCTCACGTGAGTTGCTTTCCGAGAGAAGCGTCAGCGTGTAAAGCTGAGGAGGTGGAGGTGGCAACGACCCCGTGCCGAAAGCCAGTAACTTGCTCATGGGATATCACATGGTTATCAGGAATCAAGCGAGTGAGTCATCGAAGATGTCTGAGGATGTCCCTGAGGCAGCTCAGTGCCATTAACGCTGAGCATGCCAGCCGCGTCTTTCCTACATCACTCTGTTGAACTCTGTCTCTAGGTCGTGAGATCAAATCCCGGCCACGGCGGCCGCATTTTGATGGGGGCGAAATGCGAAAACACCCGTGTACACGTTAGGTGCACGTTAAAGAGCCCCAGGTGGTCCAAATTTCCGGAGTCCCCCACTACGGCGTGCCTCATAATCAGAACTGGTTTTGGCACGTAAAACCCCATTAATTTTTTAAAAACTCTGTCTCTGCCTACACATCCTGTCATAGACTCTCAGCCCTTGCTTGCCTGGCTTGCGCTTCGCGTCTTCGTCGGTTTCTTTCAATCGCTGGTGCGGCATCTCGGTGATGTACTAATTTTACAGGCGTAATTAACCCTTGGTCACACAATAATTGTTTGCTGTTCGCTCTAAAAAACTTTTCCTACGTAAAAAAAAAAACAAAAAAAAAACAGACATTTAAGAATAGCAGCAGGCTCCTCACACATGTGGTTCACGTACACGGATTGAGGCGTAGATATAGGTCGAAACCTCCGCATCTGCTTTGTAATATACGTGTTAATCTGTTTGTTTGAGCGGAGAAAACTTTCTTGATATTTATAAAGACAAGGCTAGCAATAAGTACTTTGTACACGCAAGCCACAAGACGCATTTTTGTTTTATGCAAAGGGCAAAGCGCTTTGTCTAACCGAAGTGTTTTTTTTTCTTCCGCTTGTACCAAGGAGTTTCTGAGGAACGCATAATATACATTCATACAGAACAAACACTGCTTAAATTGCCGATTGAGACAGCACGCCAGCCATTTAAGGGCAGATGAAAATGCGTATCTTGCAGCGTATACTCTAGCCGCCTCTCCTTACTTATTCTTGTTTTATCGCTGCAGTGAGCCATGAAAAGGCCCTAATGGAATAAATTGCATGTTCGAAGCTCAGACTCAGGACAACACAGATTTGTCCGGTTTCGAGAAAGGCCGAATTCCCGGAAGCTTTGCCCTAATGTCCACCCTCGATCGAAGTGCATTTAACAGCGATAGCTCTTATTCTCTCACTGTCCTATTCGTTTTAATGCACTGCGAGCTCGTGAGTGTCCACCGGGGTTCGTCGCATGAATCCAAAAGTGCTTTGCGATAATTTTATAAAGAAATAAAAGTCGCGGTGTTTCGCGAGCATTCGAACTCCGGGCGAACACAGATTGCCATTCGAAAATTCTACCTCTCAACCACTCCCGGCGAAGCATATGCAAGGAAGAATACTGCGCCTGAAGAGTATTCTGCCTGGCATCTTGAGCACTCGCTAAGATGATTGGTTGCTGCCATGCTCTACAGGTTGTTCATAACTCAGGGCTGAGGTGAAAGAAATTATACAAAGTCTGCGTAAGAAACAGAAAGCACGACAGAAAAGAGAAAGAAAACAAAGTACTGTGTCTCTACTTAATAACTGCGGTAAGTGGCGGTAAATGCGAAATTGTAATCCCAAAATAATTATTTCGTTCCTTTCCTCGACGTTATGACAGAAAGTGAACGCAACTCACAGACATAAGAAATTATTAGAAAAAAACTTTTTGAATAATTGAAATAAAGGTTTTAGTCAACGCCCTGTACCGTTACTTGTGTTTACAAATTTATTTCCTCTCATATTTTTTTTTATTCTTTATTGTCCTGCTCTCGACACCCCCACTGGTCACCAATCCGGCCCTCTGGCCGAAAAGTTTGGAGACCCCTGCTCTAGAACAAACTGCTCCGCGAATAGGGTTCACAGCAAGAAAACGAGGGTCTAGACCAAGTGGTGAAATCAAACCAACGAAATGTCTGCCGCACGTGTTGTGATGAGTATGAAGATGGTTTACCACTACAGCTTGCCTTACTGAAGTTCACATTTTAGTTCACCGGGGCCGTATTATGTGAGTATTCTTTTCATCCCATTCGACTCGCTTCTCATCGTTCGTCTCGCTGAGTGGCCGATCACGGCGATAACGGGGGCGCGGTTTCATGCAAGCGAATGACTAAGGGAAAAAAGAAGAAGAAAAAAATCAAAATAATCGTTACGGAATACGGCCCCATAAATCTTTTTTTTTTTTTTTTTTTGCTGCGTACGATAATGTACCAAATATTGTGGACTCTAAACTTCAAAGTATGCATAAGGCTTGTTTATCAGATAACCGTCGCATTTTTAACGTCGTAAAATGCTTTGCATGAACTAATTCTGAAAAAATTTACACTTTGTTTCTTTTCTTTTTTTTTGTTTCGAAAGCTGTGAAATTGCGTTTATATCCTGTGGCATCTTCTCTGTAGCCAGCATCCTGTTATCGTCGAACAACAACGTAAACAACATCAATGACTACGACGACAACCACAACGACAATGGGGCTAGCTAGAAAAAATATCCGCAGGGGCAAACAACGCTGAGGTGAAGGTTTTCCTACTTTTTTCGCTGTAACTTTGGCTCCGGAACAAGTAGCCAGAGTTTCCATACTTTTTCAGCTGCTGAATCAGCCCGAAAATATAGCAATACATGCTCTTGCAATGATATATGTTGCGTGCTCCAAAGCGAACAATTTTACACACAGTTCACCGGTTGACCAAATTTCATTGTTTAGTGCCGCGCCGGTCTCCTTACATTATTCAGCCCTCGTATATGATCTGAGCATAAGCAAGGAACTGTTTGTGGAGTCAGCGCAGCGTTGCGCGGCCGTATGCTTATTTCATTCCTACGGCAACGCCTTTTTCCTGCAATCACACTCGCGTCGCAAGAGAAGCACCGCAGCAGCAGTCACGAGGAATGCCGAACCACGCGCTCGTTTTCTTAGCAACTCGAGCCGACATCACTCGTCAGTGAAGTAAGTCTGTTTCTTTAGCGCGTTCGCAACGCAGTCTCCTCCTTGAGGTGGCGGCTCTGCTCTACGAACAAGACCTCCGCGCTCGCCGCGGGCTACCAGAATTCGATACGAGCCTTCCGGATGTCAGCAACAGGCGGCATAGGGGGTCCCTCCCGTAGAGTATTTGTTCGGTTACTGCAGACCGGCGTTCATCATAGGCAGGGAGGCTAAGGTGCCAATGATGTTGGTGAGGCTGCAATAATACAGCCGTCGCTCAAACGGGAACGTCTCTGTCAGGAATGGGGAAGAAAACGAACAAGGGCCGAGGAAAAGATGGCCCGCTGCATGGGTTGTGGCCATTAGGGATTTTGGGCACGTCGAAGCTGCGCAGCTGAGCCACCCAGCGAGGCCAGGCAACTACATCCACGCTCCTGAGCTCCCTTTCTCTACCGCTCTTCCCTTTTTTTTTATTTTTTTTTCGGTTTCCTCTTAGCTTCGCCACGGGCCCCTCTGTTTTGAACCTGGCTACGTACGGAGGTGGAGGCGACACGATAAATACAAAAAAGGATGCCGTCGCGACGATGAGCTCGCTTTCAGCGCACGTTTACCGCGTTTCCTGCTGCTGACGGCTGCGCCATCGTGTCTTGTTCGGCACGCGGTGGGAGTCGAGCTTGAGGCAACCTCCCTCTTCTTTCCACAGCCTACGCAGGCCTCTTCTCCCGTAGAGCACGGCGCCCGACTGAGCGCGCGGATCGCGTGTCAATGCGAGGTGCGCGTGTTGGTGGGGCGCCTGCGACAAGTTCGGGTGTCGGGCATAGGGAGTCGGTTGTGAGCGACCAAAGATAGGTATTTCAGCTAAATATAAGCCCCTTTGTTGAGTGCAAATCAGACGTGATTCCGACGCTGCCAGTCGGACTGTGACAAGGGCAGTGATAGCAACAGAGAAGGGGAATGTGGGGAAGAGAGACCATGTGCCAAGAAAGTTTATCTGCTTGGCATATCGAGCATCAGCCGCACTCTCACATGCCTCAAAGAAAGACAACCCAAGCCCACCCTGTGCGGTTCCGTTCGGTGTGTAGCCGTGAACACAGAGAACAATGTGCCCATTTTCTCTCCGGCAGATCTCAAGTAACTACCGAGTTGAAAACCAGAGCCAGATTACCCTCAGTATCTTAAACACGGCGTAGGAGTAAACTCGAGGAGTGTCGGTAATGAATCGTTGTGGAATCGCTCATGGCACGCCCTTTGTAACCTACTACAAGGGGAAGCGATCACGTTGAACTTATTTACCGAGCTGTACTTACACGACTCGAGCGTGCCAAAATGATTAATGAGCTTAGTTTCTGAGATCCAAGTGGGCCTGACGCACGACACTGAATATACAGCAGACCTGATGTTTCGGCTGCATGGAAACACATTGCACCTGCCTGGTTTCCTTAACGTCGCGCTTCAGTGCGGGCGAATCTCCAGCACGCGTCTCGTTCACACTAAACTTTTATTTTGGGAGGTTGGCGTACCTACAGGTGTAAAAAAAGCCACAATAGTCAAAAAACAAACCGAGAAGAAAGGTACGAAAGCTGCCTGATGAAAGGCTGTGTCTGTCGTGTATGCCCTTTTGTATTGCCTCTCTCTCTCTCTCTCTCTCTCTAAGACCTATCTTTCTTACATTCATTCTTGGCACCCTCTTCTACTCACACATCTTATTACCTTCCTACTTCGTCCTCTGATTTCTTTCCTTTTTATTTTCATTTTGCACTTTCTTTTCAGGTTCGACACGCATATTTGAGCACTGGTCATAAAGTCGACAAGAGTTATGTTGAACAAAACTGCGCACAACACGGCTATTATGAAAAAGACGCATTAGCTCTTTCTTCTGTACTCCCTTCCATCTGCGTTGTGAAGACGGAAGTAAGCACATCGACTAGAGCTTGCAACGACGGCCCCGTGCTCGCGCGGGGGTCAAAGCGGCTTTCATATGTGAGGCCACGAACGGAGCGAGCGCGCACTTCGGCGCGGCAGCAGCGGTGGGAGAGTGGAGAAAGACGAGCCGGCCGTCAGATTTTCGTCGAAGCGTCGTTATGCGCAGGCGGCTCCGGGTATAAAACAGTGCTGAGTGTGTTTCCGGCCGTGCATCGGCGGTGGCAGCTTTGTCGGAGAGAACGAGGGAGAACGCGGCGTTGAGGTACAGGCGAAGGCGAGGAATGAAAAACAAATCAGGCTGGGGCGCACACGCCTGAATAATGGAGCAGCTGCGCCTAAGCGGAGGTGATTATGAAATATTAAACACGGTGGCGAACCTTTTGGCACGGCGACGAGGACGACGACGACGCAGTCAGGCTTCCGCGTGCCTATCGATCCGAACTAAAAGAGAAGAAATTGTGTAAGATGTGCAGAGAGGAAAAAAGCAAGTGTAAGAGAGAGACAAGAAAGCGGGACAAGCTTAAATCGAATGGTGTGCCATTCGCGATACGTAAATCCGACAGTGTGCCTTGGACGTAGGCGCTGCCCGGATATATCGCTTAAATGAATGTCGGGCAACGATATGGTGTCTTGTCTTTATCCGCACTTGACCTTGTGATTTGCATATTCGCTGGTATCACTTGGGATGACGACACATAATTCACCTCAAGCGTAGTTGAATGATCTGTGCAGGACACAGAATATCATGTCACTGCATCAAAGCGAGCAGAGATACGCGGCACATCAGCGGTTTGCTCAAGCGTAGTTGAATGATCTGTGCAGGACACAGAATATCATGTCACTGCATCAAAGCGAGCAGAGATACGCGGCACATCAGCGGTTTGCTGCGCTATTCGTCGGGATCTATTTTTCCCTTGTCAATTCGTACGGTGTCCTTGAATTGGAGCTATGCGCCCGCAACCACAAACCGGGGGTGGGAGATTAGGATCAATTCCAGGTGGAGTCACTATAACGGGTTGATGTTCAGTCATGCACGCACAAAGTGCGCCATTGCTGAATAAATGAGGTAATCCATCTTTCAGTTAAAATATTACTCACTTTCGCGGAGTGCCCCGCTCTTCATTTCCCCAATGGCCCTACTACAACAGAATTAAGGACTCATTCAAGGTCGATGTTTGCCCTCGTTGAAAACCGCAGGAATGTTTGCCTTCGGCAAGAAAAATGTATGGAAGTTGAAAAAAGAAAATTAGGGTGGTGTGATTTCTGAACCAATTATGGACGAAAGAAGCTGCGGCTAGTGAGCGAGAGAGAGAGAGAGAGAGAGAGGTTATAAGAAAAAGGCAGTGAGGTTAACCAGGCTGAGGAGATTGAAAGAAAAGGAAGAGAGAAGTTCACACCGGTGCACAGTTACCCAGTCAGGCGTTCATCGCAGAGTTAGTCACGGACGGTCATATATATAGGCCGGTGCACATAAAAAAAAAAAAAAAAAAAAAAAAAAAAAAAAAAACGCAGTAGCGCCTTTGTAGCGCTGCTAAGTGCTGCATGGAAAGACGAAAGTAGTCACGAAGGTGTGTGCGACGGTCGGAGAAAAATCCAGTGTGCGTGAGTAGTCCCGTCACAGCGTTTCTTGCTCGTTTCGAAGGCAATAAGAGAACGTCCGTCTGATGCGGTGCAACCTAACTCGGTCCGTTGGCTCTTCGCCGTCTATGCAGCGTTTTCTCCCGATGTCACCATGCTGGGTTGCCGTGAAGCAACGCTAAACCTCAACCAGGAATGTTTCACGTGCTTTCAGCAGTCCTGGAAGCCGAGGCAACATTCCTTCGAACGGAGCTACGCCGGTTTGTGACGCAGTACTGGAACAACGGGAAACACCGCTAAATTTCAGTCACGAAACTTTCACTTGCTTTCATCCAGCATTTCCTCCGAAGAGAGTTATGCCGGCACGTCACACTTACCACTGAAACATGAACTGACGCTTAGCCACAACGCGCTCACGTGGCTTCTCCAGGCAACACCTACTGCCATCTATATGTTGTAAATGGGAATATGATCATTTTATTTTTTTTTCTCCATGCACCAGGTGTAGGTACAGCCCTGTGACTTAGAAGTTAGAAATAAAAGCTGAACCTTTTTAAGGTTTCTCTTATCTTTTATTCCCCTTGCTCCCTCTCCCAAACACAGGGTAGCCAGCCGGTGTGAGAACGGGCTAACCTCCCTGCCTTTCCTTCCTCCTCCCTAGCCCCACGTGATCAGGGTCGATCACTGAAGGTTCGTTACCACTTGCTAAAAATTAGGAGAATCATTTTGACGGGATCGTGCGTTTGTGAGCCTCACTGAGGTTTTAAATCGTGCCAAGGCGCAAGCTCCTACGAGCAAAGAAGAGCAGAAACGGTGAGAATTGCTGATGCGTTTCATGCCTGCTACTTTACGTAATCGTTAGAGCATCCGTCAATTGCGCTGAAGGACCACGATTTGAATAGCAGCATCAGACATGCCCCAAAGCGTTTTGGCTTTTAATATAGCGGCCCCTCTATTTTGCATGTGTACCAGAACCACGTTATTTTTGTTTAATCCCAAAAATCGATGTTTGCGAGATACTTAGTCATAAACTGTAGCCTCTGTAGTAAGATATAAAAAAAAGGTATCAAGCTCTTGCATCGGCAATTATGAGTTTCAGACTACAGGGCGCTTTGGAAGAATGAGAGAGTTGCATTATGACAGCATTTGCTTCTTTCATCTTCCGACTGCGGAGCTATAGATATGCGTAGCTATAAGGTGCGCCACCGGGAAGCAGTCGTACATGTATGTGCGTGAGGTGTTTACGCACGAGCGCGTGCGCAGCAGAAGAGCAGGGCTGGGATGGGCAAGTAGGTGAAGCAGCCAAGACACACAATGCTCCCTGCTGCCCCCCCCCCCCCCTCCCCCCCTCCTGCAAGTGCTTATTCTGGGCTGCGACCGTCATCCGACGTTCAGCCTTCTCGCGCGGCCTTTTCAACTCGGCCGCGTGTGCCGCTGCACTATTTTCCTTTCAACTCCCATCGCTGGCTTCAGTTGGGCTTGTTAACTCAGTGACAGTAGTTCATGCTTCTGTGTTTTTTCTGATGCTTTAGTACACAACCTGCCAAGTGAACTTGCTCCACTTGCGTACGGATACGGTCCGACGAATTGGTATTCTGAGTGGTCGCCGGACGAGGCAAATAAATGCTGGAACGGAGTCGTTGATTTCGACAGACGTTCGGGCATTGGAGTCTGTGCAGGCGTAGGCAAAACGTGATCTCGCAAGCGGTATACGGGTGACAGAACGTCGAACATTCGAGGGTTTTATTTCGCTTTTCCTTTTTTCTTTCCTTAGATTACAGACAGAGGTCAGCACAAGTCAGCACAGCAGGAGACGTGCACTACTATGAGCAATGTGGTGAATACGCAACGCATGTACTTCTCACAGTGAAGTCAACGAAGAGCCGCAGTGTTCAGCATTACATCTGCAAGAGGAACTATTGTTTAGAGGCAACCGAGCATACTAATTTGAACTAATAATGACAGTTTATTTTTGCCCTGCGTAAACGACCCAGAGATACAGTAGCTCCTGAAGCTGCTGCTCTGATTTTTGCAGAAAGGGCCAGAAAATAGGGAAGGAGAGAGGGAAAGCAAGAAACCACTATAGTGAACAGTGCTAGAGTAGAAGGGTAACGAAGCGACGCTATATGATCCGCTACGCAGCATTCATGACCAGAAAAAGCAAAGATTGAATGGTTAGAAAATGTTTGTTTCCGATGAGCCGTGTATATTTTGGTAAAAGTGGACTATTTCAGATCGCTGCTTCCCTCTGTGCTTACACCAAAGCGTGGCAGAGATGATAAAGCGCGGAAAAGCGTGGGAATACCTGACAGACTCTACACCATCGATTCCAGTAATTCCTTAGCGAAATTACTGCTTCAGTGAAGTGTATATATGAAAAAGAAAGCATGAGAATTTCGTTCGCACTATATATATATATATATATATATATATATATATTAATGCGGCAAGCTAAGTCATTCATAAAGGGGCCATGCTACATCTATGTTACCCTTCCCAACCTTTTCCGAGTTTTACTATCATAAATCCCCGGTTAAAGGGAGAATACCTTGCGGCTTACATATACTCGCCTCTTTTCAAAGCCATGGCATTGAACATGATACCCAGCGGTCTTCGCGGTTGGTATCAATGCAGTACTGCCGGCGGTAGATGGAGCTGGCGCAGAGTAAGGACCGATGGAGGTAAGGCGCAGGAGTGGTGTGGTAAATAGCGTCACACATGGCGTGGTCAGGGGGAATAGGGCGTTGGTGGAGGAGCATCCTGAGAGGATAGCAGAGTGGAGGAAAGGGGTAAAGTAAGGGTGGCAGATGATCACGCAGTTCCTGTTCTGTATTCAAGCAGCCGCTCACGAGAGCGAGGAGGGTGCGCCACGAGTGTTTGAACCTGCCCGAGGTATTGCATCATCCGGCTCCAGGCTGGCGATGCATTCGGTTCACGTGGCCAGCATTACAGTCGAACTTCTATATAACGAACACGGATATAACAAGTTATCGGATATAACGAAGTAAGTATCAAACTTGGTTGGACACATGGAGGAAGGAAGAAGTGAGGAGATGCCCTACCCAGTCCGTGCACTAGGAGAAAAGTGTGGAAGTCATCACGTGGTATTTTTCGCTGCAGCGGTAATGTTGTCGGGGAACAATGGTGGTTTTGTTATGGCGGCGTGTGTTCATGTGTGTGCTGCTCCGTAGGTCTCTTACCCTGCCAAAAGCATCGTGGGTGCAGGTTTGCGTTAGACTCCGTGTTTTGTCCCACTGTGTTATCTAGACCGTGCCTTCCCGACTGTTGTTCTGGGCAGGTGGGAAGCGTGAAACGAGCGCGCATGCAACGCCGTACACTACGTACCACGCCACGGACGAAGGACGATCTGGGAGTATATTTCTGGTCTTGGGTGGATCCATGCTAACATTCCACCACAAATTGAAATCACCATGCTTCAGAATATGTACGATAAACGTCTTGCAGGACAGGTCAGTGACAGCTGCGCAGTGTTCCTGCTTTTGACAGCCGACGATGCATTCGTTTCGCGCAAAACAGCTATGTGGAAGGATGGGAAAAAAGCGGCTGGTGCGAGTAATTCAAGGACAAGGCTTGACAGAAGAACGTGCGTCTGCGCGCACATCAAACGGCTGATGGTCGCACGTAGGTCCGGTCAACGCGCTAGCGCGTACTGTTCGGCATCGCGTGGCGACGACCACAAAAAGTTGTTTCCGTGAAGCTTCACTTACCGCGAGAACAATATACCACAGGCCGCAGTCAGTGTATCTAAACGCGCAACGTTTTCTTCTATACTGGCCTCCTCGTCGGCAAGCTGTGGCTCGTCACATCTCCGCAGTTGCGTGACCACCCAAAACTTGTTCAATAAAGCAAAAGTTTGTTTGTTCTCATAAACTGCAGATGGACTAGCCAGAGGTCGATGTTTCATGATGTGCGTAAAGTGTGCTGCCGGTCATCGCATGTGCATTGTTGCAGTGCAGTGAGAATACACAGATTTATTTTAAGACAGGCAAACGTAGCAGGGAACGGCCTCACTGTCTAACTTGTGGAGTTCATTATGAACTCCTTTCAACACTGAAGCACAGTATTCGGACGAAATGACTTTGGCAACGGTATCGTGAGGGTGCACCGCGATCGGATCCGTTGGTCAGGCCACTACGGCGCGCGCACATCCGCGCAGCCCAGCGTGGTTGCGCGCCGAAGGCGAGAAACGCAAACAATAGAGAAGAACCTGCCCCGACAAGATGGCGGAGTAACGCCAACTTCCGGCCTCCCGGAGGCTTCCCAAAGAGTGACGTGAGTGAGGGCCTCTCCTCGGTATTTTCCTTGCTCCATGGTTGCACGTGTTTTTTTAAACAGAGTCTTCTCCTGCTACAACGAAATCCAAAATGTGGGACCGGACATTGTATATGCTATAGCAAAACAAATTTGTCTTTGCATGTGCCGCAGAGTACATATTCTTGTAGCAAGAAATATCAAATACAGTAGGCGACCGATTTTTCAGGCACCTGATTTTTCGGACCTGTATGATTCCTGCGGCACTGCCACGTACCCATAGCACCAATGTATAACGGAATAACTGAAATTTTGGACGCCACAGAGTGAGTATTTTCGGGCAGTTGCCGACTCCCGACGAGGCAGCGGTGGTTAGGCCTAGCGGCCTTCAGTGTGGCCAGTGGAGCCCGACTGATGACAAACCGCCGCGGGAAGTTCGCCGCCAATATGTCCGCACCTAATTGTATACCTTCTTGGCGATCGAGTGTGGGAGCAGACACACGGGCTGGACTGGCGGACTTAGTAGCGGAGTAGGGATCCAGTAGGTGAGTGGGCGCGCGCACGTGTGTGCGTGCGTGCGTGTGCGTGCGTGCGTGTGTGTGTGTGTGCTTGTGCGCGCGTTTGTGTGTGCCTGACTGTGCGTTTGTCTGTGTGTTGCTTTATCATTACAGATCTTTATCGCATTGCTGTATTGTTAGTGGTTGTAAAAAGGTCTCAAATAATGACCAGAAACGGATAATGAACGCCGCCAATCGCTGCACGGCTATAATGACTCTGCTGAAGTACAGTTTTGTGAACGATCATTTGGAGTAAGTTATAGCAGACAAAGCATTTCAAAACCTTAATGTGGAAATTTTATTCGGTTACTCATCGATGCAAGGCGCATGCTTATCCACCGAAAATACGATAAAAAAGGAAGCTTTTTGGGGGAAAAACAATAAAAAGTAGCTTCATAGTTATTGAAAAAAAAAAAGGGGGGGGGGGGGGGCTGACCACTTTATTTTCACATTGTCGCACAAGCCTGCATTATGCGCAGCGGTGCGACACTGCGCCTCATATTTACATTATTCTTATTTCCTATCTTGCAGCAATAGGACTGCCGTGATTAGGAATACAGGAAACGCAGTTGATATGAGGAGGCACATGAGGTAATCATATATTTTATCGCATTCCGAAGAAAACAAATTCTAACGCCCTAGAAGCTTTAGGCCACTCGAGAAGGCGCTCGGCGCCGATTCGGCTTCGTGGCGCTGTTACTATACACACGCAAGTATACGGCACTGGGACGAATTCGGCCCGAGGTTCAGCGCGACGCTGAAGCCTGTGTGTCGCCGTGTTAAGGCAGCGCTCGTAACTGTAGTCCATGCGTGCGCTTGCCAAGGGGATTGCGTGCCCCATGGACCTTTCGCTTCTCTTCCTATCGGCTCGGTGCGCGTCAGCGGTCCCCGAAGAACCCGAGGGACATAGCCGCTCGCTTGAGGCCGGCGCGATAACGCTCTTCTAACTCGGGTGGGGCGGAGGCCGGGATTCTACCTCGGACGCCGACGGGCAAACTTAACCGAAACAAAAGGGAAATGAGCTTCGAAGGAATTGAGGCGGTTCCTTATCGAGAGGCAAGGAGCTGCACTCGCCTGGTGCCGTCATAGGCCACCACGCGAGTAGTGAGCAGTTCACACGCGGTTAACCCGCCTGAGCTGGCTTCCGCGACGACGGTGGTTGATTAGTGAAATCAGGCGTGGTTACACGGTCGTGCGCGCGTTGTCCCCGCTTTCTGAACCGCGCGTGCGGCGCATCATTAGCGGCATTCAACGCGCGTAGAGCAGGGAGCCGCGTTGCCGGCGTGGAGGAGGCCGTGACTGGCAGGAATCACAATGCGAGACGCCGCCGGCGTCTCCTTGTAGCTCAGGATCCGGCGCGGAGCGCGCGCGCGATTGTTAGCGAGCCAAGATAATGGCCCTGGCGTGCTTATTCGCCATTGTTCGCGGGTCATGCCTTTGTTTTGCGGGAACGCCTCGGGCGGTCCCGTGTGTGCGAGACCGAGGCAGGGAACAGCGGCAGCGCGGAAGTCTATTCCGCAACCGGGTCTTATCTATTCGCCGCGGCGGGTGCGCGCTGCTTGGACGTTGCAAAACACGCGTGGTTTGTCGGTGCTGCCGCAGCTTGTCTGACATGCTCGTCCTTTGTTCCCGATGAAGAACTGGCTCGTATATTGCGAGACAAGACAAACGATCGCAGCGATTAGCCACGTTGTGTCCGTGCACCGCGGTCACCCGGGCGATGCCAAGAACGGTTGCAGCGCTGGGCGGCTCGCTTTTTGCGAAGCGTCACGGGAGCCACAACTATCGGGAGTTTTGGCTGCTACGCCTCAACGTTATAACTAAACCCACATAGCTGCCTCTGAAAAGCGATCTGGCGGAGCCAATGTGCGTGTTTCCTCTCGACTGAACTGACAGGTCGTCAGCGGTGAGAACAAAAACGGCCTATTCAATGCGTTGTTTCCGACCGGATAGCCTCACCGGGATGGCGTGACGTTGTAACGTTTGACTTCCAGCCTTATGCACTATGCGTTAATTTCTTTATTCTTTAACAGCAACTGCACTCGCAAAATAGATGGAGTTCTATGTCTGCCTATAGACCTTTTCAACGAGAACGCTCTGGGCGTCGCCACGTTGCTCTCTGAGTTGTGGTAACTGCGCGTGAAACTCTGCGCAAAAGCATTGCGGTCGCGGCCGCACGTGCCTTCGTGCTCCCGCTCCGCAGGTCCAGAAAGGAGGTTCTCGCTCTCCCCGATGAAAACGTATATACAAGAAGCAAAGCGCAGAAAAAAAAAATAAGGAGTTTACGGTGAAACATACGTTTCGCACGGCATGCAGAGGAAGAGGAATGTAACATTCATTCGCATATAATAGTGTTCTTATTGCAGAGTGCGCATGTACTTCGTTTATTGAACATGGGTGCATGTGAGTCGCTTCTCCTGCCTGCGTTTTTGTTGTTGCTGTTGTTTTTTGCAGGGTTAGTATATTTGTATGTTTGTGGTAAGCGTGTGAAAATTTATGGGGAATTGGGTATCCTCAGTTTACTGTCTGCATCGTGGGAGAGCTGGCTCTAACATGGCCTACCTTCCTATTTTTCTGCAGTTTTTAAACAACAACTGCCCGCAGGTGAAGTATAAGGGACTTGCATAAAGCTGACAACCCTGGGCTGTAGTCAGGCTCTAGTAACCAGTTACTTACCCCACTGCGTGTTTGTATGTTTTGTGCTGTTTCTTCAGTGTTTTTTCACTGAAATTCGACATGCCGACCTACAGCTGCGTACCGCTATGCAAGCAATGTGTCTACGTGTACAGTTCGGGCCGTAAAGTCTACAAGGGCACACCATTAAATATGACGTTTAATGAACCCACTTCATGTGTGAACTTCGCTGCTTCATAGTGCTGCAGTTTCAGCTTTAGTACTCAATTTAAGGACTGCACAACGCCACATCTGAGAACGGTATCGTGCAGATAAGTATAACGGAAGCAATATCGAATAGAAAATGGACGCAAACAATGATACCGTTGTACAACTTGTGACAACGGAATACCTTGTGTCAAATTAATTGTTGATAAAAACGAAATGGCGTCACTACTTCGAAAGCAGGCAAGAAAACTGGCCATTGCTTGATTAACTGCGCGCTAGAGAAAGTCAGCAGCGATATAAAGGAAATTCGACACCTCCAAGGAACCAAAGGCGCCGGGATTGGCATAGTCGGCGCTGCGCGGAACGTTCAGAGAAAAACAAAAACAAACAAGAACAAAGCCTGCCTGACGTGGCACCGTGAACTGGATGCAATCGTCACCAGTGTAAGTGCCACAGCAAAAGTGTCGAGACCCTCTGTGCTAAAGATTAAGTATCTGCGACTGAGTGTAATCATGTGGGATCATAAAAAATAATATCTGGCAGAGAGCTGTAAGCGCTTCACGATGACATCACATCCCGTACATTGCATAGATGGCATTTTAAGGTGCGTTTTTCTTTTTTTTTGTTATGGTAATATTATTTCTCGATATAGCACGTGCTAGTGTCTGCGATAGGCTGCCGTTGAGCGTTTCAATTATTTTGGTGCCACTGGAAGTGGTTAAGCAAACAATTAGT
The DNA here is from genome assembly GCF_013339745.2 of Dermacentor silvarum. Taxonomy (NCBI): domain Eukaryota; kingdom Metazoa; phylum Arthropoda; class Arachnida; order Ixodida; family Ixodidae; genus Dermacentor; species Dermacentor silvarum. The sequence continues at coordinate 23,327,193 of NC_051154.1, forward strand.
TAATGACGTTTAACGTCCCACGGCTGCGCAGTAGTCAACGAAGGACATTGTAATAGCTAGCTTTGACCACCAGGGGTTCTTATACGCGCAGCTCAGTCTAAGTGCACGGATGTTTGCGGATCCAGCGTACTAAAGAGAGAGGGGAAAAAAGCAAAGATAACCGCAGACAAGGTTGGAGTGAGAATATTATGCAGCGATGGCACCGGTAGAAACAACTGCGCGGCCTTTATTGCTTGGTGACGCGCGTTTGCCACACACGGTGAGAACGAAAAGCATCAAGATGACTGCGAAGCGGAATGTAGGCCACGCAGCTTTTTGCCTCAGCAAGCAATGGGGTGCACAATTCCGCGCGCAGTTGGCATGCCCTTTCTTTGCCCGCGACCGCTGGGCTGTTGACTTGGCCGTCCGCATTCGTGCGGGCGCAAGCAGCCATCGAGTTGGCGACGCAGAGGAGAGATGGGCCAGAAAGCCGCGCAGAAAAGCTCGCTGCGCTGGCCGCAACGTTGCTCTCGAATGCAGTAGCGAGAATGAAAGCACAATAAGAAAATGCCCGCTCGGTCTGCATTCCCATCCACGTAACGGCCTCTCGGAAGGCGTGTTCCATGCCTAGCGAACCCGGTGCGGGGAGTACGGAACTATTTCTATTAAGAATGCATCGGACGGCACCCGCTAACGCGCTTGCGAACGCTGGAGTCCGGGAAACGCGAAGGACGGGGAAAAAAAAGGGTGGGGGGCTCGACGCATGCAGTCGGTGCCGCGCGGCAAACGAAGTTGCATGGTAGGAAAGCCAATCTTTCAGCTGAACTGCCAATCCTGTATTAGTTTAGGCAAGGGAGTGGTCGACGGAACTCACTGCCAGTTGTGTTTTAGTACAACAGCCGTCTTCTGCGAAGCCGCTGTTTGATCGATCTTAGCGAATGGAGGCCCGTGGCTGCAGCTTTCCACCGTAATGATGTTTCGTGGTCTCGCGTTATTACGGGTGGAAAAATACTTTCAAAACCGCAATATTTTTTATGAATAAATTTTCGTTTAATGTTTCTTAAAACTCTGAGCACTGTTCGTGCAGCCGACATGTTTTCCAAGATGCTTTTTAACGGCTCTCAAATACTGCATTAAGCTGGATATCTTTGGAAGAGAACATGCAGTCTTGCTTACTGAAGGTAGCGGACTAGGAGAAAATTGGTTAGCCTCTTTGCAGTTATCTATATTTGTCTTTGCGGCATCGTAACGATATCAGACAGCAAATCTGACATCATTTCCAACGAATCGCATTCGTTTCATCTAATGATTTCACTTTTATCTGCGAGAGGTGATCGACACAACGACAAATGATTCATTTGAAAGTGATAGAACTCACAATAAGAACAAGCGCCATAGGGCCAGTGGAGACAAGACTCATATAGTTCAAATGTTCAGTGTTAAAATTTTAATATGTAAAGTGAGAAATTACCTAAAAAAATGTAGTCCTAATACTAAGTCTTACTGCATTCGTAAATATGTACAGGGTGCGCCAAAATTACTGTCACACACTTCGAATAATAATTGTGCCTATAATTTCTAACATTTCTCTACATCGTTTCTTAAAACATTTAAAACATTTCTTCAATCTTTATTCTGTATTTCGACCGTATTTCATACTGGTGGTTTTATTTTCGGAAAATGCCATGCCCTTGCACCCATCGACCCACGATCTAGTCACTGAGCAATGCCGGACACTCTTCTTCCGAGATCTCCAAAATTCTAAAAAAAAACTGTCAGCCCTTCCACTGGGGTGGAGATGGAAGACCAGCGAAGCTGTACTATGGTGGGAATTATGTATTTCTAATTATGACTATTAGGATGTGATGGTGTAATTGGTTATTTGAACTATTAAAGAATGAGAAATATCTATGATCTAGTGGTTTTAATTTACTTAGTCACCACAGGGATCATGGCCTTATGGTCGCTACGGTACACCGCCACAGGGTGTACGGCAAAGGTTGGCATGTTTTTCATAAACAGGTCACCAACACCGGGCGCGTTCGGTACGAACGCGGGCAAAACGCCGCCGCCTTCGACAACAGTTGTGCGCGTTGTTTGTGTGATCGCACACAACCGCTGTCAAAACGCTGGCGTGAGCAAGCGTGCCAGCAGCAGCGAGCGAAGGTTCATGCGGTCTATCGCTTCAACGGAAACTGAGCGGCGAAAGCACAGTGCATACAAAGGTAAGAGTCGTGTTGCCGTGTTGCAGATCGCTTTCAAGATTAAGTGCGCACGACCGCCCGCCTCCGCGCAAAGTACAAGTTGCTCGCAGAGCAGAAGCCGCAACCCCTCCCTCCCGCACTGCTTTCCCGCTGTCCTCCTTTCGCGCGTGGGAGATTGAGTCGCCAGTTCCCCTTGCGCCCGGTCGCAAGATACGCATTTCGTGCCGCAGCTAAACATCGCCTCCCCTCCCTCCCTTCCGTCCTCCTACTGCCTTTCGCGCGACGGAAGAAGTGGCGTTTGCTCTCCGCCGTGCGTTCGCTCCCCGTGAAAGCACGCGTCCCTCGCGCGCTTTCACTCGCACATACAGCAGACGACCGATGAGAGTTTTTTTTCTACATCCTGACGCGACCATCGAAGACAGAGCTCTTAACAGCTTCGCTGTAAAAATCACCGCAAGATTGCTCTAAAGCGTATCACACTTTAAGGCTTTAATCTGCAGTGGTAAACCTGTCCCTGTGGTTCCTTCTGACCATAAGAAAATTGTGAGGAACGGAATTTATTGCCAGCCATGGAGGAGCATCGAAAGGCTGGTCTCGAAGCTGAATGTGTCGTCGACAACAATAAGAAGAGCCGCTAGAAGGAACCTCAAAACGTTTCCGTACAATTTCCGGAGAAAAACATAACTTGACGGTTACAAATTCTGACTACTGGTGGCACGGGCCGCGAATGCAGAACACATGACAATTGTCTTCATCGATTAGAAAATTTTCAACATAGAGGCCCGTTAGAACACACTCGGAACTCTCCTGCGTTTGCTCTGACATCAGAGCTTGCTGTAGTTGGACAGTTTTTCAAAACTTCCATCCGGAATTTGTCATGGTTTGAGCTGGAATAGCCACCACGGGGCTGCATTCCTCTTGTTTTTGTGCCAAAAGGCGCAAAGAACGACACTGCTTCACACCTTAAAGGAATTCTAGCGCCTCATTCAATGCCCTGGTCCCAGTGCCACTTTGACGAGAAGTGTAGTCGGGCATTGCAGCAGCACGGCGCCCCAGCACAGAAATCGAAGAGCAGATCGACACCACAACAATGGTGTGGTGCTCTCACACTTGACTTCATTGCACATGAAGAGTGGCCGGCAAGCTCTCCTGACTCAACCTCAATGGACTTCTCTGTGTGGGCTATTCTTAAAGAGGAGGCTTGCACCCATCAGCACACCAGTGTTGCGGCCCCGAAAGCATCGCCAGAGTCAGCATGGGAAAAAATGATTAAGCGAAGCTTTATAGGTTCACAAGTTTCGGCGGTCGTGGTGGTGGTGTCATGCTGAAAAGTGGGCCGATCCTGGTGATAGTGCAGAAAGGGTCCAAGCTCAATGGCACATACCAGAGACAAAAAAAAAAGAAAGACAGATAAAGAGAGAGAGAGAGAGAAAGAAAAAGGAAAGAGAAAGAAAAAGAAACAGAAAGAAAGAGAAGAAAGAAAGAAAGAAAGGAAAAGAGAGAAAGAAAGAGAGTGAGAGAAAGAAAGATAGAGATAAAGATAAAGAGATAAGAGAAAATCACCCGCCCTTCCCCTTTCGAGAAAATGGGGGTAAGTGAAGCTTGTCATGCGTATACTTGACCTACTACTTTCCCTTCCCTTTCCTACTACTTTTCGTTCCCTTTCGTGGTAGTTTTCAGTTCTCTTTCCTTCTACTTTTGTTTCCCTTTCGTGAAAATTTTCCTTCCGTTGCGTTGTGCGTTTCCTTGTCTCGATGTATACATTTCATAAACGTTTATGTTTTATTACCGTGACATGTCGTGTACTTTACGTTACCCTGACGAAGGTCAGATACACACACGACAAGCTTCGCTTACCCCCATTTTCTCGACAGGGGAAGGGCTGGTGATTTTTTTTTTTCAGAATACCTTGCGGGTCACAATTGAAACCTACCCAAAATGTTTGGAGGCCGTGATCACGACCGAGAGTGCGCATATTGCATTAAATGTTTTGTGTTGCAGTCCTCATGTATCGGGTAAATCGACAAAAGATTTCTTGAGATGATCTATTCCTGACGAAAATATTAGGCATAAACCTCGGGACAGCATTTATGGCGCACTCTGTATATTTGGTAAGAGATCACGAAACGACACAAGCACGAAGCAGGTTTAAATCATGGACAAAAGGCACCAAGTGCTATGGAACGGCTAAAGACCAACAAGCGTGAACAAAACGTCACCAATAGACGGTAGTGGATTACGGGAGCGAAAGCTGCGTGTGCTTTTCGTCTGTGTGCAAACTAATCCGAAGTTTCGCAGGTTTCGCACCATGTACTTTTCATACAGGGGGGCAATGGCTTTAAGCTGAGCAGTGGCGTAGGGCCTCAACAACGTGGCGTGAAGACCAATAGGTAGGCATAGGCACGCGGTTAAGAGCCTACAACATCATAAGACATTTTTATTCTCAGAACCTTAAGGCTCAGGGTGGTATAACGAAATTACCAGGAGATCATATTTGTTTGGCTCAGCTTTCCGGTTTATTTAGGTTTTTTTTGTTTTTTTTTTTTTAATTTTAATATACTGCTAAGAGTTCGCAGTCACGTGGGCGCATTTGGTGCTCAAAAAAAAAAAAAGAGGAAGAATTGTTTTAAGGTGATCTGATTTCCAATATCAATTTCAGCGAATTCCCCTATATTTCATGAGCACCGTCAAGCGCTTAAATGTCGTTGATTGTGAGCATTATTTGTCGGACATGGAATTCCATTCATCCGCGCGACAACCGCGTTTCCTTCTGATCAATCTCCTGTAAAGCGTGCACCACTGCATAAACAATCGTTATGCGGCAAAGCAAACGACAAAATTCAGTTTCTGCATTTGCGTCAAATGTCGAGTGCAAGACCATCCCCTGCATTCTAGTAAACCAAAATATCTCAGCAATGGAAGGCACTGGATCACTCCATTGAGCCGTACAAGCGTTAGCGAAACGCTGTGTTGCGAACTGAAGTAAGTCTGGAATATTTCCCTTCGGGCAATTTAAAAGACCGGCGCTGAAGCCAGCCTTCCAAAATACCACCGCAAAACATAAACAATCATAAAACGGGCTTGTTTTTCTGGGTCCCTCTGTTCTTAGTTGTTTCAGAAGGTGGATAATATGGCCACGAGAGAGAGAAAAAAATGATTCATCTGATTCGTTGGGCTTTGATTAATATATATATATATATATATATATATATATATATATTCGTATTACCGCTGAAAACTTTACCGCAAGCTAGGTAGTGAGAAAGCACCTGTGAGGTGAAAGAAAAGTTTGAACTAAAACAAACGACATTCTTTGCCGTAAAACAGACAGTAAACACTAGCACCTTCCTTCGGTCAAATCCCCCAGACGCTCCCAGCTTAAACAGAACCGATCAGTCTTCTCGTCGACGCTTGCATGGGGCGTGTTTCTCACATGCTTCGATCTTTTATTGTTGTTATCTTGCGAATGGATACACGTGCCAACCCAGAGAACTCGGATGTGGAAGAAACATTCAGTTTACAGTTCTTATCTGCTTTTGCTCTTATTTTTTTTTCGTTCGTTCCTATATTCGGGAGCTTGCAATTGTCAAGAGTATCCCGCGGGTGCGCAGAGACCATCGATCGTGGGACGCGAGGCCGGTATACAAAAGCGTCGTTCTAGCCTCGAAGCAAGATTGGCCCTATTGCTGCTCGTGCTTGTAACGTATGGATGCAACGCTTTAAAAAAATATAAAGGAAGCTCAGCCCATTCGTGTTTTGGTGGTACAAGAAACGGTGTACAGAAGTTCTATTCAGCCAGAAACTGTGTATAAGGGTGGTGCAAAAAGCCCAAACATGGCTGAGGTGTGCCATGATAATGTATCGAATAGTCTAGACGAAACTGGCCCATTCGGAGGAAATGAAACCCCGCAGTAAATCCGATATAGGAAGCAGCCATGTAGGCAATGAAATGTTTATAAGTGAATTGTTGCGAGGACTCGCTGAAGGTACTCGCTGAAGTTGCGGTTTGCGTTGTCCGACGCGATGACTCCGGACAAAACAAGTAGGTAGAACGAGCGCCAATAAATATGTCAATCCTACGATTACAGTCGCCACACCCTGGATCAATTTAGGTGTGTGAGGAATGACAGCGACCGCGACAACGTACAGCGAAGAATCCGCCAATGATTGGTCAAGCTGCCACAAAGGACTGAACACGTGCATCCCAGCCAAACTGTTGCCGAAGGCATGAATACTACGAATGCTACAGCAAGTATTCCCCTGGGAGAACTTATTAACATCCTTGCGAATTCCAGGCAATGCTATACAACATAGGTCATGCTGTGTAGCGTAACACAGTGTTTAGGTTGCCCATGTTGGACGATATAGTTTCTGACATAGCATATCGTATGCAATGCATGCAATGGTGGTCCTAAAATCAACTGTGCAGTGAATATGGAAGTCTTAAATTCTGGAGCTTTACTTACGGCAGTGCAGTGATCTCTGCAGGAGATGCTGAAAATGTCCACCACCGGCAAGGATATGTATGCAAACAACGCTGAATATTGTTAAACACTCAGTGGAGGGTTGCTGGAGTTATCGGTGCAAATTTCAAACTAATGGCGGTCTGTGCTCGCGCAGTGTGTGAGGATTTTTCTCGTACACCTGTCCTTTGCGTGCACACCACAGACGTCATCAGACGAACTGCAGGTCTTGTGTGATCATTTCGCACATGAATTTGCAATGTCATTCACAGTAACCACCATATTCTTGTTTATATTCTCATTGAACAGTTACTTTTCGGTCACCCAGTACGAATTTCATACTGCTAACGGCTGATACAACGCTACCACAGTGAAAGCTCTTAGTAATACAAAGCTTAGTAGCTAAGTTGCAATGTAGAGCTGCTGGAATGCATTCAACCCGGACAATTAAACGACTGCGATGCCGTCCACAGCTCTTTAATGACCACGACGGTGCGAACACCAACAAAAATTGCGCTACACCGAGCTTCAGCATTGTCTACAAAAATAAGGGGAATCTCACCAGCGGTCAGAGGCGGCCATCAAATGGCTTGCGTGGACGTTCTTTATAGGAATTGAAACTGAGGTTTTCACCATTTTCAGAACCACATGATTCGTTCGCGTCATCAAAGATCCTGACGTCTCCCGTGTTTGAGACACCCTACGACCGTACTAGAGGCCATAGTACAGGCTTCGGAATTGGAAGGCGCTAGCATGATGCCTACATGCTATGAATCACTGATGCCTCAACAACGAACGTACGGGGCATCGGCAGCGGAAAATCATCGGCAGCCCCAGTCACACACACATGTGGCACCACAGAGGGTCAAGACGCGCTTTCCTCTAGAGAGCTGTCTCGAAGGAACTTGGGGTAGAGTGCCCCGACTGTCTTTCAGGCTTTCCAGCAACTGACGCCGAGAGTCAAGTCCGCGCGCTGGGGCGCCGAAGAACGAATCTGCACGTTCATAGCTAGAGTTGCCCAGTCACTTGCAGTTCATTTTCTCCTTTTATGCCCTTCAGTCGCTTCTTTATGTTAGTTCTTCTTACTTTCTATTCTTTCTCTTTCTCTATTTATTTTTATCTCTCTAGAGCCGTGCTCCCTGAAGGGTTGCAGAAAATAGCGCATTTATCTCTTCACAATCTCTCTCTCTCTCCTCTTTTCGTTCTTTTTCTTCCGTCCGTTTGTTATTTCTTTCTACAGAAAGAGGAGCAAGAGTGAAAAGCTACAACGCCTGACAGGGGCACTTCCTCCCTTGATAGACTGCATGCGACTACAAACAGATCAATATACATCTTTGAACTACTTTTTTATAAGCATTGTACTACGAACTAACGACCTACGCACATGATGTTCTTGTACATCATTCAATTATATTTTACGTCTTGTATCTTCACATACATGATAGGTATAACACACAAACTACCCATATGACTTTTTTCACTATTACAACTCACGAACATGTTCCAGAAAAAAGAGTTAGTTATTTAACATAAGTATTTCCACCGATTATTGCGATAGAACTTATATGGACACCCTAGGCGAAATTCCGCCGTCGTCGTCGCCGTGAGGTTCCGTATAATGTCCACGGGTGAAAAAACCATCGCCGCGGGCCATACGCTGTATCTGCGAGTGAAAGCATGCGAGGGTGAGCCGGCAATCGCGGCTCGCGCACACAAGAGCGGGAAGCGGGAAGGAAGCGCAGTCTTCCAGTCACGCACAACGCTCCGGAGGGAGGGTAGGGAGGTGGAGGGGCCTCGCTTTACTGCGGCCGCGCGCTCCCGATGGGCCGGAAGGCTCCGGGAGGAGGGGGGGGGGGGGGGGGATGGCGCGTTTTGCGCCGCGAGCGACCGCCCGCGCGGCTGTATCGTGAAAGCCATCTGCGCCGGGGGCAGAGCCCGCCCTCCCTGCGTTTTCACGGCTAAGATCGCGTTGATGCGAGGGCCTGCACGAAGCTCAATTTGCTCGCTGCTGCTGCTGCGCTGACTCACTCGAGCGTTTTGAGAGCCAATTTCCGCGGTCATCGAGTGAGATGCGTTCATGTTTGCTTGTGCACGCGCGACAACATGCTTTTTAATTTAGTTAGTATGCATATGTTTACAAGTATACGGCCGATAAAACTACTATCCTTACTTTGTATAACTGTCCACTAATTTGCTATCGCAATCGATGCTTCGCTTTTCGGACGAAACTGCGACTTTTGTTGTTTAAATCTATGCGTGTGTAAATCAGTTCTTGGTCCAACTATAACAAATTAGCTACCTGACAGTTTGCGTCCTGGCATGTATATATATATTTTTTCTTGTTAACAACGTTCTTCTGTGATGCCTGCTTAATGCCTACTGTAATCGTAAGGGAGAATGTGACGTGTTCAAAATGTAAAGCTTCTTGGTTTTCATTTGTAAAAGTATAACTTATCGTAGTATGCGTGGCTGGCTTGTATCAATAAGTACTTGGTGAAAATGTTGTGCGTCGGAAGATTTGTTCATTTGAAACTCTACTTACATTATGTATTTAACGGATACTTCCACTCAGTACTATATGTAAACCGTCAGAAAGCAACAGGGTGTAGTATCTAGGCGGTAGGAGGTTGATTCAGGAGGGAGGCCTGATGGTGACCTCATTGAGTTACCTTGATCCCTCGAAATTCCAAATGAAATGAATTCCTGGATCCCGAACTCGTGAAGCTTTCGTTGCTAAGTGCTGATTACCATTGGTCGGTCACTTCCACTCAGTTCACAGCCGCTTCATCCTAGTGATAGCTTAGGCCACTCGGTCCACTCAAGAAGCGTGAAAAGAAAAATAATTGAAATGAATCCTTTAGATAATTCCGGCTAACTTTACTATTCTACTTCGCCACTGTACGTCTCTTTTCTCCCCGTAATTTGCCACAGGTCAGCTTTTACTGATTTAAAGTATCAGCCAGCACGGCTTACAACGAATGGAACAAGGCCAAGTGTATTTAAGAATACCTTTATTTAGCCACTGGCGTTTATGTTTCACCGGACCTGCACCTGCTACTTCACCTGCCACTTAACCTGCCATACGGGTTCTCCCGTCGTCAAACAACTTTAATGCGTCATCTGTGGTAGGGCGTCGCATTCACGAATGCTTATTCAATCTTTATTGGAATGGCCAACAGCGCCGTATGTAACTCTTGCGGAAGGGTTGAGACTATAGAACACATTCTGTGCCACTGTACAGCCTACAACTCCCAACGCCTTTTTCTGTGTATGAGTCTTATACGCCTGACACACGGGCGCTCTAAAGGTCCTTTAGGTAAGAGGACATCTACCGGAAAGGCGTTCAAGTGCATTGACACATGACAAAGGAGTACCTCCCTTCCGGCAACGTTCCTTTGCGGGAAAGAAGATCGGGCATCTACTTTTCGAGCGGAAAGGTGTACCCTCGCATACAGCGTGCGCAACTCATCAATAGACAAAAACGTGTTACATAACTACGGTGTCCCGTAAGTATATTTTTTACCTTGGAATACGTAATAATCTTTAGCGGTAATGCGATTTGTCAAACACTAAAGATTTACTCTAGCTATACTCTCAAACACTCGCAACACGTCGCTAGCACCGCCATGTTGAATTCCGAGTATGCGCATTATAAGCCATCAAAATGGGAAAAAATGTTTTTAGGTTCTGCAATCACTAAATGTAATCTACATGGGCAGCTTTTTGTAAATGTTTTCTCTCTTGCTGCTTGACCATGGAACGCGTTTTTTTTTTTTTTTTTTTTTTTTTTTGCGGCGTTTATCTGAGGAACCACCTAAAGAAGTTAGTGAGCTGCCGTGTGTCACTGGCACAAAACCTTTCTGCATAGGATCCTTCGGAGTAACAAAAGGGGTTTCCTGCAAAGGACTTTACTTTTGCCCGTCTGTCAGGGGTATTAGCCCTTTACACGACAGACCGTTCTCGGAAGCTAAGATCCTGGGACCTTGGTCGCAGACCTCTAGTATGCACAATTCTCCCAAAGCGCTAATGCGCTTTTTGAAGCCAACCGGACTAGGAGAGTGCTTGTGAAGAACATTCATCATGATTGAACATATACGCGAGTGAACATTCATCTGCGAATGCGCGCACAATGACTCTCCTTATCACCTTTTCATCTTCCTTTCCCACTTCCCCATGTGAACGCCTGTAGCCAACCGGGCGAGTCCTTGGTTAACCTCCCTACTTTTCCTTCTTGTCTCTCTCCCAGTATTTGTTGCCGGGACGAACTAGTTCGTGGTACGGGTGATAAGGGTAGAAGAAAACCGAAGGACAAAAATCATTACAAAACACTAACTACCTTGTATCCCGGCCAGTGCGAACTAGGTGCGTTTCACTAACTGCAGGGGCCATGTCAGGAGTGACCTATATTGAGTCGGCGATTATCTCCAAAGAGATGGTCACCTCAGCCACTTGCGTTGCATCTCAGAGGTCACACGCAACGTGCTGTCATCTGAAAAGTTAGATATTGGGGTTTAACGTCCCAAAGCTGCACCGTGTTCCACAATGGATGCCATAGCGAAGGTCTCCCGATTAATTTTGACCATCTTTGGTGTGAATCCAACGCCACGTGCTGTCCGTCTCGTAGGGTGCCGCGTCGGACGGCCTTCACCTTCGCTGCGGGAGGCGGGAAGCCAGACAGAGCAGGTGGCGAGAGAGGGACTTGCTTCGCGCTGCGTCGATAGCGCGCCGCGCCCTGCATAACGACGCCTCATCGCCGGATCAGTTCCCTCTCGCTGTCTCGCAGCGAAGCCACACTCGACGACTTCCGGACCTCTCGTGCCACACCGGCATGCTGTCGGCTGCGTCGAGGGGCTTTCGCGCGAGCGGTGATTGCGGCCGCTATCGGCACCTCGCAGGCCCGCGCTGCTGCCACGGACGAGTGCTGAAGGCCGTGAAATGCGGCGAAGACGCCCTGCGGTCGCAGCTGCATTAATTTTTTTTTTTTTTTTTTGTTACAACGCTGAGAGGAACTCGTCGTTTAAAACGAGCGGAATAATCGTCCCAGCCCACGAGGATCTCCGAGACGGAAGTATCTGCTTTGAATGGGCAGGCGAATGACGGTGCGGCTTCCCTGAGTATAGCCTATATAGATGTCTGGGAAACAAACATTCAAAACTTTTTATTTTAGTTTTCTCTCAAGGTATAGACGGTCATCTTCCCAATTTCGAGTACTAACGACGCAGAATCTGTTTAGACAAGAACAAAGCTTCGCGTGACTGAATTATGAGTAGCGCACAAGATACCCGTTGTTTCGTTGCTGCGCTTTTATTTTTTAACATAACCGTTGACTGCGCACGCACGTTTGCGATAACTGCTTTATAGCTGCTGTGCGATTATATTTACATGGTGCATAATTGATACTTTGATGCAAACAAGATAGTTGGCCACCTTAGCAACCATATATAAATAAATAAACGAAACAATCAAGCAGGTCTTGGGAACAGTTTAACGTGCTTGAGATCCTGATTCATCAGTAGCAGTGAAGTGTGCTACGTAATGTAACTGCATGGTGGCGGAAGGTGGGGGAAGGGCAAGGTCATGCTGCTTTTATTCAAATCTTGTCGGTTTTCATTGTAGTAAAAAAAAAAAGATCTAACATGATGTCGGCAGTTCAAGAAGCTGTTAACAGCATATGTTTAACGTTCAAAGATGCGGCTTTAACGCAGCCACTTTTTTGCACGTTTAAAGGAAACTCAGCGCGTTTGAAAGTTCCACTTTCCACAGCCAAAACTGTCGATGTTCTGCTTTATTTTCGTGAACTGTATTCCCCCTACTGTCGGCGCTAACCGCTAAGATGTCCCGAGATGCGCGTCACGGTATTCTACGCAAAACCGTTGCTGACGCAGCGAGGGGTTGCCGGCGGCTAGCACGTTTTAATAGGTCCGCTGTATATAGGTTACGGTGCGTCACGCTTCGGGCACGAGACCGGTCGTTCGAGAGCGCGTGTTCCCACCGCGGCTCGCGCTTCCCAGGTTTGCGCCCTTCAAGGGAATGGGGAAGAGTGTTTGCCTTACGTTGGCAATTGCGCTTTCCCATCGCTGTCGCAAAGAGCAAGTGCTCGTGACCACAAAACTCGGAGCGAAGCGGTCCCAGCGCGGCGACGACCAACGGTGCCGCCGTGGCATGCAGTTGCACGCATCGCTGCCGGAAAACGCTTGCATCGATCTCGACTCGAGCCGCCGCGTGCGTGGAAGAGGCGCGTGTCGCGGCAGGGGTGTAGCACCCCTCCCCTTCCCTGCAAGCCCCCCCCCTTCTCGGCCCCCGCCGGCGCGGTGGCTAGGTTCGCTTATTTTGGAAGCGGGTCGCGTTTTGTTTCTTCGAGCGGGATTCCATTGGGTGCGGCGAAACCGATAGGCGAAAGTGTGTGCGTGCGCGCGGCGCGCATTGGTATACACCGCTCGCCGTGCAACCACGACGGCTGCGGGCGCCGGTGAACAATTTTCGGAGTTGGCGGCGGCTGTTGGCGTCTATACTTCGCGCTCTTTCTCTCTGTCTCTCTCCAAGCACCAAAGTGGTGGCGGGGCGGGGTGGCGGCGCAATAGAAAACGCAATCGACGTGCAACGTGGTCTCGCTGCGACCGGGATCGCTGACGCCACCGCTGCTACAGAGATAAACGCAGCGAACAATAGAAAAAAAAAGGAAATCGCGAGAAAGAAAGAACGCGAGCGTGGCGTTATAGCGCTGACAGGAAAAACACACGCTCCGCGCCGGGCCACCGACGCCGTGAATACCAACGTGATGCGCTGGTTCCTCCTCTCGCCTCCCTTTCAACCCATTCCGCGCCTCTGCAGCTACGGTGGTATACGTGGCTCGCTATCGCGCGCAATGCATGCGCCGTGGAGGCCCGCTCGCGGCAGTGGAATGCGCTGGCGACAACAACCAACTGGTGGAGGCGAGAATATATTTTTCTGTTGAGCGTCTGCGTGGCGTTGCGTTTATATCGGGCTAGCCTGCACGCCAGCATGCTGGATTTGCCTTATAGTGAGCGTTGGCGAAGCAATGTGGTGGATTTGATGCCACCCAATTGCCAGCAACACGGCGGCAACCGTCTAATGTTGGGCGCGCAATGAGAGCAACAAACGGAACTCAGTGCCGATGCCAGCAAGCGCTCGTAAAGGAGGAATGCAACGCTGTGCTGACACCGCTGTGCAGCTGGCTCAGTCGTTTCCTTATAGTAGTAGTTACTACCTTTTTAACCATGAATTCTGTAGTCGAATAAGTGCCGAGCTTTTGCGTGCCTCCTCCTATTCATATTCGCCGTAGTGCGCCTCTGCGTCGGCATAGTATACGGCCCATTTCGCTTGGCACGCAATAAAGCTCTTCATCGCTCTGTGTATTTCGCTTGTCGGCGAAGGCCTCAATTGGCTATGGAACGAGTACCCTGTGCAAACTGTCTGGCAAAGTGTCTAAACATTGATAATAAACACTGAAAGATATGTCAGTAAGTGGACACAACGCTGATGCCGATACCACGAAATTTCCCACAATGTTGCAAAAGTACGGGCCGCACACTCAGTGATGGTTACAGATGGGCCTAGAGTTTACTAAACTACTCAGAGGCGAGAATCCTAAACCCTTTGATTTTCCACGTGGTCTCCCGGCCGAGCAGCGCTCTTCATCTGTTGACCTCCAAAGGCACTCAATCTATTCAAGTGGTCTCCCCCAGCGATAAGATGACTGAGCCATGGCTTCTCGAAAGCAGGCTTTCCTCGAAAACGTAAGTGTACATACGTGGACTATAAACGGGAAATGCGCGCTGGGTGTCGCATCTTCCCGTGCTTTCTAAAAGATACTCCCCCCAGGCGAGATGTGCCTCATGCCCTGCTAATCAGCCATTTAAAGCCGTGAAGGAAGTCACCACTGCGAGCATCAGGGACAGGGAGAGATGAACCTTGGGCACAAACCGCGAAAGTTTCATTACGCAACAATGTGTAATAGTGGCATCACTCACGCCTCAGCATGCAATGCCTCCAGCGCTTCTACAAGGGCATGTAATGCGTCCGTGTAGAAGCACTGTGGGCAAGCTCTGCACACTAGATTTCCAGAACAGCTCTGCACTCACATCCAGAACAGCCGTGGTAAAGGCTTCCGCTATTACAAGCAAAATGTCCGTTTTAACTAGTCACAATGATGATGTGTACATCTTTGAAGTACGAAAGGTTGGATGAACCTAAGAAAATTATAAAATAATAACTCACACGTCCTTATGCGGCACCTGAACGACGGTAATGCGACGGTATTACGGGTGTGCTATTATTCTCTGACTTCCTACATTCGAATGAATTTATATCGCCTCCCATGGTCACCTGTGAACGATTACAACCTTACGATCTACCTATGCTGCCTGCCAATCCAATAACACCTTGATGAAGTGACGCATAACCCTTCAGCCGCAGGCCTCAAGTAGTATGTGAACATGAAGGAGGGTTATTTCCTAGTTGCCTGCTCCTAAGTTCACGTGCTATACACGGCTTCTACAGTTGAAAGGACGTTCCACATCCACCGTTATGGGCGTGATTGGCGCTGGCTAACGCTCCCAGGGCTAGATCTAGTACACATACTCAAATACCCAAGAAAGTGTACGAGTGGAAGAGCGCCGAGGTAGCTGAATAATACAGCAATGATAGAGCACAAATAATACACAAGACGTTGGCTCCGCTCCTACCAACGGCAAGGTGTCTTTTCGTCCACTTTCATGTCCGAATTTCCCCTATTTCTTCTGCATTTCAGCTAAAGGGGACACCTATTTCCCCTACGCCTTCCCTGGCTTCATTGTCTGTTGGATTCATGTGGTTGTAACTAACAAAAAATCGAGTCCATTGGTTCCCCTTATTCTTCTCGCTCCCCCAGGCCCATACCCTCTTGTTGGTGTCGCTGTCGCTTTTACAACAATCATGCACTTGTATCAGGATGAACTCACCGGCGTCTTTGATTACAGTGCCTTCGAGATCGGCCCAGTGGGTTTATTGCGCCAATATCATACAAAGACCAGTGACTGTACTTTACAATGCTATCGCATTAAAAGCAAATTATAGCACACCAGGTTCCTTTGTGTGTTTAGTCGTCCAGGTTTTAGTCGCCTTCGTTATAGGTGAAAGAAAGAGCCGCTATACAGTTTGTTTTCTAACCGCATTTTCTATTACATATGTTCATCCTTCGAGGCTCCAGCGAAATAGCGCTATCCTTGAGCCCGATTTGTTCCTGTCTCTTGTCGCCAGCTACTCCGGCAGACGTCCTCGACTGTCGAGAGTCATGCGGCATACCACGTACCGGCTGTGACGCGGACGTCCCTGCTGCCGATGATGCCGTAGCTGTTGGACGCCTCGCAGCGGTAGCTGGTGGCATGCACGTCGGGCCGGTACTGGTCCACGCCGAAGGGCGGGAATACGAGCGAGCCGTCGGGCCGCAGCTGTCGAAGACCGGGCAGCTCGGTGACGGGTGCGCCGCTGTCCGCTTTGCGCCACGTGACCGTGGGAGGCGGGGAACCGCCCGCCGAGCAGGGCACGACGGCACCCGTGCTGTTCAGGAAGGGAACCCAGCCAGGAGGCTCCTCCTTGAAGAACAGTGGCGGCGACAGCGCTGCATCCACAAAGAAAAGCGAGAGTTTATGCTTCGCTGTGGATATTAGGAATTGTTGAAGGAGCGACCAAGTTCAACGCCCCAAATCAGCAGACGGGCCACAAAAAAACGCCGGAGTGGCGCACTAATTTTGACCCCGCGGGCTTCTCTAATGCACACCCAAAGTTACGAGCACTTTTGCACTCCGGCGTCCCCGATATGCGGTTTCTTTGAAAGGGAATCGAACCCGAGAACGCGTGCTCAGCAGCGAAGTATCATTGGCCCTATAAATCACTTCGGCGGGAAAATGAAGCAATTTATAAACTTTTTCCATTAAAATGCATGCAGACAATAATAATACTGCGATGGGTGTCACGTAGTGTTACCAGATGGTTTTTATGGTGCTGTTGCCCATGCCACTGTTGTTAGCATCGCCAGAACCATAAAGTGCCAGCTTCGCGTGTTCTTGCGGCGACATAAAAATGCGCAGTTAACGCCTGGCGGGTGTGGTAGCAACAATTTGTGAGCGATGTCGTGCTGTAACGTTGCATTTGGGAGCTTTGCGAGACCAGGACACTGGTAAGGCGCCTTGATATTCACACATACGGCAACAGATGCGCGCAGAAAAAAAAGAGCATCTTATTAAAGTGAATTTGCAGTCAGATATAGTCGAAAATTATGAAAATATCTAAGGCTAAGGTTATACGCTAAAAATGAGAGCGCCCTCACACTGTCCTTCATACATAGGGTCTTGTACACAGTCTATGCTCGGACGTGTGCCCAACCCCCAAGAGCATATGCCGCGGCCGCGGACTCGAAAATACTCAGGATACCACTCAGGGATACCACACCCTGAGTGGTCCACAAAATCTGAAGGTCTCCAAGCAGGTGAGCAAGTCGATAAACGTTCAATTATTAACACTTCCGCAAATTGAGGGAGATACTAATTCTATAGTTATCAGTGAGATACTAATTCCATAGTTATCAGTGTGAAGTAAGGCACACACAATAATCACAAACGTGTACAGTCCCCCAAAAAGCAAAGGGGACGACCTACCCTAAATTCTCTCGGCAACAAAAGATTTAAGGGGCACCAGGGATAAGGCGGTGATAGTTAGTTACTTTACCGCACCCCACATACTATAGGGATACGCGACAACGTCGCCGAAAGGGTTCCTACTCGAGCGCACCGCCACGGCCTTAGGATTACAGGCAATCAATCAAATTGGCAAACCGACGCGCACGGGTAACAACGTCAGCAGATACGGCGCCCGATCGCGCATTTACAATTAGCGTCAAAGACGCACAATGTATTTCCCTCGACGAAAACCTCGTAAGCGCTTGCGACATAATCCGAATAGCGCCCTCCACGCCCAACATACCGAGAACAATAGGAATCACTCAGTTAACAAACTGGTCTCGTTATATAGAACTCCAGAGGGCGCTGGAGGAGTCGGGTACCACCCCGACCAACATGCGGGAATGCACTCAATTCCTTCAACAACTGCACGGGGACACCACCAGATTCACTGAGGGCACAGCGAAGGCGCCGATGATTGACTCTCACCTGATCATCCTATGGGAAGGGAGGCGGAAACTGGCCAAGAGGTGGAAAAGACAACGTCTAAACAAACACCTGAGACAACGCATCGCTCTCTTGGCAGAACAAGCCCATGGCCACGCCAGCGAGCTAGCTAAAAATGAGTGGGCAGCGTTCTGCGGAACCCTATCAGGGACTCTGGGAACAACCAGTACGTGGCGAATACTACGAGACCCGGTGAGCACACGTACTGAGAATAACAAGAAGCTCGAAATTATAGCAGACAACTTCGAGAGTACAAACCAAGAACTAGTCGACACTCTTCGGAACAAATACATAGGACCCTCACCCGCGACGGGATCGCCCTACGCGACAATACAAACGCCGGGGAGGCCAATCCTAAATTAAATGATGATATTACCACGCAAAATTGCCGCGCGACTGGCCGCTCGAAGCACTTTGCGTGTATTCGCGAGCTTATTTCACGCTCGGAAAAACACTTTTATGGAGCACGTATTTAGCAACAGAAAGCTGTATCGGGAGTCGTTCATGTTGCACTACAATTTTCTTATTGACACTTTTCATGTAATTATGATATTTGAAAAGTTGATTAATTCATTTATCAACTTTTATTATTTCAATTCAACTATCATGCACCAAGATAAAATCTTGGTGCATGATAGTTGGGACACCATGTATGTATGTATGTATGTATGTATGTATGTATGTATGTATGTATGTATGTATGTATGTATGTATGTATGTATGTATGTATGTATGTATGTATGTATGTATGTATGTATGTATGTATGTATGTATGTATGTATGTATGTATGTATGTATGTATGTATGTATATGATTAACACAATTATGTTAAACATTCAACTAAGCATTTTAATTTCTCGTAGAAGCAGTGGCTGCATCATCGAGTGAGTAATCAAGGGTAGACTTGTGCTGTCTGCCAAGGCAATTTTTAAATATTTGGTGCAGCTAAAAAAAAATCAACCTGTGTATGTTCCGTGGTGTCCCTCTCGTTTTCAGCTCTACTGGCCCTGTTTCAGAACACAAATTGCCCACACTTGTTTATAATAAGCCTAACTGGCCGACGTGAGCACACCTGATATTGCCCCGCCGTACCCGTTAGATAATGTGACATGTTCATTATACGCATAATTGACCTCACAGGTTACGAGGATCTCGCTGATGCCTGAGAAGCTGCTTGCGCTGTAGCATTCACACAAACAAAAGTTGTATATTACATTTCAGCCTATGGTCGTGTATTAAGTAGATGACATACTATATAAAAGAGCTGGGTACAGTGGGAGCAACACGTGGACGCAAAATGTGAGGGCACCTTGCGTAGAACACAATTAAGCTAAATGCGACAAAATGATACGCATTCCTGCGCAGCATCTAATTTCCAGGAGCGCTTGTCTTGTCTGTGTTAGTGCTGAAGTAATAACGGGACACGTACGAACGTGATGTTAGAACGTGGCCCTCAAACAAGCCAGACATAAGCTACATGCATACTATGACTGCCCTAGCATTCGCCTTGCGACACCAGAAAGATCCAACAAGTCTAGAAGTTTGAGTAAGACGATTAGAAGTTGGTACTTGTATTGAGATTATTGGAAATCGAGATCATGCAACAAGTCGAATTACACAAGCACAAGAAAAAGAAAATAAACATAATTTAAGGTTAAAGGGGGTGGTGGCGTGGAGCAGAGGCAGAACACCCGGCTTCTAATCTGGAGGTCGTAAGTTCGAATCCTCCTCCAGTCCACTACATTTTCAGGCATTGATTGGCGCCTGACACCGGCAAAAAAAAAAAAAAAGAACGATAACGCCGAGAGCTAGTGGGGCTATACTAGTCCAGGTGCAACCAAATTAGGAAGGCCCACCAAGCTTCAACAAAGTCACTCCCTCACGAGAACAGGAATTGACCTCCCTGGTGCAGTATTCGGCCACTACCTCCATAATGACTCCTACAATTTACCCATAGCCCTCAGTTCCCAGCGGCTGCGGAGCACCTGACCAAGGCGGCGGTAAGACCTGCTGCGTGGCAGAAGGTGCTAAGAATCTCTCGGCCCGGACAGGCCGCCACTGGAAACTGAACCTGGAAACGTTCAACACACGCACCCTATCGAGTGAGGCTAGCTTAGCAGGACTATTTTATCGGGTATTGCCTGGGATTTATTGGCCTTAGTGAGGTTAGAAGAACTGGTCCACTTCCTGTTGATGCGCTTCCTGAAGGAGGTATTCATTATTCGGAGCCTATTCCTTTCCGCGAATTCTACCAATATCTCTCCTCTAGTGTTCCTAGAACCGATGCCATAGTTGCCAATTGCTTGCTCACCAACCTGCTTTTTCGCCACTTTTGCATTGAAGTCGCCCATGACTACAGTATCCTGAGTTTGAACCTTTCTCATTTCTAGTCCATAAGGACATAGCGGGCAACATTGATGAATTCTACAGCATAAATGAAAGGGTAGCAGTCGTCGTAATAAAGCTGAATAGGAGGTATAGAATGAAGGTACGTAGTACAAGCGTACGCCGCAACCTCCAGTCACGATGTTGAAGAAATAGGCGTAGGTGTTGAAATAGGTGTTGAAGAAAACTTGGCGTAAGTTAAGGCAAAATGTATGCACTGAAAGATAAGCAAGGTAATATCATCAGCAATTTCGTTGACATAGTAAAAGCAGCAGAAGAATTCTACACTGATCTGTACAGTGCCCAAAACAACCAAGCAACTTTCATTCGAAGTAGTGATGAACAGGATGCAGAGGCTCCTTCTATAACTAGCGATAAAATTAGGAGGCCTTTGAAAGACATGATTATGGGAAAAGCAGCTGGAGAAGATGGAATAACAGTCGATTTATTTAAAGATGGAGGAGATATCATGCTTGAAAAGCTTGCGGCCCTTTATACGCATTGCCTCACGACTTCAAGTGTACCAGAAAGCTGGAAGAACGTCAACATTAAACTCATCCATAAGAAGAGAGACGTTAAAGAATTGAAAAATTATAGACCCATTAGCTTTCTTTCAGTATCATATAAAATATTCACCAAGATAATTTCCAACATCTATAGAATCACGGCAACAGGCTGGCTTCAGGAAGGGATATTCTACGATGTATCAAATCCATGTCATAAATCAGGTAATAGAGAAATCTGCGGAGTACAATCAACCTCTCTATATGGCTTTGATAAATTATGAAAAAGCATTTGATTCAGTAGAGATACCAGCAGTCATAGAGGCATTGCGTAATCAAGGAGTACAGCAGGCATACGTGAATATCTTGGCAAATATCTACAAGGATTGCAGAGCAACCTTGGTTCTACACAAGAAAAGCATAAAGTTTCCTATGAAGAAAGGGGTCAGGCAAAGAGAAATTTACAGAATAATAAAATTGGGTTGGAGTGCATACGGCAGGCATTGCCAAATCCTGGCTGGGAGCTTACCACTGTCGTTGAAAAGAAAATTGTAAAATCGTTGCATTCTAACGGTGCTAACATATGGGGCAAAAACTTGGAGATTAACAGAGAAGCTCGAGAAAAAGTTAAGGACCGAACAAAGAGCGATGGAACGAAAAATGTTAGGCCTAACGTTAAGAGACAGGAAGAGAGCGGTGTGGATCAGAGAACAAACGGGCATAGCCGATATTCTAGTTGACATTAAGCGGGAAAAAATGGAACTGGGAAGGCCATGTAATGCGTAGGATGGATAACCGGTGGACCATTAGAGTTACAGAATGGATACCAAGAGAAGGGCAGCGCAGTCGAGGACGGATGAAAACTAGGTGGGGTGACGAAGTTAGGAAATTTGCAGGTGCAAGTTGGAATCAGCTAGCGCAAGGCCTGCGTAATTGGAGATCACAGAGAGAGGCCTTCGTCCTGCAGTGGACATAAATATAGGCTGATGATGATGTATGAAGGGTAAAGGAATGAATATCAAGGGAAGGAGAACGCAGTTCTTGGCAACAGAGAATTAGATGTATCCATGCGACGAATTAATAAAGAGTATTGGATGAGTTGGTCTTACACAGCATCGATGGGGGAGGAGATTTTCGGGAAAGGCCTTTGTGCTTCAGCTTACATAATTACGGTGGTGATCAGGACAACTATATTATCGCAAAATTTCTCATCTGCAGAATTCTGGGCAGGTACATTGTAAGGATTTCAATCACTCCGCTTCTATTTATTTCTTATGATCCACCGGCCGGCCCTGGAGAGATACCGTAGGTGGCTCGGACCAATTACGAAACGCAACGAAGGAAGTAATTAGAACATAATTTTTATGTTACCCTGGTCCCGCTTTGTTTAAATTAACGCGGACATCTGTCGGAAGCTTGTACATTCCCGATCTCACGTTAGCTCGCTTTTGTAACAGTCGCAGGTGATGTATGATGGCGTGTGTCGTTGCAGGCCATACCAAGAAGTAATAACAAATGAGAGAACGTACAGCCACCAACACAGTCTTCTGCAGCGAGAGAGGGGTATGTGGTACGTACGTTGCGTTTGCACCACCTGTGGTGGCATCTGGGTGGAGAGAATGGTTTCTCAACAAGGCGATGCCCCTATTGGAAGTGTACCCTCTACACTATACGGGAGAAAGCCAACTTCTCCCTGTTAAAAGCTCAAAACAATGACATGCCCCACAGTATGTCAGTGGCATTGGCATTCTAGTAACGGGCACGAAGTCGCGGATTTTATTTCTGGTCCCGGAGGCAGCATTCCGATTGGAACAGAATGCAAGAATACTCGTGTTCTTAGGTTCACGTTCCCGTCCCACAACCCCAGGTGCTCGAAATTAATTCTCAGCACTTCATCACGGTGTCTCCAGCAGCTCGCAATACAGCTTTGGGACTTTGAAACCACTTTAGGTACTTGATTATTTCATTGAGGTTTCATTATTCCACTTCATTGATTCATTATTTCATGATACAGCAGTTGTACTGCAATTCTAGTCATGGTTTTACTTTTCGCGTCTCACTGCAGTGGCGCCACGCTTGTGTTATCACCAGGACGACCGCCAACCAGACAACGCGATGAATGATGAGACTAAAAGAGACCCAAACTAAAGCGAATAATTGTATTATTGCGGTCCAGGTTTGCTTCTTCAGCTGCAACCAACCGCAACAATTCGCTGCCCACGCCATTAAATCTTTTTCTCTGTGTCTAGTTCCCGCTGTACTGTGGGAGGAATAGCCGAACGGAGAGATACTCGGTCCTTTCTGCCACAGGAGATACCCATACGACACGTCTTAATTATTCAAGAGCACAAAAAAGGGGGACTTGAAATGCAGCTCGCTTGGGCAGCGATGCCTGACGCAAATTAGTCGACGCACGTCGCAGTAGAACTGCGTGGCTACAAACGGCTCTATACGAGACGGTCGGAGTCGAGGCACCCAAACTCAGTAGTTGAACTTTCGTTATTTTTTCCTGCTTTTTCCTTTGTTGTTGCTTAGATTGATATTTGTGTAGTTCTGCGTTTGGAACTGCGGTCACAGCGCAATTTCTAGCGTCTGTGCTGTTGGCTTAGCGAAGTCGCCCATTGAACAATGCGAGTTCGCACTGCTGAAACAAACGTGAAATAGCGAACATCCGACTCTTTAGAAAGCCTTAAAGCAGGTAAGCTGTGCAAATGTAGTCCCATAGTGGCAACCTTCGTGCAAAAGATGTCATGCAAGTCTATTTAAAGCTATTCTTAAACTGAAGACCTAAAGAGAGACAGAGCAAAAAGGATAAATGAAAGGCATGGAGGTTAACCAGGACTGAGCCCGGTTGGCTACCCTGCACTGACAGAAGGGGAAAGGGGACGGAAAGATTAAGAGAAGAAGATAAAGTCCACTGTTGATATCGCCGACGTATAGTAATAGTTCTCTGCTATATATATCACAGACGGTCTTCCAGACCGGTAGCCTTCAGAAATCTCAGCAGCGCTTTTGTGGAGTTTTGTAGCTGCTGCAGCCCTAAAGTATGTAGCGTACCTATTACCTGTTCTCACTAACTCCGTGCAGCGCTGCGAAAGCTATGGTTCACGTCAGCCAATGAGTAAAAGGAACCAGGAAGAAAGGTTCCTCCATTGCCTGCCTTTGAGCTTGCCAGAACCACGATCTGGTCATGAGGCACGCCGTAGCTGGGACTCCGGATTAATCTTAACCACCGGAGCTTCTTTAACGTGCACCCAATTTACAGTACACGTGCATTCTGCGAAGCACTTTAGGGACCCGGGCTGTTGGCGTCTAATGTGATGTCATGTCGTCGTGGTCACGCACAAAAACAAGACCTGCCGAAAACTCGCGTCTCGTTCACTTGGTATATACCAAAATTGGTATGGAAAGGTACGAATGTATGACTAACATGACTGACAGGTCATGACATCAATAACATCACATGCTCGTCAGTTACGCCACGATTAACGGTAATAAAATCGCGTGTGGCGCATACCCGCATTGGATATGCGGGAATTAGCAGAAACTCGTAAAAATCGGTTCCCAAACGCCAGTCTGGTACCAGCGCAGCGCAAGAGAGGGCGCCACTACCCCACAAGTGCTCGATTCCTCCTCACTTGTGCAAGAATAGCACAAGAATAACATAAGGGACACACCGACGCATCACTGCTTCGCACTTCCCCAGGTTCCACGTTAGTGGAGCTGCATTAGCGCTGGACTTGAACTACAGAAGCACAGAATTTGAATCCAGCGCTTAATGTAGCTCCAATCCTGCTCAAATCCTGCGCTTGTGTAGCTCAAACCAACGGTTAGTTAACATAAGGGAAACACCGGCGCATCACTGCTTCGCACTTCTCTAGGTTTCAAGTTAGTGGAGCTGCATTAGAGCTGAATTTGAATGACAGAAGCGCAGAATTTGAGCAGGACTGGAGCTACATTAAGCGCAGGATTTGAGCAGGGTTCGAACTACACAAGCGCAGGATTTTACTCGGAGTGGCAGTGCGAAGGCTTTCACACTTAAGCACCCGCTCTTGTGTTGGAGTCGACTGTTAGGCTAGAGACCTCGTGACCACTATCGTCTTGTTCGTAAAGAAACCGAAACTATTTGCATTTCGCCCCCATCGAAATGCGGCCGCCGTGGCCGGGCTTTGATCCCGCTACCTCGGGCTTAGCGGCGCAACGCGATAGACGCTACACCACCAGTGTGAGTCCCTCTGAGCTTCACGGAAGCACTAGCAGCACAGAATGGGCGAGCATTGCTCCCTTCTCAGAAAACACAGCTGGCTCTCGTTACTGATTGGTGGCACGAAGCCTAGCTGAACCCTAGCACAAACTCCGAAGTTGGTCAGAGGGTCATATGGGTACCGCAAGAAGTTCCAGTTAACACTGCAGACTTAACTTGTACCTTACACAGAAATGCTCAATTAACTACCAAGTAGCTAATCTAGGGCCATATTTTGTTAATGCTCAATTAACTACCAAGTAGCTAATCTAGGGCCATATTTTGATTCTTCTCCTTAATTAAATGCCGCCGAGTCGCCGATCCCAGCGATAGCGAGAAAGCTGTTTCGAGTGAGCCTATGATGAAGTGCAGAAAAATTGAAAAATAAAAATAATACTTACGCAATAATATGTTTGTCGCGTACCTTACAAAAGCACTATTCCACACATTTATAAACTATAAGCAAGTAAGGCTTTGCACGTTCGCTAATATCTTTGCATCAATGTGCAATACAGGGGAAAGTTAAAGAGGGGGAGGGGGCACGAACAAAGCAGGGTTCGAGACAGAAAGGGCCCCAAAGACGACAGCCGGTCATGCAGCCACTTGCCCCCGCCCCCCTTCTTTGTGCAGTTCTACCTCAATTATTAGATGATAATAGAAAAAGCACCCCCCAAGCACTCCGTACAGATGGTTAACCAGCGAAGATGAAACGTGCGGCCTCGGTAATGAACCCACTGGGTTAATCCCGAGGGTTCATTAACGTATTTCGCAATTATTGGTTACGTATTTGTGTTCCTTAATGAGGTTACACACACATTCGGCTGCGACGGAGAGAACGACGTCGCTGACGGTATATATGCCCGCAGCCCACCGTTGTCGCCTTGCCACTTGCGATTCTTCAAAATTGAATTGCTTCAAAATTGAATCTTTTCGTCACGTAATAGAATGAATGGCTCATACACCCCTTAAGCAATCACTCATACCCCCGTAAACGCGGCCTGCCCATTACGACGACAGATGAAAAGTGGAATTCTACGCTGGAGTGATGAGCGGCAACGGAGCCTGTCGTGGAAGAAGACGACGACGACGACGACGACGAACGCGTGAGCAGTGGCACGAGGGCGTTCGCGCGGTTGCGCCGAGGGGCGCCAACGAGCCAGCTGTGGAAGAAGACGACGACGCTCGAGCCGTTTCTGATGATGATAGTTTCTGTGCACATCGGACCGACTGATTTTGGTTTCACCTAACCAAATACAGCTTCACTGTAAAATTCCCAACCATTGAGCGTGTGCACATAATTCTCTCAGTATCACCCGACGAAATCTTCAGCGTCAGCTTACAAAAACAGTAAGAAAATTTAAAAATTTTAAATAAAAATAAAAAAAAATACCTGTCGGACGACTTGTTTGCCGCGTCGCAAAGCTGGTGCAAACAGGCCCGACTGCCTATTCCTACATACTTGCGAGAATGAAAGCAGAAATTCAGACACTCGCAATGCGGTGATGCTTTCACTTTAAAATTATGGGGTTTTACGTGCCAAAACCAGTTCTGATTATGAGGCACGCCGTAGTGGGGGACTCCGGAAATTTGGACCACCTGGGGTTCTTTAACGCGCACCTAAATCTAAGTAAACGGGTGTTTTCGCATTTCGCCCCCATCGAAATGCGGCCGCCGTGTGCTTTCACTTTGATGCGGTCAGAAATTTCAGTTGCGGTGGCGCGGCAGCTACCACTGCTGCATACAATGTCGAACGGTCGCAAGGACATGACGCTTAAATGCATGTCGTACGCAGGTTAGTACACTTACAGTGGTCAGGGCTTCCAGTTGGCCGCTGCGCTTTTGTTGCTACGGCAGCATTAAGCCCCGACGTTACGCACGCTACAACGGTCTTGAATGCGTTTCTATATACAGGCTCCAATTGAAGCAAAGTGTAGCTACAAAAATACGTTAAGAGGCAATCTATGGGAACATTTTGCGCTAATCGTACATTTCCTTTTTATTGTGCTTGTAGAAAACAACTATTGATCGCTGGCGTGTGTGTGCGTTGTGCGTGTGCGTTCATCTTGTGCGTGTGCGTACATCTGAACAGAAGCTGCCGCATCACTGCGGAACACACTATCAGCAGCGAAACCAGCACGTCCCGTGCAGCCCTTTTATTACTGCTTGCTGTTATTGTCCGCGCGCTTACTTCGGCGCTAGACGACATTATTCGTCAACGGGTGGTGGGGGAGGAGTAGAAGAAGAAATGTTCTGGTAACGTCGCCCGATCAGGAGCCAATATCGACCGCGCATCGGTCGCGCAGGCGCTTGCGCAAGCTACAGTTCGGTGACAGCTGTCATCTATAGCACGGCTTGTCTGGAACCGTCACACGCCGTCAAACACCGCGCGGAAACCAGAGAAGGCGCGAACGCGGAAGCAACACGGCCGAAATGGCCGTCGGAGCAGAAAAAAGAACGAGACCATACAGCGCAAAGAAGAAACTGCGAGGTAGCTCTGGTTGGAGATCGTTCTACAGAGAACTTTTAGTTAGCTGGATTGTGTTTTGCGGCGTAGCTGTCTTCGTTGTCACATTCGTTCCCATGAGATGGCCTTTCTTTGACAGTAGGCGTCAGCGGGAAGAAAAAGAAAGGGCCGTATAGCGAGAGGCGTAGGAATAATGTGCGGCGCAATTCGACGGCTATGTTATTGGAATTCAGATAATATGAGTACTCGGAAGAAAAGGGAAGACGCCAGGGCCGCCTTTATTTGTTTCTTTTTTGCACCTAAAGACACTACTTTATGTGGTGTACTTGTTGAGTCTACTGCAATAATGATGATGATGATGATGATGATGATGATGATGATGATAATAATAATAATATAATAATAATAATAATAATAATAATAATAATAATAATAATAATAATAATAATAATAATAATAATAATAATAAAAGACACCTTGAATGGCGAAGCCTTGATTTTTAGGTGTTCCAAGAAGAGGCGTACACATATGTGAACTTATCAAATGCAACTTTATATTAGGGATTGAAGTTTTAGGTTCCACAGACACAGTTGGAAAGCGCTGGTAAATTGAGAGCGCACTTCGCAAAATAAAACTGCCGTAACTCAATTGAACTGAGTTCGATATTACCTGATTAGGTGATATCGCAATCAACGCTATGCGAAATGCGTTGAAAGTGGTTATATGTTAACTTGATCCTACCAATTAGGTCAAGTACATAAAGCTTTATAAGAAGGCCCTTTCACCGAAACTTCAGCAGAATATCGTCATAAGTATTTTAGGGCTTTAACTAAGCTTTGGCTACAACAACCATGTCCCTTTTTCTTTCCTTATATAAGCCGGTTGTGGTGGCGGTGTAGCATCAGGCGGGATTAGCCTGGCATGCTTAACCGGCAATTGTTCCATCTGGGCGTCTCATACGTTTTAAGCAAGGGTGTGTCCATTAAATAAACAATGCGCATGTTAAGACACCCTCTGTCCCAACGCGTAGTTTTTACGCATGAAACAACGCATGGAAAGTTCCTCCTACTTCCCAATTTGGCGCCGATGATACTCTCTTTTGTTAACAATCTTAATTCCGGTTTCTTTTCTTAAATTTTTGGTAAAGGCCTGTCAGTCGATAAAGCCTCTTTACACACTGCTGTCCTTTCGCTCCTCACAGTCTTCAATGCACCGCGTGCTTGCACTAAAGTGATGTAAAAATTATAATAATGCAAATATATGAGCTGTGTGAAAAGTCGCACAGAGTGAAAATGATATGAAAGTTACACGTCCTTGCACGAAGTCACACAGTTGCATGCGTAGAGGCTTTTTTTTTCTCTCTCTCTCGTTCCGACAGAACTAACGCACAATGTGCTGCATAAATACGTGCGGAATGAGATCACACGCAGGAAGCATAATCTGAAAGACCGAATGCCCACAGCTCATACTCCTCGGCATTCAAGAAATGTTCGGAGTCCCTCCTTCCGCAGACGAGATGGATGCAGAAAGCAACATTCCTTCTTGGCGCAGTCTAGTTTATCTGCGCCGACAGGCGACGCGCATGAGCGCCAGTTTTGTTTCTGCTTTGTTTCCGCCGCTTCCGCCACCGTTTCGTCCGAATGCGCGAAAAACGTCCGCGGGCCTTTCGGTTTCTTGCAGTGCGCTCCGGTTATCTCGAACGTTTCATTTCAGCGCTCGCATGTGCACCGGTCCCGACACGCGTGCACACACGCACGCTGCGAGTGCTGCGAAGCCGTGTTTTGAAAAGCTACCCGCTTACAATAGCAAATAAGGCAGCAGAGACGTCTTCCACCGGCAGGACAACAAGGACGAGCTTGTGCACACACACACGTGCGCACCAATCTGCGAATGACAAACGCGCGCCCACGGTCAAAATGCTTATCTTCGTGCCAAAGGAACGTCGCTCTTCTTTCCCCTGTCGCCTTGGCTTCATTGCGTTCACCACGCTCTCTGAGCCGCGTCCCCCGCCGCCGGCGTTTGTCTCTGCTTACTTTTCGCTTGACTGTCGTCTTACTTTAATGCGAGGTGGTTGCTGCAAGAAATGCGGCGGTGTTTGATGCTGCGCGTATCACAGGTTCTGCAAGCATCACGCACTCTTACGATGTCGCCCCGACAGTGGCCGCCCAGCGTCCAATTACTTTCTCCTCACCGGGTTGCGTATCTGTGCTTTCGGAATGAGCATCCCGGCGGGTCGAGCGCTCACATATGTGTGCATAAATTTAGTTCTTTTTTTCTATATTTTTTGCCACGCTTATGAGCCCCTTGCGCATGGGCACAATGCTACGTCCTCGTACTTGTTACCATCTGTAGCGAAGAAAGCAATAATGACAGTACTAACGTCCATAACCGAGGAAAGGCGTGACTCCAACTGAAGGGCTAAAAAGTTCAAAGCGAAGAATAAGCGCAAATAGAAGAATGAGTGGCCTGAAATAGCGGGGGACCTGCTCTCAAGACAGCGACGAATGATGGCACTGAGCTGGATGGACGGGGTGAAAGCAAACCAACACAGACGAAAGCACTGTCGAGTGCTTAAGAGAGCCGCACGAAGGGTAGCGAGTGAAAGCTGTATGAAGAGGAGAGAGAGCGTCCTCAAGAAGACAGGTCTCCTTGAGAGCGGCAAACTTGGTATAGCACTGCCCGGCGTCTTAACTGCTGGAGTTCCGTTGCGAAAGAGCAGCCGCGGGGTCGAGGGAGTCCGCCGACGGACGAGTTAGCGGACGGCAACGAAATATGAGACGCCGTCACCGGGCGCCATCGTCAAGTGAAAACGACTCACTCGCAATCCGGTTCGTGCTGCATGGGACGCTACGCAGTATACGGAGTTGCTTCTTGCCACAGAAGAGGACGGGGCCCAGCTTTCGTTTTTTTTTTCCTTTTTTTCTTTTTTTTTCAATATTGCGCAGCAGCGGACTCACGCTTCTTGCGGAGCATGTTTTAAGAGATCTAGCGAGTGAAGACTTTCGTCTGCCTTTTTTTTTTCTTTGGGGGGGGGGGGGGGGGGCGGACCTAGTCAAGCTGTCTGTTTCAGCTTTTTTTCCCTTACCTCCCCCATCACGTTGATGGTAAAAAATAAAAGGTTATTATTATTATTATTATACTTCTAATGGCAGGCAAGGAAGGAAACAAAAGTCAAACTTCTGCAATAATAATAATAAAAAAAGTTAGGAGGGAGAAAGTTATCCCCGAATGGAGTAGATCGCACGTACCCTAAGTCAATCTTGTCGAGTGGAGAAGTACCAAGAGAAAACTTAACAAAGCAAGGAATATGTATTGGACAAGAACGGGCTTGGACGCAACAAGGGCACTGGGAAAGAGAGTACTGCTTGTACATGTGCTTCAACTGACGCCGCGCAGTGTAGCTTTGCTAGCCGCTTGTAGGTATAATAATCCCTGGTTATAGTAAGCATAAGGTGTTACTCGTGCGCCGCCACGAAGCCTTAAAAAGTAATCTCCGGCGGGACACACTTGCCTTTGTCCCTTCGCGTCCTTCACTGTAACATTACCGAACCACGGGAAGGATCTCTTCGGATGCTCCTAGCTGGGGTGGCCCTCATACACTTCTTCGCATGAACCGGAAGACCAACTGCGGACGACCAAGGAACGTGTCGCGCCTGACCAGCTGCTGTGACTACGGCCGATGGTTGGCACCTGCTTTCGCTACGCCCTGGAACGCGTGTCCTAATGCTGAAGATGATAAGAATTGAAGTCGGATGTGCTGGTCTGCCGGATAACTACAGTCATAAGGTGACGACAAGTGATCTGAGATATTGTTGGAGCTCCTGTAAAATGGCATTAGGGCGCGCCTTTCTTTGGTTCTTTCTTAATATGCCTTGCTGCAACTCTTTAGAATAACTGAAAAAAAAAAGCGGCAGATATAGGTTATTTTCATAAATTTTCACAGCCTGTACAGCACACCTTAACAACAACGTACACCAGAATTTCACTATTTCACTCGGAAACAAAAGAACGAAAACAAATTGTTGCGAACGATACTTCCCCAGTATATCATTGCAAGCTAGATCATTTTCAACGTAAAATTCTGAGCTATCCGTGTTACTATGGATTTAATAAGCGAGCGCCTTGTCTAAACGTGACAATGTATGCTACTTCATGCTACTTCAAGGATGTTAATGCAACGTGGGCTTTAGCTGCAAGTTCTGCGGATTATAAGCTCGCATTGAATTTTTGTAGTCAAAATTTTCCCAGGAAATGTAGACTTATGCCTTTCCTTTGATGAACAAGCGAGGAACTTGGTGGCCAGAGTTTTGGGACAAATGTCGAATCTGCGCTCTCAGGGCTTAAATGTCAGTTACGGCAGAAGCCAGCGGGTGTTCTCTGGATATGGCAATACTCTGCATGATTCAGGTACGCTGTTGTTTTTCCGCCATCTCTGATCATAACCATCTGCAGCAATTTACACACGACGACATCCACAGGATTTGCGCAGGGCGCACCTGGCGCCTCCGTTGATTATGTTGAGCAGAACCAACCATGCAAATGGGCAGTGCTCATTGGTTCCGGGATGGTCATTCAAAGCCAGGAAACAACCCTAGATCACAATACTAACAATCAATTGGTGTCAGACGTCACAATAATATACATTGTGCTTTATAATAAGAAATAGATATGGGGCGATATAATGTACAATCATTAAAAACTGTATTGATTCCAAACTCCTGACGTCAAATTTACGTAACCACCGACGGAAGCATCGGGCGGTGATCCGCAGCGTTGTCTGAACAACACACTCAAACACTCTCCTCGTTTATAGGCGGTCACCTTTGTTCGCTTTCAAAACCAATAACATTGTCTACACTCAGCGGTTTTTCTTATCTAATTCGCTGACAAGAGGCGAGGAGCACGCTCTAGTGGAGAGGGATTCGATGGGGCCGAGCCAGCACAGTGAAAATAGATAACCGCATGAAGAGGGTGGTCCCGGCTTCTCCGATTGGTCCGCTTCGCCTTACTTAGCTTGCGGTGGCTGGTCGAAAATCGCGGCGGCGTGCAACGGAAGGATAAGAATGCCGCTAAAACGGATCCTCAGCAAGGAAGAGTTGGCAGAACGATGCCGTATGCATGCCGAAAGGGCTCGATAACGTTTTACCGCCACGCAAAAAGGTTTGTCATGCACAAATAAATACATGCTCACCGGCAGGTGCGAGTAGCGAGGGCCTGGGCGATCGGCGGGCAGCCATCTTCTATTCATTTCGGAAACGGGCAGTCTGTGGCTATTCAGAAAATTTTTCAGTTTTGTTTGGCATATTAATGCATTTTTTTCGCGTACACGTCACTTTGACGTGGTGAGTTTTCGCGGTTTTCTGAGGTTGCGTGACAGACAGGCAAAGTGGGCATGGCCAGAAAACATTGGGCCAATAGCAGAGGGCTAACGGTGAAAAGGCGTTGAATCAGGAATGATTATTTTTCTTTTGTGCGGTTTAATCATGCATAATCAGTGTCTACACGTTATATCAGATGGGGAGCTATCGCGCTTTTCGTGACGTCACGTGACAGACAGGCGAAGTTGGGAGTGGTCCGAAAATGTTTTGGCCAATCGTGGAGGCTGATTGCAGAAATTGGAATCAAAACAGTTTGGAATCATTTCACGTTATAGCGCCCATGTATTTTGTTCCACTGGCTGCTTGGTCAATATGGCCGTGACGGAACCCATCTCGTCGGCGAAGCTTGCCGGTTAGCGCATGACAGCGAATAGTCAAGACTATTCCCATTCTCAAGATAGCAAGGGAAGCACCGTGTACTTTCAATAAACCTCACTTTGGCTGTTTCTAAAAATCCTGTTGACTTCTATCTTCGGTTGCACAGCCTGGGTCCATCACTTTTGGACAAGTAGCGTCCAGCCCTTCCAGATGTGACACAATACTTTGTGCCGCCGTATAATCGTAATGGTCAAACTCCTTTCTTATTGACATGGACAGCTTACTTACGCGCGATAAAGTGAAAAGAGACCATCTATTATCTCCTCCACAGTTGCTCCCAAATTGACGGCGAACAGCCATTTCGGTTCGCGTTAAACCGGCTTAATGCAGAACTTTCTAAGGAAGCAAAGATGCCGAATGCGTGACGTCACCCATTATTAACTCAGGAAGCTGAGCGAGTGTTACTAGCACTGCTGATGTGAACAGACTTGCGTGGCCACTTTTAGCGACGTCGTGTCCCTCTCCTCTTCTATCTCACTTTAGCCTTGCAGTGTAGTCAACCAGGCGTTCATATATGGTTAATCTCCTTGTTTTTCATTCTTTTCTTTCTACAATTATGTTTATTCATCGTTTTCTCAACATTTATGTTAGAGCACCTCGAATAACATCCCCCTGAAATAATGTTTATCTTCATATTAATCTTAGGAAGGAAGGAACCAAGGAGAAGGAAGCAAGGAAGGAAGGAAGGAAGGAATATATGGATAGACAGGGAGGTTATCCAGTTCTCAGACCGGCTGGCTACCCTGTGCTGGGGAAAGGGTGGGAGGGGAATAAAAGATAATAGAAAATAGATGTTACAAAAAAGGAGAAAGAACAGCACAAAAAATACGGCACTGCTTAAAGTCTGTCTCTATTAATCTTAAATTTACCTTTCCTAATTCACTAAGACGCAATACAGCCCAAGTCTGCATCCATGTGAGCAGACTTGACAATTACCTGAAAATAAATATGAAGAAATTAGAAATTGCTTCAACAGTAATTTTAACACTTAGTTTTTATTTTTTCACGCATTTGTCGCAGTGAAAATGTCCCCACCCTCCTCCCCGGATACGTAAGAACCGAAGAAACTGCAAGCCAGTAGTTAGCAAGACAAAAAAAAAAAAAAAAAAAAAAAGAAAAAGAAAAACCTTTATGAATCAACCTCGTCGAAGATGGCACCGAGTAGTTGACGCTTCAATTAGAGTCACTTCTCACTGATATGTATGCGCAGGTACCCTTAGTTTCAAAACACACATCATTAGCAAGCAATTAAAATTTTCATTTAGCCCAGCCGTGCCATTTGGAATTCTGTCAGGGCACTGCATTGGTCATTCACGCCCACGCCCACGTGTGCTTGATCATTTCTTTTCAGTAACAACAAATGGTATTTGTAACAAATACCAATTATCTAATACCCCCTCAGAATTAATTGGTAGAGCCGGAATCCTCACTTTACTTAAATCACGCTGAATGCGTGCCCCATTAATTATGTCGAAACCCCCCGAAACTAGCACCCCCATACGCTACAGGAATACCACGTCAACTTAAATGCCTTAAATATTCATTCTCTCCACAGGCGATAAGGGAATGCGATAGTCTGCCTACAAGTATAACTAGCTCCAACAATTCAGATAATTTTCTATCAGTGCTTGAAAACAGCTTACATGCCTTCAAGAGATAAACTGTAACCCTACCTTGTCGAGTGTACTTTTGCATAAGGTGTTCTTTAGGTCTTGTATTACTGTTTCTTACATATCTGTTAATGTGCTTACCATATCAATTTCGCTTCATAATAAGTGCTAATAATATTATATAAAATTTATTTATTGTTATTCATTCCCAATATTTGTAATGTGCTTTTATGCATCTGGCCTTCCTGCAACAATCGACAACGAAATTGGCATATTGCATATGAAATAAAAAAATATAAAATGTGTGGCATACTCTTATCTATACTGCCAAAAGCTGTGAAGAATGAGGAGGATTCGCACAAGCCGTTCGCAGCTTTGGGACCGTCCTTAATTTCGTATGTTTCTTGCCTTTCTTTGAAAAAAAAACTAGAACTATGGTTACAAGTCACACGTTGGCTCTCTTCAACCGCAACGCCTTCGCGAAATCAGCCCCCCCCCCCCCCCCCCCCCCCTCCTTCCACAGACACACTCACACTTTAATTTCAGGAAAATAAATTACGCGTACACCGTCTACCGTGCTTTTGTTCATCGTCAGCGCTGTCACTAGGTTCGTTCTCATTTACCTTTTCTTTTGCTTTTGCCACTACACCAGCTTCCCTGTTTCAGGGGCTTGGCGTACGCGGAAACATTTCCTCCAGAGACATTCTGAGCATTGGCAGTATTGCGGGGCTCACACGGGCTTGGAAACCAATTAGTCCGACGAGGTACAGACCAGGAAATGAAGGAGATTTTTGCTGTGGCCCGGTTTTACTACTGTTTTGCGCGAGGTGCAGTAAGCCTGTAAAACAGAGCAAAAAAAAAAAAAGTGTAGGAGTGAGATGTGGCTGGCTTTCTCATGAAATCTTTTTTCCATTACGCTCTCTCGTAAGGTCAGATTTCACCCACACCCTTAACTTAACACGAATTAGATAACAAGTTATTTTAGCAGTACTGAATTTGCTTATCGCTAAGTTTGAACTAGTGCTAACGTTCTGAGGCATTCACAGTCATGAAGATCTCGTTGAAAGAGAGCCCGTGAAGGCCACCGACAGCTAGCAAGAAACCAGACGACAGGTTTCCGGGTGAAAGAAACAAAACGAAAAAACACGAGGATAGTGTACACAAGGTGCACATCGTGACATCAGGAAGGTGCAGTGGTGCTATCGTCCCATTCCGTGCGGACAATATATATATATATATATATATATATATATATATATATATATATATATATATATATGTACAGCTGGCGTGCATTTTCTTGGTAGGCAAGAAACATTAGACTTGGTGAGGTTTTCCAACGTTGCTTTGAAATGATTGTTCTAAGCGACGCATAGCCAAGAAGAAGGGAAGCGCCAATGAAGTCTTCTGTGCCGATAGCCCGAATAGTACAGCTGTTTGTTTGCGAATACACGGCTTGTGTATAATCCAAGTTTTGCGCAGGAACATTTCGTGTGAGGATTTTCTTTCACCATGCTTTGCGACCTTGTCTTGTCCTTGCTCGTATCTCAGTCCTTGACAATGTCGTCAAATTTGTCTTCGTAGTCTTGGCATTTGCACAAAAGCGCTACAGCGTTCCCTGGCGACTACACTTGAATCGCATTATCGTGTTTGCATTGGCGCTGTGCAGCCTTCAGGAGGAGTCAACACAACATCGTTTACTCCACCGGATGGCATCTTCAAGAGGTACCGCAGGGCAGTGGTCGAAGCTCTATAGCTGAAAAATTACCTCTCTGACGGGCGACAACAATTGCTCATGTTGGACTTATATTTTCAACTAAAACCTTGGTAACAGGTGTGCCCCAAGGTTCAGTCTTTGGCCCTCGTGTATTTTCATTATTTATGAGCCATTTCCCGTAGGTCCTGTCAAACTCGAAGCAGTGATATGTGTGGTGAACACGGCGCTCATTTATGTCGGAGACAACACGAGCGAATTGCAGGAAATGATCCACGAGGAACTAAAGATAGTCCAGTCATGCTTTGCAAGCAACAATGTTAACCTTTACTGTCAATAGGACAGAATGTGTTGTTTTTCACGCTAGACGAAGAGATTTAAGCTGCGACAACTCGTGCTTATATCTAGAGAATTCGCTGTTGCAGCGTGCTTCATCTTGTAAGTGCTTGGGTATTATACATTTGATTCCAATATGAACTGGCGACCTACTTTCGAAGTTGTCATTTGCATGTTCCGCTCTTCAAAAGTCGATGAGGGTAGCTACAGGGGACGTTTTGTATGACATTATGTATAACGTTTTGAGGGTATAAATAGTGACGAGAACTGGAAATAAATCTGTTGTTGAAAGTTAGCGCTGTGTGCGTTTGTCAAATGTGCCTTTGTGTTGTCCCTGTCCTTCAGCTTGCGCTACAACAAAGTAGAAGCTCTTCTAAAGGCTTGTGAATATTTCATTACACAACTTCTGCGTACTCTTTATTTTGCATTTCTGCACAGCCACTTAAGTTATTGTATAGACACATGGGGTAACACATGCACAACATATGTAGAACTGGTACACCGATTAGAGCAACGAGCAATGTGAATCACGACATCTTCAAAAGTGACACATTAAAGCAAACCTATTTTTCAATCAACTACAGTTTTACCGTTCAATCCGCTTCATGAATTAAAGGATGCTCAATAGCATAACAAAATATAACAATCCCTTCCCGCCAGTAGATTTCCGGCTCGCAATACGAAAGCTACTAGCAATAATTGTTTAAATTTACCTGTTGCTCGCAACATATATATGCGACGCGGCTTCTAGAATTTTCGTGTGTTGCTATCTGGAAATGTACACCCAACAACATCAAAAAAGTTGTTCAGTTTATTGCAACCTTTGAGGAACTTTTTGATTAATGACTAAAAAGCTCTGGTATTTAAAAATACTGTTAAACACCAAGTATTGTTGTCTAGTTATGGAAATACAGAGGAAGTCAGTAAAATTTATAGATATGGTGCTATATGCTGTTATTTTAAATGTCCATGTTGTTGTTGGACTCGGTACTAGCCTTGTTGGCAATGGGTCCAAAGTTTTAAATATGCTTTGTAGTTTAAATGATCGAATCTAAATAAAATTCAGATTCATCATACCAGCTCCTAAACTCTCCTCGGAGCTACGGGCATGTTTTGTTCACTAATCTGTGGGGGTTAATTCACTCACGTGCCACCGGCCAACGACCAAATGAAGCTAAGGGTAGCAAACCGGAAATCCCCCTCTGGTTAACCTCTCTGCCTTTCTCCTTTCTACTGTCTCTCTTTCGCTCAAATGTGTTGCCGCTTATCTCTGATAAAAATTTTCAAATTTATGAATCCGACATAAAAAAGGGCGCTGATAGGAAATGTTTTTTTTAGCTTTGATTAC
Organism: Dermacentor silvarum; assembly: GCF_013339745.2. Classification (NCBI taxonomy): domain Eukaryota; kingdom Metazoa; phylum Arthropoda; class Arachnida; order Ixodida; family Ixodidae; genus Dermacentor; species Dermacentor silvarum. The sequence continues at coordinate 23,365,381 of NC_051154.1, forward strand.
AGGGCGTCCAGAGATCTACTCTTTTTTTTTTTCTCACTGTGGTCTCGCGAAAATGGCGCTTCATAGTTGCGTTGTCTAATTAATTGGGGGACGCTCACACAGAGCTCGAAGCTTTGTGCCAATTACTAAGCTCGAATTCTGAAACATGGAAATTGTGGGGAGCTTCGCAGATGGTATGGCTGAAGAGCTCTGGCTGAAGCTCACGCACGTCAAGTTTTTTTCTGCTGAGTAGAGCTACGTTCTACTCTTGTGTCATTATTGTTATTCAGGTTGAGATCTCGGACTAAAACTTTCAGTGCTGTCGTTGGCGTGCGTGATGTGGAAATAAGCGAGAAAAACGGTGCGGAAACAGACATACTACCACTCGTCCTCAAGATCAACAATCTCGATGATCTAAATAAATGTTTTTCTCTCGCTCTCTACCGAGTGGTGACGAAAAACCACGATGCTGCCAGATTTTTTAAAACAAACTATGACCAAATCATTTAAACGCTTAGCCAATATGCTTACCGAGAAAAGTGGCAAATATTATAAAAGTCACCACTTACGTGGCTGGGCCGACGGGAGTAAAAAAAAAGAACGCCCTGAATGGAATTGCCGCGAAGAGGAACAATTTCACATATACCGAAAAAGCCCTTTCCAAACAAGATGTGCCAGGGTCCTTTTCTTGCTAAACCGGCAAAGGCACCGACGCTCCACAGATCGCGTATTTTCCGCTCCAAATACAAGCGACAGTTGTTTTGCTAAGTGCGACAATTAACTTCAATTCTTGCGAGCGCTAACTGCGCACCGAATGCAATTTCTCACTCCCAGATTCCGCTATCGGTCGGCACTATAATGACATGAATTATATAATCGCTGATCTCTTAGCAAACAGTGCGCAATTATGACGAATATTGTTTCCAATAGCTTGCAATTCAGGCACGCAACATGCTCGCGAAAAAGAAAAGAAAAAGTTTTTTGTAAGAAATAAAAAAGAAATGTTTTCTTCCTTCTTACACGCCACGTCGTAGTGGTGCTTCCCACAGATGGCGCGAAATATACTTAGGTCGTGTCATAACTTCCCCATAGCCGTTGAAATGCTCGATGGCTCAGAAAGAACAAATTCTGCCGGTTTCCCTGGCCGCCATTTCCGGGAGGTCATCACGCGGCACATTATGGACACACGACGCCCAGTTCGACGCCGCGGCCAGTTGCGACGATGCCATCTCCGGGTTCGCATAGAAGCAGCGGCACCACGCTGCTGACACGACATCCCGCACAGCGATTGCCGCTGGCGCGCTGGCCATTCTCCTCTTGTCTCGCCGTTTCCTTCTTCTTTCCTTTGCGCTTCGTCGTGTTGTTGTTTTTTCCTTTCTCCTAGTGGCTTTCTTTACTTCCCTTTTACGTCCATAGCCGACACCTCACCCCAAACCAACCGATTCATGTGTGGCTTTTGTGTCTAGACGTTCGCGTCAACCATGGCAGTGCCCGCGAACAAAGAGTGAAAGATTCGTGGCAAAAAAAGGGAAGTAAATGTAAGAGAAAGCGAGGCAAGTAATGCGAAAGTAAAAAAGTAGCAGCGGAAAAGGAAGCCATTTGATAAATTGCGCGCCTCGTCAGATTATCGACAGACAGGGAAGGGAAACGCGGGTAACGCGTTCGGCGGTCCTCCCCTACCGTTTTTGTGAGGCACGGCTCCGAAGGAAGTGTTGGCGGGCGTTCCATTACTGGTGAAAGAGCGGGGAACGCAGCTTACTGGCGAAGATGGGGGAACAGCACGTGGGCCTCGGTGAGGAGAAGGGGCGGCGGTGAGTCGGACCGCGCACTAAGGTGTCAGCGCAGAACTCGCTCCACGGGCGCGGCGGCAAACGCTTAGGTTATCGACAGCCGGTTAAAAATTGCGACTGTCAGTGTTCGCGCTCGCGCGACCCGTTCCACGAAATATTGGAGCTGGAAGGGTTCGCACAGATGCTTGCTGTCACGGCAAGACGAAACTTTACTCAACGCTGCGGTTCGATAATCGGTGGAGGAAGATGTGACCTCGCTCCCCCTGTGCCCCGCCCGCGGGAGAAGCTTTTGTCAAAAAGCAGATACGATAAACCTGACGCCAAACGCTAGAAGAGGGTAGAATTGCCGGCTTTGTAAAATTATTTGGTGCCTTTCATACGTTTGGGCGCAAAGTAACATGAAGAAAACAAGGGAAGAAAAGGATTCTTTCGAAGATAACGGTGCTACTTTGGTCCCGCTCAAAGGCGCAATTCCTAAACGTTTCCTTCAGCGAGGCGTAAAAACGTTTCCAGAGTAACCGGCGTGAATATCGACAGTAGTGCATAGTGTTCGGGCTGTGCTTCTTTCCTTCGGGGTTCGGCACTGCATAAATGTACCCTGTACTCATGCTCATCAGTTGTTTTTTTTTTTTCGTTGCCGTGCCATTCTTCGCTGGAAGCTTAGGTTCTCAATGAGCCTACCAGGAGGCCCGGACTTGGGCTTTAGTTCCTTCGGGGCTAATAAATGTTATTTCTCTCTCTCTCTCTCATTGATACCGACTGAATTCACCTCCGATACAGCAAAGCGGAAACTCAGTCCAAAGGCCGCTCAGTCAATGTGTGCTTCAAGTGCACAACAATAAATCAAGTACGGCATGCACTAATGTATCGCACCAAGAATTATAGAGAAATATCTTGACGTGTGACAACTAACGTATCAGTGAGCACATCTAACAGAGATACCATGGCTACCAGTCGAGAGACCAGGGGCGGTATTGTGTAAGAGTCTACCTAGTGGACTGTCCATTTCGGCGACCGTTGATTCGCTGCTGCTTGACGTGCAGGAAGGAGACTGGCTGGCACCTTCCTGCACGTCTAGCAGCAGCGAATCAACGGTCGCCGAAATGGACAGTCCACTAGGTAGACTCTTACAGAATACTGCCCCAGCAGTAAGCGGAGATCAGGCAAGAAGTGCACGAGCTGTTCCCAGCAGTATCTTCAACAGTGGAATAAATGCACTGTTGAGTTGCTTCGTTCACATAACCATGCCAACACTTCCCCAATTCCTGCGCTTTCATCACAAAGTATTTTAATAACTAATGGGGCAACTTCACGGGCTTTATTCGTTAAATCTAATCTGAACTGTGCCAGCCCCTACGTATAATCTGACCACGGAACGACAACAGAGAGGAACCACTGGCAGCCCTTGTAAAACCATGTGCTTCGAAGTTATAACAGTGGTGTGCTGTTTAACGGGACACTGCCGCGTCCCCATTCTTATCAGTCTGTGCATAAACACGCTCATTTCTGACACCAATGCTAACTTGAACAAACAAATTGTACTAAAAGAGCAGGCACCCGCTTTCGGCCTTTTGGGACCAACTAAGGCGGAGAAAGCTAGAATAACACATCACAAACTGCTCATAAAACAAACGACTCCAGTTGATTATGGACATTTGAAACCAAAAGAGCCATCTATAAATTACTTCGTCTCTGAGTGGCCCAAGCTACAAGGCCACAAAGAAATATTCTGCGAGAGCAGCAGATGCATCCGCCAGCCGGCAGATCTGGCAGCATCTCAATCTGCCTTCGAGCAACGGTTTGCAATCTCGCAGTCTCAGATCGACCAAGACCGACTCTGGGAGGACGGCAGTAAAAAAGCACAAGAAACTGCGAGAAAACGAGCAAAATAAATACAGAGGCCATCAGCAGAGAAGAAGCCGAGTGCGCTGCCCAGCGTCTCGGCACGAGATCCCGTGCAGCCGCACTGTATAGTCATCGTCGGCGCAGGGAGATGCACAGGCAGCGCGGAGCAGCCGACGTCAAAGACGCGATCGTCTCGCCCGAGCGACCCCGAAAAGAGTGGAGCCTGGCTGACAGCGCAGAGGAAGGCGAAGGGGGGGGGGGGGGGGGGGGGGGGGGGGGGCTTCCGAACAAACGCACTCCTCCCACCGCTCCCATCGGGCGGATGGGATGCATTGCAGCGGGTGTAGCAAGAAAGAAAGGCTTGCCAAGGTACGTGTGAGAAGAGAGCCAGCAAAACGGATCCATCGTGCGACCGCCAGGCCGCGTACACGGCGGCCAGGCAGGCAGATCCGGCGGCTCGGGGATATAGACGCGACCAGATGAAGTCGTGGCCGCCAGAGGAGGCAATCTCATCAGGGTACGGTCGGGTGCACCGCCGCGGCTCCTGTGGAGCGTGCGGGACCGTCGTCTAATGGAACCGGACAGCGCGCACGTCCCCTGCCCGTGCCGTGGTGGTGCGCAGGGGCGAACGGGAGTTGCCGCCTGAGACTTCGCCGCCACACCTATTGTCCACTGTCGTCGAGCGCGGCGGCGAAGACGACGTTCGGGCGCCAACGGCGCCGTGCTAGTCCCCCTCCCCCGTGATGCGCCGCCAGAAATCAAGCGCGCGCACCTTGGTGTGCATGCGGTTCCGCCACGAACCAAGTACGTCGTGCAGTGAACCTTGCGGGGCTGATGCGTGACGGGAGCTCCATGCACCTGCTTAGTGCACACATGCAATGTTGCATGTGCACTGGCACATGCAACGACAGGTACGGCATCACGTTAAGATCCTTTTCGTCCGATTTGATTTCAGTCTGATTATCCACCGCTCCAGGTGTACCGATAGCGCTAATAACGTCCGCGGAAGGCGTGCAGTGGAGATAGCTCTCGGGCAAATAATAAAGCGCGAAAAAAAAGAAATAAAGGGGGAATTAATTATTCTTAGTTATCCTGGCCAAAGGCCTGTATTACATGCAGTACAGGGCATGCCAGAGCTATGCGTAAGAACACGCGCCGGCTAATTGATTAACACGGTGCTCCGTCCGTATTAATTTTGAACTCCAAGGGTTCCTTAACGTGTACTATTATCTAAATACACGAGCATTGTTGGATTTTGCCGTCAACTGAATGCGGCCGCCGTAGCCGGGATCGAACCCGCGACCTCGAGCTCAGCAGCGCAACGCCATAGCCATTGCAACAATAATCGAGGTGAAGCATCAAGTACATGCGTTTTCGGGAATACGGTGGTCTCTGCTTTTCAGCAGTTTATACGAGCACACCGCATGCATTGTTGCAACGGCGAAGATGATTTTGTAAGTTGTTATTTACAAATAATAAAGCGTGGACAAGTTCAGGACGCAGATCATAGCAAACAATTAACACTCATTAGCATGAACGCCTCACTTTGCTACAGTGGCGCTCATTATACCACATAAAAGAAATCAAACATAGTCATAATGCGCTAGCAACACATTTCTTACTGTCTTACAAAACAAGGCTTTAGTCACGTGGGTTTCGCTCGTATGTTACAATTTGTCCTTAATTACCCCAACCATGTCGCCCTGTTTACACGGCAATCCGAAACTTTTCATAAGCGTTTCAGGTTTGTTTTTCAGTAAAAGCAACCGATGTCACAGCCTGCGTAAGCTATCTTTCTATTTCCCTCGATAAACTGCATAGGTTGGTACACCCTTGTGGCAGTTTGTTAAAAAATTTCTAGGTGCGCGAAAACAGCCAACTCCTACGGATGCAGGGACGCTCACGTTGTATTTCCTGTGCTACAAAGTGCAGTTCGAACAGCAAATATATGATTTAAAGCCAGCGTCAATGACCCTTGATAATAGTCCTTTCAGCATGGTGAAGTTGCTTGGCCCGTGGGAAAAAGCATGATTACAGTGATGAGCTCTGAAAGCTTTAATAACCTTGTTTACTGAAAGTGCCATTGTACCTATGTATTAACACGTCCGCGTGAGTTATAATGACGAGGCAGCCTTCTGTGCGGGTTATAGATTGATTTGTGCGCTGTGTTTCTTTTCTGGTTTTCTTTTAACTTTCCAAATTATTTTTTTAGTATTGACTGCTGTTGTTTAAGCGTGTTTACTAAATGTGTTTTGTTGCCGGATTTTTTTTTTTCCATTTTACCTCATGTTATCATCCTTTGCTCATTGGACAACTTACTCTTTGCGGAGAAGCCGGCGACACAACAGTTACCAATAAATACTCCCAATGTCATTAGAATAAATCCCCTCAGTCAACTTCCAGGACACGAAGCATTCTTCTCCGTAATCTCGCGCATTCTTCTCACATTTCTGCGAGAGACGAGGCTGATCGTAACATGGGGACATATATATGGAGGAAAAGAGACGCTCAGGCGAAACCCTAGCCGGCCAGGTCTGTCAGTCTAACCCCGACTGTAGCAACATCATCACCACCAATCTCAATGCATTTATAACAGTCTTTATGCCCGGAGCAAAAATAAATAAGCGAATCGGTGCAGGCCGTTCTTGCGCCTCTATTTTCTGTCCCTTGCTTCTTTCAACGAAATCGACCCCAGCCTTGCTTAACCCAACAACGATAGTCAATAGCGGCACAACACAAAGAAAAATTCTTTCCGCGTAGCCTGCAGCCTTTCACTGTTTGCACATGTTTTGTGGGCATTCAATGGCCGCACCAGAGCTCTGGTTGCTTGGAGACCGCTAGATATGGGGTAGCAACCATTCTCATATTTCCGCGGACCGTCCGAGCGATCTCGCAGGTAACATCGACCGGATAGCGTGGTGTGAAAACAGGATCAATTCGGTAACAGGAAACTGCGCCGACGACATGGCCCCGAGTCATTTTCACAAAGCGTGGGACAGAATGCTAGCAGTTGAAGAAGGAACACGGCAGGGGGGGGGGGGGGGGGACGGCTCGGCGTAACAAATACCTTTCGCGTCGGTTCATTACACGCGCGAAGAGCAATTAGCACTCTCGCTGTAGAAACGCCGCAGGATTTAGCTCACCATACGCTGAGGCACGTATGACGTTCTGTATTGGGGATGTCAGTAAAAAAAATGAACGTTTTTTGAATTTTTTTTTCTCTTTCTTTTCATTAGTTGTGTCTAAGAGCTTAACCTTTCTGCCAGTGCTGGCGCATGACAGATGGTTCAGCATGTTGTGTACTTTACCCCTAGCCCACGAGAAAGTTTAAGTGCAAGTTAAGCTAAGGAGAGAAATGTCACCGCTTGATTAAAAAGAACTGTTGGCGAATCTCAGCGAATGACTCACTCTGTACTAGCTTTTTTATGCATGTGGTATGACTTCAACATACGTGACTAAAAAGAATGCGGCACCACGGCTGTGCTGTAAAAAAAGAAAGGAAAGCGAGGGCAAGTTCTTCTCTTTTTTTTTCCTGGCCTTCCTGTTTAATAAAATTCTTTCTTAACTCGAAACAAATGAAGAAGTAGCCGCGCTCCTCAAAGTAAACTCACGACCGCGTTACCGGGCTGCCATTGAGCGAAAACGAAACATTCTAGCTCAATCAATGAGATGAAGTGGCGGGCAAACGCTTCTTCGAAATAACCCCTCCTCTTGCGCCCCCCCCCCCCCCCCCCCTTCCCGCCAAGGTCCCCTGCAAAAGAGAAAACAATAAAATGCTGAAAGAGAAAAGACAAAAAAAAGTCAACATAAGGAAAAGCGAGGAAGGTAGAAATGGATCAAGTAGTTTTTCAAGCACCACGAAGCTCTACTTCCAGCGCAACCGGCGTGCCAGGCTTGATTTGTGGAATAGAGGAGTAACGCAGGTAGGGGAGCCGAGACGGCGGGCGCTCGGTTATCGGCAGCGCGGGAATTTTATGCTCTTTTTGCTTCTCTGGCGATTCTTTCGCAGACGTCCGCCGCCCTCTTTGGGAGTACAGGGATTACTCGCGTGGGCGGAAACGACCGGATGGCTGTAGTAACAAACAAATAATAATAATAAAAGAGGGTGAGCAGCTCCTCCAGCGTTCCGCCTCTTCATCCACTTCGAGAGAAGCTCCTCTTTGTGAAGGGAAGAAGATGGCCTGCCTTGTTCTCAGTGGCCCTCCCCCCTTCGAATGAAGTCGGTTGACAGAAGAGAAATTGAATTCCCATTCAACGCGGGTGAGGTGCGTCAGCCGCGTTCGAAGGCTATAGAGCCGACGAAAGTATAGGAAACCGAGCGTAGGTGTTGGCGTTACGATGGCACCCACACGCGCGCACCTTTCTCCTGCGCGCTTGGCGTACAAGCGTACGTGATAAAACTATAGTTTACAATCACTTCGATGATTTTACACTTATTGTTTTATTGTGGTTACCCGACGGGGTGGCTCAGTCAGCTAAGGCGTTGCGCTGCTGAGCACGAGGTCGTGGGATCGAATACCGGCCCCGGCGGCCGCATTTCGATGGAGGCGAAATGCAAAAACGCCCGTGTGCTTGCGTTGTAGTGCACGTTAAAGAACCCCAGGTGGTCAAAGTTAATCCGGAGCCCTCCACTACGGCGTGCCTCATAATCAGAACTGGTTTTGGCACGTAAAACCCCAGAAAGAAGAAGAAGAAGAAGAGGTTATTATTGTGGTTGCGGCAAGGAGGTTACTCCTGCGATTGTGTGTTTGCATTCGGTTTCCTGCGGAAGCACTACGCTATGAGAAAACTACGCTATGAGAAAGACTATGCACAGCACAAGTGCAGCCGGCATTTATGGCGTGTACGCGAAGAACTTATATTTCGTAATAGCAGTTAATCTTTAGCCAGAGTTCGGGCACCCGCAACTTATGATTTGTGTGATAACCAGACGACCGCCTTCGCGATGGCAAATCGCGGACGGCACGATGTATGCATAAAAATTTGTCAGTACTGCTCCCACTACACATCCCGCTACAGACTGAGCAGGAGGAAATTCCCTTCCACTAACCCAAAATTAAACGGGGCTCAGTATGTCACGTTTAGGCTCTTGCAGACGAGGTCGTACCTCATCCCCAGAGTGCTCAATCGGATAGATTTCAACTACCCGCAATCGTGCTCCAAATTTGGGCACGAGTACTTCTCTTTCGATCACATGCTCTGGCTGTGCCTGTTCAACGCGGGCTCTGATCTTCACGACAAGTCCAAGTGGGACGCTCTACTGTAAAGCACGGACTTTACGCAACAACGACAGGCCGTCCAGAGGGCCCGCGACGTCGCCGAGAGCCACCACCTCCCGGTTCCGTCATGGGCGGAGCCACCAACTTGACTGGGGAGCCGAATATTTTTCCTCAGGACCTTTCAATGAAGTTCTTGTCAACTTTCAATTGTCAGTACTGCTCCAGATAACTAAATATAACGTACGAATAAACGGGAACCATAAAACACGAATTTTATATATCTTTGACAGTGAGTGAGTACGAGTATTTTTCATAATACAGAAACGTACAAAGTGACTGCAAACGGTTGTACGAGAGTATGTACAAGTCACAAGACTTGTAAGTAGCTTCCGTGATTGGCCATTGCCGCGGCGAGCTTCTTGTTTAGCCGGTCGCTGTCAGGAGTGGCGTGTGCCGAATGACGGTCAGCGTAGACACGCTCTATTCTATAAGAGTTAAAACACTATGAAGATGGGGACTTGTTCTGATTAGTGGCCAAACGAGGAAGTCTCAGCCAAGATCCAACGTTACGACAAGGGGCTTAACTGTCTTGGCTGACTTGTTGAAACGTTGGCTCCAGGCTTCCCTGGTTCGCCCCTTGTTGATCACTTCTAGAGTAAGAAACGTTTTGTCGATAAAGGTCCGTGGTGTTCAAGGTGGAAATGGAAAACTGAACTTAGGTATTTACCAGACTCAAGAAGATTGTTTATTTCCCCTCTGCATGATAAGCTTGCACTGCGTTTTGGTTCTATTTGGTTATTTCATTAGTTTCATCTTTATTTTCTTTCGTCATAACACAGAGGACGATTCCTGCGCATTTGGAGCCACGGCCGGTATCATGTGATAAGTCTAATCCAATTATTTCCCTTTTCGCGCTTAGCCAGTGGTCCGAGTGGCGCTTCATCTATGTTACCATCGCTATCGGCCGTTCGTGAACGATGGATGGTATGAAACGATAAAAAATCAAGCGAAAGTAATTCATACAATATACGGGTCGGGTACTCAAGCGATTCAAAGAACGCTTCCCGTTAAGGAGCGTGAGCAATTTACATGGCCACAAAAACCGAATAATCGTTTTCTGAGGCTGAGGGAATATATAGCGTTCCGCTGCTTAGCACCAGGAATGCATGAGCACCCATACACTGAAATTTTGGTGCGCGTTAAAGCGATCCAAGTAGTCAAAATTAACCCGAAGGCCCTTAACTGCGGCATCCGTCATGGCCTATAGTTATAGGGTTTGGTTGTTAATATCAATCAATCAGTCAACGAGAGACCATGAAAAGAGAGTAGGCTCTCGCTTTTTTTAATGTAAATATACAGTGGTCAGCGCCCATGGAATAGCTTAAAATCGAAGAATAATTTGTAAAAAAAAGAAAAATTGACACTATCACAAGAAACGCTGCCACACAGACCACCCCTCGGCAGCGCTTATGCATAATAACAAGGTAATGTGGTTTTCTCATATGAATGGTGCATGAGTACTATGTAATGTAAGCAGTTCGAGCACTCAGTTTTGCTGCTGGCGTATGTCAGCATGGATCGTTTTACGCCTTTGTGGCTTTTCATCTGCGACGCAACGTAGGTATTGAGGTACAGGACAGCTAGCTTGTCGGTTCTGGCAACTATCGCGCACGTACACGACCAAGCCAGCGATGCGAACCACGGGGTGCAGTACCTCCGCACGCCACCGCGGGATCTCACGCAGCATCGACCGGTGCGCATATTGATAGAGGGTCACCGACGTGCTCGCCGCAAGGTGTACACGAGCCGCTACCGCTACACAGTCGTCGCACACGGGGCTTCGGCGTGGCACGCTTTGCGTTCAGTCAATAGAGCGTATCATTAGCCCCGCCCGCTAGACGTCTTCGGTATAGTCAGGTCGGCACCAATCGATTGAGCCCGCTGCTTGGAGCTGCGTGACCTAAAGCGACGGCGTGTGCGCTCTCCTTTCGGTGCTTCGCGTATACGCTATATGATACAGCGGCTGGTGGCGGTGCATGTTACCACAATAAATAGACCGGCTAAACGTAGCGACCCGTGCGCCGATTACGCAAGGGCGAATGCTTACGCAGCGAATGCTGCGGCTCCGTAATCGTTTCTCTTTGGCCTCGGCTGCCTTCCGTTTGAAGTGTTCTTGTTCTTAAATGACGCGACTTGCAACACGGCAACAAGAGAGACAGAAAAGTCGCATTTCGGCATGCGGAACCACCGACGCCAGAAGACGATATTCCCGAAGCCGATCGGGCGGACAATGGCTAGCGTGCCGTAAGTAAATGATGCTAAATGTCCTGCCTCAAACATGAATTCTCCTTGAAAAGGAGTGCAGATGGACTCGTTCGAAATATATCTGTGTGTCTGTGTGCTCGTGTTCTTTGCTTCTTTCTCTTCTTTTCTTTTTTTGTAGCCACTCACTTTCCCGCTGAAGACCGAGCGCCTGGTATACCTCAGTTATGTTCATGTTTTCCGCCTCTCTTTTCTATGGTGTCGCAAGCAATGCACCCTGATGTCTGTATACATGCACCGTACTTGGTAATAGTCGCTGATCCTCTCATCCGTCTCGTTCTACTTCTCGATCTCCGTAGAGCCGCCCATTTCGGCCTGCACGCGTACGCTCAGAAAGCGCGGCATATTTTGGTCACGTATTGACCGCAAGCTCCCCTTGTTTTCAAGTGGACAGTAAGAAGAAACACGAAATCGGTCTATACTGCACATCATTGTTTCGAAGCGGCCTTTAGATGTCTTCGAAAGAAAAAGCGCCGCTTCTTTCAACTGCTAAACTGCTTAGAATGACTGCTAAATTTCCATTCTCAAATTTCGCGGCCATGCTAAAATGACATTAGTATCATGTTACCGACAAGAATTGCGCATATTTTTGCGCATTTGGGCACGTGTTGGGCAGAAAGACACATTAAGACACTATAATTTTTTTTATTTACTTTGATTTCATAAAATGTTGGCACAATAGAACGGTGTCGGTCTCTTCTTATCACGTGATAAAACAGGAGTATGTCACAGACGTTCACAAACTATTAACAAGAGGCAGTTCACCATCTAAAGGTTACCTTACCAGACAAGGCGTACGACGTGAGAAAGACGGGGAAAAAATGAAACACATCATCGTCGATCCATATCGACGATGATGTGTCGCTCCACACAGATCGATCCGTCGCCCATGCGAGGAGCGTTTTCTTCTGACCGAATTTTCTCACGCTCTCGGAAATGGCAAGCTGGCGTGCTCGGCGCACTTTGCTGTCCTCACGCGCGCACGATGGCCAGCTGCACGTCACCGCGACGCGTAGAGCGCGAGGAGGCGCACGCATCTACGAAACGGAGTCGTGGTAAGAATTCCGTCCAGGCACTTTCATCATTTTCTCTCCTTTTCGCGTCGTACCCAAAGCAGGACTCAGTAGCACCGACCTTTTGTGCCTGCTTGAGTTTAGATCGATGCCTCAGCTCTTGCGTTTTGAAGCGCCAGGTAAGGTTAAGTCGAAACGTAAGGCCTTTAAGACCGTAAGGGCATAAGAGTTTAAGTTTACTTTTTCTGTCTATATTGTAGTCGGTGTAGGATGCCTTTTAAACCTAATAGCGTTGAGTGCGATGCATTTTTCACGACACAAGCACATTGGCGGTTATTTAGAAATTGTATACTAACAGAATGAAGCAACCTAGACATTTTCGAACGCAAGAAATACGGTTACTTTTGCTTGGCTCTTTTTAAAGGAATTCTCATCACAGATGACTTCAACGCACATCGTCAGCTATCGGACATTGGTGTCCCGGCGCTTCGCTGCACACAGGGCAGCGTGCACCCACAGTGTTCACTCTCTCCCTCTTTTTCTGTTTCTATTCCCCCTTTCCCTTATCCCCAGTGTGAGGTAGCGAACCGGACACTCGTCTGGTTGACTTCAATATCTTTCCTCGCTTTTTTTTTCTCTCTCTCTCTATAGTGCAAGCTTATCTCTTTTAACCTAATATTGATGTGAACCCTAGCAAGGCTGGGTTCTATTCCTGACATTGTAAACTGTACTGGCGTAGTAAAACGGATCACAAGGGGGCACCAATGGTAACTGCAAGGCAATGGGAACGAAAAGCGATTTTAAGGGAAGCGAAAGTGGGCGTACATCTTCTAAACGATGCGAGTGTTCTACAGTAAACTATAGAAGGGCACTCTAACAATGCCGCACACATGGCTAAATGATGCGAGTTTGGAAAAAAAAAGAAAAAGAAAAAAAGTGTTATGGAGGCAACAAAAGCAGAACCTCGGTGCCATCGTTAACAAAGGCAGCTGTATCCCTGCCTGGCTTCGATCTACACCTGAGTTAACCATCGCAAGACGTTAAAAAAAAAAAAAAAAAGCACAGGAAAGGAAGTTAGTCCATCACTTGGAATGGTGGCATTGGGAGTTTGCTTCAGTTACGCTAAGCCTTCTTTTCTTTTTTTATTGAGTTTTTTTATAGCAACACTGTATGTGAATTTGGCCAATCACCCTCATACCGGGTGTTTCAGCGACGACTGTCTCTAATTATTTTAAAAAGTGGGTGATTTGGAACGCAATAATACTCTTTGCTCAACAAGATTCGCCACAAAGGCAGGCAGAAGAAAACTCCCTATTGAATCATTTAGCAGAATAATTACCTAAAATCAGCTAATTAACGTTTAGCTAACGGGACGTTTGTAGCTAATGGCGAACTGATAATAAATCGCCTGTTAAAAGGGATCAATAACTCTTATTGAAAGCCCGCTGGCACGAAGAGTTGCGACTAACCTTCAGTGCGAAATAAAACCGAGCGCATCAGGAGTCAAGTCACAAACACCGCCTTATGGCAGACGGAGGCAGTTTTTACCGAATCCAGCCATGGCAGTGGCTCGAAACGTGCCGTACAGTTTCGTGTTCGAAGTCGGGTATAGGCGACGCGACGCAGCCTATTCAGCGGCAAAAGCTCATGGCGCCTAAAGAGGAGCCAGATGACACCGTTTAAACACAGAGCTGCCTTCATGGAGCTAGTAAAGCCAAGTGCTGACGTAGACTGTCCGGGATTTCGAGTTATGCGCGTGAATCATGTGTATCAGTTGGGATATTTATAGGATAGTCGGCATTCGCGGTAGCCTATTTACTCAGGATCTCATCATTTTATAAACAAAAAAAAATCTGTGGCTCCAATCCACGCTGTGAAGGTGGTTGGACAGCGAAGCTGTAAATGACACCCACAACGATTACCCATTGTGACGTCACTTGAATTAACACAAGTGGCTCTACAAAGAGGTGAAACCAGAGACAAGTGAAATATACTTAACCACACCCTTTATTACTTCACAACGACATTATATTCACGCTGTTCTTCTGGCGTCCTTACTTTCCGTGGCCTACCCATGGTAGTCTGTAATGAACTGAATGAGTTGATAGACCGTGGTGGCGTCACTACGTGATTTCTATGCTGTTGGGCACGTTTACACTCTGAGTATATAGCGTGCGCAACTATAATCTTTACCGGGAAACACACGCGGGAGAAGGAACATGCTTCGCATTTTTCGCAGACGTCATTAGCATACATTCTACGGTTTGCACTTCACACGAGGGTTTTGAATGACGTGAACCCCTTTCGAAGCAGCTGCAAACCTAATATTTACCGGAACGCGTCGGAGGATGTTCTCATTGTCCACACGCGCCTTATCATCCATCATGTAGTTTTGATGCTTTTTTGTGGTTTTTCTTTTGAAAAGGAGTGCTGAGCTGTATGCTGTGAAACCATCATTTTTTTCTTTAACTCCCTCAGCAATTTGGCCATTATGGATGACTTTCTTACTGTTTAGTTTTTATTAGTTATTACAGTTAGCACGAGTTAAGTCGTAGGCTCGGTTTGAGCGGTGAATTGAATTTTATACGTAAGTGTCAAATGACCCATTGAGCAAAATGCAGCTCCACTAACGTGAAACCTGGAGAGGTGCGAAGCATGCAGTGCTGCACCGCTAATGGGCTCCTACTGCCTTAAGCAATGGCTCAGTCATAACCCCCCTAAACGCGGCCTTCCCATTATGATGAGTGGCAACGCAGCCAGCTGTGGAAGAGGGCGACAAACGCGGGACGCTCGGCACGCGCTCGCGCCGAGCGCGTGCCGGAGCGCGTGCCGAGCGCCAGCACGAGCCGCTTGCTTACCGTGTCGTTTCTTGCTTACGCCAACGTCACGAAAATTTCCTTGGCTGGTAGAGGTATACAGCTTCGCTGTAAAACTACAGTACGTCATCATTGTGCCGTCAAGATGAAGGCGCGGCTCGGCCAACACCTTTGAGTGGCGGCCGTGGCCACATTTCTATGACAGTCATAGCACCGGCGGCGGCGGTGGCGGAACAGCAGCAGTTCCCTTCATAAATTACAGGTTCAGCAGTTAATGTGAAGTTATAGCTGTTAATATTCATGCAATGTATCTCGTCAAGCCACGCCATCTTCTGTGCGACTGTAGGCTCGGCGCGAAAGTTGCTTCCACTTCGTGTGCCGGGTGTCCCTTGGGGATTCCTAGAGCTCCACCAAAGGGCCGCATAATGGGGAATTTCGCACCTCCTGCTCTCCCTGCATGGGGCAGCTGGCGGGATTGCAACGCGGAACCTCACACCACTGTCCGGAGACGGCTATAATGAAGCGTGCAGTGCGTGAAATCTTTCTTGAGTTCGGGTGAAAAGCAATGTAGGGATCTGATTGGACAGTGGGCTTTCACACTATTGCAGAAATTACGCTTTCCTCACTGTTAGGTTTTAGCTGGTGCCTGCCACAGTGCTCTCTGGTACAGATGGTTCAAACAAATATTTCTATGTTCCTCAAACATATGTTTGCTTTCTAAAGCCTTCCGTCTTCGCGCTTTCTTCAACTCTAGCTTCTAGCCGCATTGAATAAAAATTTTCTCGACAGTGTATTCATTACATCGGGCTTTACAAAAAGTTATTTCTAGTTCCTTACAGCAACTGTCTGTGCGAACACTCCAAGATGAGTGAAGAAAATAAAGAACGAGAAAATACTCCTGAAAGGTGTACGCTGAAAGTTTTCTTGTACTCCTTAACTCAGCACAGGCGGAGGACGTCGTTTAATGGTTACCCTAGCCCCTCCCTTGTGTCCTTGAATGTCTCACGCTTCCCTTACGACTTGTCCCGGACAAAACAGCAAGCGTCTCGTTACGTGCCTGCTTGCGCCGTATAGCGTGTATACACGGAAGCAGTATGGACGGCCCTGGCTGCTTTGCTGCTCTCCTCCTCTTCCTCCGTGGTCTGCGCTCATTAGGCGGACCGTGCGCCATGAGCTGCGGAGAGAGGAGGCAGTGGGGCCTGGGGAGGGAATTCGCTCTCCGGGGAAATGATTGCCGCCACGGCCGCGACACACCCGGCGCGGCATCTCTCATCCCGAGCACAGCGTGTTCCGGGCGCCGCTTTCAGAACCCAAAGGCGAACCGATGATTGGGCCGAAAGCCAGCGGCTCAGTAATCACTCCTGGAGATTCTTTCTTTCCTCGCCGTCGCCGCCACGAGACGCCACCAGATAGGAGCTGGTCCCAGAGGTTGCCCAGCGGAACGCACGGCTCGAGTCTTTGTACACTCCTGCCCGTTCTCCTCTGCCGACTGCGGGCCACGGCGCACGACCCGACGGCGAGGCAAGACCAAACGGATCGACGGCAAAAAGGCGCGAGCTTGTGCTGCGTTCTTTGGGGGGCCTTTCTCTGCACGAGCCGGGGGGGAATCAAAAGGTTTCTGGTTCCATCGTTCTATTCATCACGCAGGTCATCCACCCTACTTGGTAATGTCTCTTACCTATTTAATTGCGTCGACCTGCCTGCCTGTGGGGCCAAATGAGAGTGAGCAGAGCGAACAAGAATAGCGAGAGAAACGTAAGAGAGAAAAGCGAAAAATGCGGTTGATCCCGTGCTTATGTGGGAATCAGCGTTAATTAAGCTAAGCTTTTATTGATGTTTTCAGAAATGTTATGCAAACGAAACCGTAATGACGGAAGTCTTCGTACAAGATGACACGATCAAATGTTATTTTACGCAAGTTCAACTGCTAATGAGAGAAATTCAATGCAATGCTTATCCAAACGTAATGCCATCAGTCAAACTTAAGACAAACAAATGTCCCCATGCAGGTGCTGCCTCCGTTCCAGCACGACACCAATGCACCAACCCAATAGCTAAGCACCTTCATTGGCTAAAAAACCGCAGTAGCATGAAGCAATGGGAGGCACAGCTCACCCGCTCCAACCTGAAATGGACAAAAGTCCTTAATTGGCCAGGTCGGGCAGGCGGCAGAGGCCAGTGGGGCCCTGGACTGAGGGGCTCCGACCACCCCTCCTTAAAATTGTTTCCTGCCTTATAAAGTTTCTCTCTCTCTCTCTCTCTCTCTCTCTATATATATATATATATATATATATATATATACCCAATAGCACATGTCCTTCGTAAGGGATTGGCCAATAATGTTCACATGTCCAATGGAGCATACCCAGTACCCAAGTTGTATCATCGGCAGGGCAGCAGCAGCCAGCACCCGCAAAGTGGGTGGCTATGGTAGCACCATAACCTGCAGGCGTGGAGTGCGCCCCTTAAATGATTCGTACACTCTGCGTTGCATACCTACGCTACGTTTGGCGCTGAGCTGACTCACCGTGTGTTTCACGAGACCGAAATGCGGGCACAGCTGCATAGTTCGCACGTTTTGTAATAAGATATTATAACCGTAGAAAGATTTAGGCCTGTCAATCCTGTTGTTCTCGGTCATCCTTCTCAATAAATAACTTAACGGGCGCTCGAGTATTAACTCGTGGGAGGGCAAAAACATTGTAACCTTTCACAAGAGCATCTAATGTTTTCTGTTTTCTACGTATAGGTGGCGAGGGGCCCCTTTCGCTTTCGCTCTGGCCAAGTGCGAAACCCCTGAGAGGTCAAAGAAAACAATATTAGCGCTCCGCAAGGGAGCACACGCACGCGCGAGCGGTGGGAACACCTTAATGCTCGGCGTCCCACCTCCGTAAATTAAAGCGGGAGAAAATGGAAAAGACGCCGGAAGTCCCTTTCACCTCGGCGACGGCCGCACTCCCACGCAAGGGGCTGCGCCGACCATTCGAGCGCAGTTTACGACGATCCGTAGGAGCCACGAGGGAGGACCGTGCGTAACTGCACCTATATGCCCAGTCCCTCTTAGTTTCATTCAGCACAAGGGTTGTTGAGGTCAGCTATCGAGCAACCGAACTTGCCACAGGGCCTATTTATTCTCTTCGCCTGTGTTCTCGAGTAACTGGAACATCGTTTGGTGCAAGCGTGTGTTCCCATTGCCCCGCTTTTGAATTTTCGCGACGATGTACAGCGTCGCACATTGCTTATGGTTAGTCTGGCGACGAGCGCCTTGCTGCGTTGCGTAGAGGACTGCATTCTAGACTGGCATTCTCTTAAGCAGCCTTAGGTTTGTGAACGCTGCACGCTATTGAGAGCGCAGAGTGTAAGACGCGCTCGGGTCATCCATCAAGCCGGCGCTTTCAGACGACGACGCCGACCCGCGCTCGGCAAGGGTCCACTGGTGTCGACGCGCGCGGCCGCTACGTCTCCATTAGCGGTGGCGCGGTGCCCAGCGTCGGCGCTCGCCAGCCGCGGGGCCAGCACGGTGCTTCCGGGCCGAGCCGGGCGGCGGGCTCCTTGCGCTGACAGGAAGCGCGAACGGTGAAACCCGCCCTCGGGGGGACGCACCGCCCGCGGCCAACGTCCCGATCTGGCGATTGCAAATGCCGCGCGCTCGCGACGCAGCTGCGCCTGCTGATGCCACTACGCGCCACCAGTTGCCCGCAGCGTAGCAGTGCCTACAATGCGAGTGCTCATGTGCGAGAAAAGAAAGTTATGCGCGCAGGCACCGGCCCGAGGAAGCGAGGACGCGTGACAAGCAGTCGGGACGTGGGATTATGCAGGCTGATGTGTACCAATGCGGGCCAAGTTTGTGGCCACTGTTTGCAGGAAAATTAACTCCGTGCTTTCGTTGCACTCAAAAGCTTACGTCTGTCAACTGACCTCGGCTTCATTTAGGGAAGCGGATAGCACTGGCGTCGTCCAGGAGGCCTATTGCACTGAAGTATCTACTGCATTTATATTTACTGCAGCCTTGGAGGAAACAAGGTAGCATTCGGCTGAATGTTCCAAAGAAAGCCAACGTCTGTCCTTCCAGTGTGTCATCACTCAGGACGAAGCAAGACCAGCTATCCTTTCCATGGATAGAGCGGGTGTCCATAGCCAAAGTTTGAATTTCTTATATGGTAATTACGTGGGGCTATTTGTGGCTGAGAGAGCTGTATGTCCGATGGTTCCCGTGGAATCTGCAGGCATGGATAAGATGGCGACGAAAGAGACCAAGTCTAGAAAAGGCGTAATAATGATACAGAGTACACCAATGTTCCAGCACATGGTCTAAGGGCCAGACGAAGTTGCAGCTGGCGGCACGGTGCGCACAACTAACCGCAGCTGTAGCTGTCCGGCGGGGTCCCAGTTGCCGCCAATGCGGAGCGGAAGACGAAAGGACGCGTGGCAGGGAGGAAGGGGGCTATTTGGTTTCCCAGACGCGAGATAAGCCTCAATGCGTCCGTTCAAAGTCGATAATTAGCCGGCGGCAAGCTGGGATCGCCCGCGATTCGTCGGCGCACGTACGCCGCCTAGCGGCAGCAGCCGATACCGACGCACGTGCTCGACGGATGCGCATCGCACATCCGCCTTGCGAGTAGTGCGTCAGCGATGAAAACTTTTGCCGGAGCGCATAAAAAAATACCGGCAATAACTTTGTTATTTCAGCTTTCTTGTTTCTTTCTTGCACAGGAACGAAGATCTATAGCGATGAGTAATGTACTGTTACCGAGAAGAGATGCGTGTGCATGTAAATAGGTAAGTATTATTAAAAATTTTTATGTTTTTATTCCTTTAGTCCACTTTCTGCGGCATTGGTGCCTTTCTATTTCATTCTGTCTGATCTGAACCTACCTGCATTTCTTTTATCGTTAAATGTGTCAAGGAGAGGTTGACATCAAGGGTGATGCCCGCTACTCCTTCTCTCTTAGGCAGACAGTACTTATAAAACATTGGCCGGCTAGAAGAAACAAACGAGAAAAAAAAAAATACGACAGAGACACTACGCAACAAAGATAGGCTGGTTAAATCAGACACAGAAAATAGATACATTATCAACATAAAAGGTAAATATAGGTCCGATCAAGCGCGAACGCAGAGTTCATATAAAGTTCAAATTGGCGCGTGGCACGGCACAACACAGAATTCGCACAGAACGTAATGTCATTTAAGAATATTCAACAGTCGCTTGTAATTTCGCTTGATTTTCGAGGGGGCGCAGTCTACCATACAATATTATACAAGTTTACACCCCAGGTTGTAACGAATTCAAGATCCAGGTCACTTCGCAAGAACATTAAGATGTCGCGCACAGCTACAGAGCATAACCACTGCGCTCTGGCAATTATCAGCAATCCTCGTCACTTCCAAAACTTCTTTTAAGGCGCTAACTGCGCGCTTTGCAGTTCAACTGTTGGATATGGACCCAATATTTTTCCCACTGAGAGTGACCATTTGACCAGAGCACATAATTTGTCTCGCATTTTTTTTTTTCTATGTTGAGCGTGAATACTGTAGTGCAGCAAGAGACCTTCATCCTCTTGTGATTTCGAGCAAGGGCACAACGCCTTTTCAGCTCTTAATATTATTCTATGTAATCTGTGGCAAGACGTAGTCTGTGTATTACTGTTTCGAGAGAACGCGTAACCGTTACTGGAACAGCGAATTGTATTTTTGGGTCGTCTGAAATAAAATGGAGTTGATAACATCGTTTTACGTACCGCCCTGCTTATACGCAGCCAATTTGCCGCATGCAGTGGTATCGCGCTTTTATTGCATTCACAGCTCAGCTCCTTCGATCTTCCCATATCTTGAGGAAAAACGCACGCGTCGAGGAACTCTTTGATCGTGGCCGAAGCTTCTTTTCAAGTTTATTTGTGATGTTCCATGATTCCGCCCTTTAAGTGCGCACTGCAAGAATAACGTTTATAAAGCTAACCCGTTCCCGGTACACTAACCCGGTAAACTAACCCGTCGAACCGCCTTGTTAACTTGGAAGTTCCTGCCAAGTGAGATCCAACCTATAGGTGGCTTCAACAGGGTGACTAACAATCATTAATGGTCATTCCCTTGGCCAGACTGCTGAACACTGTTTATTGCTTTTCGCAACAAAGCTCAGACGTAGCTGCGACGTAATAATCATTGTGGCATACGAACTTCGTTAAATACGAACATGATTCAAAAGTATCAGAAACTTCAGATGAAACCATTGCACATTTTAGATTTAGCTCTCTGATCAGCTAAGACGTACTCATACTTCTTTTTTCTTTAATGAACTTTTTGTAACTTAGACCGTCTAATATAGAAAGCTCCTGGCGCTGAATTCACAAAGCCTTTCATTTGTAAGAGCCATTTGTCACTGGCTTCCTGCCTTCGCTAATAATACAATGGCGATCACCATTCGCCAGCGCCTGTTCTTGCGTACTGATTTAGCGTACTAACTGCTTTGTGAATACAGAGCATGATTTATTAAACTAGAAATTTGAGCGATATGCACCTCAATTTGGCAATTAGTTTGCAAGTGGGGAGCGTCGAATGGTTTTTCTTAACGAATATGTAGTATTCATAATTTGAATGTTTAATTCAAGCAATGCTTTATCTAACTTATATTTGCGAAAATTTTCCGAGACTTAGTCGATACCTTCGAGTATGTATTAATAACTTTTCAAGATATTTGATTTTGTAGAGAGACGACATAGACGTGGAGTTTTCTGAAACAAACTTCAAAAAGCACCACACGTATATATTTAATGACGTGCGTGAACAGTTGCCAGTTTATTATGTTTGCATCTGCTGCATCAAGTCCGAACTCTTGCACAATAATTTAGGTGGTTGTGCATGTATTTTGTTTTATTTGTCTTGTCTGAATTCCGAAGCACCGTCATTTCAGTGGAAACATGCACGTTGCTCTGAAGTTGCACTGATAGTCCGTTTGTACTGCACTGGTGTAGGTATGTACTGAGCAAGCGAGAGTGTGTCGGCACAACGAATAAACTAGTCCGTCTAAAAGCGTTCCAGTACTTTCTTCAAGATCAGTCTGACTTCAGAAGAGTCGGGTAGATCAAAAGATCTTGATGGCGCGGCGTGCACGACGCAATAAAACCTTTTTCAGTCGCGCTCAAACGTTTTAACAACTCGTAGCAGACATCAAGTGCTGCTGCTTATAAGCGGCGCCATTACTAACGACTTTCGTTTGCGCAATAATTCTCGCAAGAGTTACTCTCCCCCGCCCTTTCCTCCCCCTTCCCAACCTACCGCTAAGACTCTCGTTCTTTTTCGCACGGAAGTTCCCATCGATTGCGTCTGAACACAAAAGACTCGCGCCACAACGTAACAAAGGCGCTTCAGCAACGCAGCATTTCGGAGCCGCGCTCATTGGAGTGGCAGGCAGCCAAGACGTTATGGAAGAAATGACAAGCTGCGTCAGCATGCGCCTGTCCGATCCTCAATCCCAAGCAGGTCGGCTTCTCCACGTAGTATCAGCGACTCACTCCTCCGGTGAAAAACAAGCCACACGCCGGCAGATAAGGCGCACAACAAATAGCGCGCGGTGGCTCTCTGGCACAACGACGACGTCGCGAAGGAGGAAAGGGAGGCACCTCCGAGAGACGTCGCAGACACACGGCGGCACATTGATCGGGCGCCGGCCCAAGTGACAACAGCGCCAGAGAAAAGACAGCCGCCTGTGTCAGGCCCGCCGACAAGACACGTTTTCGACAAAGTCCTGTAATTAGGACAACGTGTTTGAGCAAGCGCAGGCAGCCGGTCGAGCAGCCAGAGCGGCCGCGCGCTCAGGAGAGGAGGTGAAGTGGCGGAGGTGCGGGGCGAAGCACCGCGGCGTTCTTGACACGTTTGCGCGTGCGGCCGCCGGATAACGGGAGGGGGGGGCTCGTACTGACGCGCCCCGGGCCGACTTTAGTCACGTCGCTTTGTTACGAGTGGACAACGTAAACAAGGTGCCAAAGTGGCTCCATCAGCGCGAGGCATCTTGTGGCAGCGGGGGGGGGGGGGGGGCGTATATGCCCCCCCCCCCCCCCCCTCCCTCCGCCACACGAGAGCGGGCCGGCTTGGCGGCCAACTACTCTCGGTGGGCGCTCTTCAGTTGCGCCAGTTGGCAGCGCGAGACGGGTTTGGCTTCGTGGTGCCAAGCGTCGCTCTCAGGTGCGACCATAAGAGCGATCGCCCTGCTTATCTCTGGATCGTGTGGCCTATCTGTCCTATATTGAGCAATAGTGCCTGACATCCTCTTGTTGTTCTGGTGAGTATGAAAAACGAATACACCATTAAACTCTGGCAGCAAGTGGATACGCCGCAGCGGCGAACGTACATACGTGCGGTCTATCGCTTCAACGGAAACGGAGCGCATAAAGGTCAGAGCCGTGTGGAGATACGAGACGGTGCGAGCGAGCGACGATCGCGGTTCTTGGCAGCGTAGAAGTGCGCCCCCCCCCCCCCCCCCCCCCCCCCACGCTCCCTCCGGCGCTGGCTTACCGCTTCCTTGCTTGCGCGTGGGAGAGATAAGAGACTGTGCGGACGAGCGACGAGCGCGGTTGTTGGCAGAGAAGTGCGCCCCCCCCCCTCCCCTGCTCCCTCCGGCGCTGGCTTTCCGCTTCCTTGCTTGCGCGTGGAGTGCGTTCGCTCTCCCTGATAGCGCGAGTCCCCGCACGCTTCCGCTGGGGCATACGGCGCGCGGCGAAGATTTTATCTATACGGAACCTCACGGCGACGCCGACGGCAGAAATCCGGTTGAAGTGTCCATATAATTGCTATCGCAATAAAACGAATACACCATTGCTTAAGTGAAGTCCTCCTATTGTTTTACTGAGCCTTCCTTCTTTCACTTCTGTCGCTGATGTGCAGGAATATTGTCGATACTATCCAAACAAGGATTGAAAAATAAGCTGAGAGTCGTGAAATAGATTACAATCTGTCCTGAATTCATTTAAACGTGGTCTCGCGATTCGTTTCTGAATACACTGAATGCATAAACAACACTATTCGTGAGATTATTCTGGCTCCCTGATTTTACATACATACATACATACATACATACATACATACATACATACATACATACATACATACATACATACATACATACATACATACGTATGTACGTACATACACACATACACACATACATACATACATACATACATACATACATACATACATACATACATACATACATACATACATACATACATACATACATACATACATACATACATACATACATATGGGAGCAGTCTAACGCCTCACTATGACTCAATTCCATTTCCAACAGCTCAAGCGATAGTGAATAGGAATCGGACAAACAATTTCTAGGAAATCATGGGAACATACTTTGTGATATGGCTCATATTGAAGCGAACCATGTATCGCATGTACTTTGAACCAGTCATTTTAGCAAAGCAACATACTCAGTTGAGTATAGCAAAGAATCCTTAGCAGGGCAGACGGACACAAGCGAAACAAGCGCTCACAATGAGCTACAATTTAACAGCAACGACAAGTCAGTGATTGTGGATTGTGGAAGAGCAACGTGTGTTGCGGAACATGGTGAAGCGGCTTGACCCGAAAGTGCGTATCTTCTGTTCCTGCCTCAATCGTGGCCCGACCAGGCGCCGTGTAGTTTAATCGTAGCCTTGGCAGTACCATACTGTCTCAGAATAGACAACTGGTCATTGCAGAATTGACTGGTGCATGCGCCGGTGTATCTTCGAGTGCAGCGTGCCAGGTGCAGGGGAAAGCGCCATGAGCGGGATGGGCACCAAGGTTCTTCATTAGGCGCGTTCCGGCAAACGGCGTCGGTCCTCGAGGCCCTTTAGCGCGTGCTTCATTAGTTAGAGAGGTTGCGCCACCTGCGGTGAATTTTAATTAGAACCGTTGCGCGGATTTGCGTGGCGTTGCGCCGTCGAGACAGTGGTCATCGTTGCATAACTGAAACGAGATGAGAAAGGAGGAGGGAGAAAAACGTTGTAGGGTCAGCGCTGGACGCCGGTGCCAAAGCTTCCTCCTTAACAGTGCTCCCTCTTTGGTCCTTGGCTCTTTCATACTCGCCTTAATCAACTCCAGCGAGTCGCGTGAAGGGCTACACGTGACAGGCCGCGAGCAGGCCGAGTTTAATTTGCATGTATACAAGGAGGGGACTTGATAAAACTTCCCCGCAGACCACGGCTGAGAAACTGCGGTGATGCATTCACGATCGAAAGAACAGCGCTGCCAGCGCAAACTTGACGCACTCTCACTGGTAGCTAAGGGTCTAGCTACTGGTCTCGTGTTTCATTTGCAGCTGTTTTATGCTCACGAACATAGAAGCTGAGGAAAATGTACGTTCGAGAAATGCATGCATTATCTAGCACGCATGTTACATCAGCATGCTGGATTGGTACTGTGACCGATGAGTGCAAGATAGATTGTGTTGCACTGGATACTGGCGCGTACTGAACTGGGCCTCAACGCTTACATCATTCTGCATATACAACTTCAACCTGACTTACCTTACTTTAGTGCGCGTTCGTCTCGTTCCTTCTAATAGTGATGTGTCAACAACTGTAAGCAATATAGTAAGACACTGCAGCTTCTAATTCACGTAATCTCAACAAGCAAGAACGCCGCAGATCCATATCCGTGTATGAAAATATGTTTTTAATGTTACTGCTAGAGCAT
The DNA here is from genome assembly GCF_013339745.2 of Dermacentor silvarum. Lineage (NCBI taxonomy): Eukaryota > Metazoa > Arthropoda > Arachnida > Ixodida > Ixodidae > Dermacentor > Dermacentor silvarum. Next base: position 23,391,057 of record NC_051154.1, read on the forward strand.
CATCTTGTCAATTACACACGTATGGGGCGAGTCAACCACTTTACAATCAGTGCTTGGTTCACAGATTGGCTCTATTTTGATGCACCACCTTTATTTAAAAAGCGCAGTTTTTTTGCTATTAACAAAGCGGCAAAAAAAAAACAACAACACAATTGCAGTGGAATAAAAAAATATTACTAACTGCATAATACTTATGCAATGCGTGGAGAACACAAAAAGCTGTCATCCAAAGCACGGCCGCTAGATCTCGCGCTTCTCTTTTGGGTGGCCTGCTGACTGATCCTATTCGCTCGTGTATTTCTTGACCATAAATGCCACTCGAATTCTTTGCTCAGTTCAGTAGATATAGAGCGCTCCGTCGTTCAACACGAGGTTACGGGTTCGATTATCGGCGGCCGCGTTCCGACGGCGGCGGAATAGAAGAAGTGCTAGGTCGAATTTTGAGCAATTCAAGAAACCACAATTGGTCCAATTTACTTCTGAGTTTTCTTCTAAGGCACTCCTCGCAGGAGACTGTGATGTTCTTGGAAGTTAAACTCCAGCAATTTTTAATACTTGTTTTGTCACCGTTTTTTGTGCTTAGGTCTCTTCTATTATTCACTTCTCAGTTTGTTCAGTAAAGAATTGTTTCCGACTTCCTCTAAAAATTCTGAAAAAAAAAAAGATGAGAAGCCACTTTAGCCTCTCATCTTGCATTCATACACTTCTATTCTAACAATAACGACGACAGCAAATGATTACGACTAGCTGAAGTTTATAGTCGTTTAGCCATATACGAGCGGTCGACGCCCAGTCCAACTTCTTAATGGACAAGGCTCTGTTTTCGCTTATTCGTTCGTTCTTCTCGATATAAAGCAGACGATTGGCCCGATTATTCTTTGTCTTTGAGGCGCGCAGTGCGTCTTCCATTATACACCAAGCGAACAATCTCATTCCTGTCCAATCCGCCGCTCGTCCCATCTCCACACCACCATCGAGACTCAATCTCCGCGCAGTGCGAGTGAGTGACGTTACAGTCTTCAGCGTATATTTCGTTTCTAAAACGTTCGAGTGGCACACGAAAGCCGCACACACTGGAACAGAAAACGCAGTTAAGACGTCAAGATGAAACGCACTGGCGATTGGAAAACTGAAAGCGCCCGTCTTCAAAGCGAGGGAGCAAAGCGCCTATAAATCCGGATTCTCTCGCTTCTCTACGTTTTCGTAGCAATAAAGCCGGGCCCATTCAAGCGCCGAGCGAAACCGCTGCCGATCCCATCCTACAAGGAGACTTCATCCGAGACTCTGGCCGAAGAGGTCTTCAGCAAGCGATATACAGTTGTACAGAAAGGGATTCCAATCCAACGGTCAACCCCCCTGGCACTTCCCTTTCCTGCATCCACTCTCGCCTTCTTTTGTACTCCCCTCAATTTTGTTATGGCGGAGACGCCGCTTGCGACAGAGTTAATTTGCTGTAAACCTGAACTGACATGGCCGGGCCGAAGTCATTGCTCATAGAGCAAGGGAAGCCTGGTGGACTGCGAAAACAAATTCAAATAACTGCGCAAGCATACACTATAAAAACCAAACGATCTCCCTGACTCCTAAGTACCACACATTCTTTGACTTCTGCACAATATGCTAGCTTTCATACGCACGCGAAAGATGTATAGTTAGGGTTGTGTTACCTTCGAAAGCTAGCGCCCTTGCCAAAAGCCGCAAAAAAAAAAAAAAAAAAAAAAAACGCAATTCTCATAATTGTAAACGCTGTTCAGCTGCGCATTGAAGCCCTTTAGGAAACCTTCGGCTCTAGGAAGCTTTGGGGATTACAAGGAATAATACCGCTCACAGCTCTAGAAGCAGTGGTCTTTTCATGTCTTGCGTTTTTCATAAGCGCCACTTACTGCGCATTTCGAAGCTATAGAAGCTAATATAGCAGCTCATAACTTGTACTTGTGGGCTTGCAGTGGGGGATTTCTGGGAGACGCAAAGGGCCATCGCACTTTTGAACCATGTTATACACTATTTTTTTTTTTGGGGGGGGGGGGGGGGGCTTAAAATTTTCGGAAATCATCTGGCCGGAAGAGCTGCCCGATTTGCTTTTGCCAGCGTGCCGTTCACACGTGTTCTATTATAAAGAGCGGACGGAGCATCGCCTATTCGCACTAGACATCATCTTGGTTGTTGAGAACGATACAATTCGAAGTTGGGCAACTTGGTCGACGTTCATGATTAGACTGTGACGTCGAACGCTTTCGGAGAAATTCGGTCTTCATCTGCTTAGCCTTGATTCATCAGTTCCGCAACAATTACAACCCGGCCACCCCCGACGTACATGCAACACTGCTGTGTCGCCTGTGTATGACTGGAGTTTGTCCTTCAATATTCATGCTCCTTCTTCATGAAATGGCAGGCTCATCCGGTTTAGATAAACTAAATTAATCTACAACAATTTGGGCGAGACAATTTCTGTCTTGAAACTTAAAAGCATTGTATAAAGCATCACCCATTTTTTTTTTTATCCCTTCAAACATTTGGGAGTGTGGCTATGGCGTTCTACTACTTAACACGAGGTCACATGTTCGATTCCCGGCTGCGGCGACCGCATTTATATGGGGACAAACGCAAAAACGTCGTGCACTTTTATTTAGTTGCGTGTTAAAGAGCCCCAGGTGGTCAGAATCCGTCTTTTTCACGGCCCGACGGCGCATGCGTCCTGCCCTGACGGATTAGTCGCGAAACGTTTTGGAACGGTCGCATCTCGGGGAAACGTTCCCCGAAAAAAAAAAAAAAGCGCTCGGACGCGCGCTCCTGCTAACTCGGGCCGTGTACTGCGTCGAATCTCCACTGGTAGCTCGACGTCGGTGCGGTACCGCAAACGTGCGTAGCGTAAGACTAGCTTTGGTACTGCGACGGGCTTTCTTGCTGACGGCACCGATGAAATTACCATGCTGACCATCGTTCGACCGAACCCCGCGCGATCGGCCGTCAACACGATAACGCGATACCTGCAACGCCTTCGTTGGTATATATAAATAATCGCGCTCAAAGTGAGTCAAAACATGCCTACGAAGCGGTTGAAATGCGGAAGCTTCGACCCTCTCAAGCTGCGCACATGAAGTTTGAGCCAATGTTTATCCTGTTCAGCGAAGGTTAAGCCTGGCGCCGTCGAGTTTGTGCCCACGCTTCTGGCGGACCTATACTTTTGAAAAGTAAGCGAGTTAAGACGAAGGAAACTGCTTTTACAGTTCAGTTCTGGCATTAGCGATTTGAAATAAACTATTCTTTGTTTCGCACGGCGCGTATACAATAAGCTGCAAGTGACGACACAGCGCTGTGCCCAACGGCTGTGCCAACATCTGTACGTCACCGTTCCCGTAGGCTGCCGGTCGTATTCGCAACGTAGATGGGTGGGTTTGTACGTGTTGGCATGCTGACACATTTCTTAATTCCTGATATCTACTGTTTATCTCTGCGTCAAACGTGAAACAAGAGACGGTACATTCGGTACAGCAGCATAAACAGCCGCCTCGCCCAGTTATACTCGTATACCAACGTTGTCAGCGATGGCATCCGAGTTTTTGCGGGAGAACAACAGGGCCTTTAAATGAGCGCTTATGTGAGCATAATTTTCCCTAATAATGCTTTATTATACGCGCAAACTAAATATGAAGAAGTTAAAGAAAAGCGAGAATCAGTAATAATTACCAGCCCGATATTTGTAACTGGATCACAATCGCCGTTGTTTAAGTGGCTCAGCCGCTCATACTGACTCGTCTCACGGTGGAACAACGCGGCTCATATGAGGAGGTATGTGTGTTTCATTCGACGTTTTGTCTTTTTTTTTCATATCAGCGATGCACCTTTTCCCCAATTTTTGACACTAACAACGATCTGTGGCTGTAGATGTCGATGTAAACAAGTGCACCGCTTTGCTAAATCGAGGTGGACTGACTGCGCGCTCGAAAACTTCTAATTTATGCGAAATGTCTGAAAAATGTGCAAAAATAATTTTAAAAAGGCGAGGTGTAAGTGCAGGAGTCAGCGACAACAAACTCCAAAGCAGCCGCGATGGCAGAGGGAACTTAGCGTGCTTTTATCGGTCGCACTATAAACAAAACAGCGCACTCAGGCCTGCTCACCCTATATACGTATGTAGTTGGTGAGTGCTACATGGCTTCCAGGAACGACATGCTGCCCCGCAGAAGCCATTAATAATTATTCGCGATCCACGAAATGCACAGCCGATGTGACTCAACACGGACGCAGGTTCACATATCAACCGGCGAAAGCCCCGGCACCCTTCCAAAACGTTTGCAGCGGCGTGCGGCAGAGGGCAACACAGGAAAATGAAAAAGTCGGAATAACCCAGAACGCTTCACTACTGCATACCTCACAGCCCGCGTTGTGCCAGTTTTGGGACGTTAAACCCCATCTCCTCAGCCTGATCAACGCCTTCGTATTATGCCACTTCACGTACACGATTTCTATGCACAACTGGCTCAGAGCGGAGCGAGACAAGATAAATGCTCTCATCCGCAAAGTAGTCAAAAGGGATCTCGGGCTACCCATTAGGACCCATACCGAAGATCTCCTCAAGCTGGGGGTACACAACACCGCCGAGGAGATTGCCGAAGCCCAAGAACGCGCGCAACTCGCTCGCCTGACCACCACAGCGGCAGGTAAACGCATCCTAGAAGAGCTGGGTTACCCTCCTGTGGTATCTTCGAGGGTCAGTACCCCGATGCCTAGGTGCATTCGAGACAAGTTCGAAGTGGCCCCCGTGCCTCGAAACGTCCATCCCGTCCACAACGAGGGCAAGACGCAAGGCGAGAGCATTACCGATTATCAAACAGATCTCTATCAACAAGGCATCAGAGCACGCTTCGTCGACGCCGCGGAGTACAGCGATGGAAAGACCTTTGCCGTCGTCGTAGTCGACTCCAGCGGCAAGCTTTCCAATGGCGCTTCGATTCGCACTTCAGACCCCGAAGTCGCCGAGCAAGCCGCCATCGCCCTCGCCCTGCTAGACGGTCGTGGGTCTGAGATCTATAGCGATTCCAAAACGGCAGTTAGGGCTTTTCAGAAGGGTCGCATCGCGCGCAAGATGCTCGTATTCTTAGCGTCTCCAATCCGCATGCTCTCACGCATCATTCGATTCAGTGGTTTCCCGCTCACGTAGGGTCGGTCGAGGGTGCTCCCCCGAACCTCAATGAGTCGGCTCACGAGGCTGCGTGCGACCTCACCGACCGCGCTTCCTCTGTAAGGAGAGCCGACACCCCTCCCCCCTACGGCCACAGGGATGCTCCCGCTACTCACAACGAGGTTACAAAATTCTTCTACATGTCTAGAAGGGTCTTTTAACCCCCTCACCCCAAATTGAATAGGGTGCAAGCTGTTTCGCTTAGACTTTTACAGACCGGCACATATCCGTGTCTGGCAGTTCTGCACGAAGTTTACCCAGACGTATATCGCGACGACGCCTGCCCGTCCTGCGGGCAGGCGGGCAGACCTCCACTCTAGCACACATGCTCTGGGAGTGCGGATCGACATACCCCAAGTTCAGCAAGGATGAGTGGGACTGGCTACTGCGTAGCCCCGCTCTAGACAAGCAAATCCTGGCTGTCCGGCGTGCCCGCGACCGGGCCGGTGGGCTAGACCTGCCGGTCCCGACGTGGGACTAGCCGGGTGCGCGACGAGTTCGCGTCCTCGCCGGACCTCTAATAAAAGTTATTTCACTCACTCACTCAACCCCATGTTAACTTGATCCCTTGTTTTTTTATTAATCGGGACATGATTTGAAAACTATTTCGTTCGTAAGAATTGTTTATCATTGGCGACGTCTTCGTTAATATTATGCTCATGAACACTGGCTATAGAGTCTATTTTATAGAGTCGCTTTGGCGTGCGCGAACTGCATCGTATACTATACGGGGATGTGCATAAATAAGTGCGGAAATAGTGAAGTGCTGTGGGGAATGAAGTAAATGTTTCAATAAATTTGTTTATGAAGTTTGCCTTCACTCATTGGCTATGTCGTTAAATCGAAAGTACACGATATTTATGTAGTTTTTTCTGCACTTTTATGGTAAAAGCAAGCTTACCATTGTTTTCTATTTCTTTTCCTTTTTTTGCTTTTTTTGTCAGTTGGCTTCTTTGGAAATCACGCGGGTCGAGGGGATGCTGATTTGGCAATTAGGTTGTTCTTAAGCCAACTTTCTGCGGCCGCATTTCGCAGAGAGTGCTCGACAGACCCACGTCGACATATTCGACCGCTGCGGAGCGCTTTCGTTCCCCGAATGCCGTGCTCCGTAACACACTTATCTGTTGAGTGGCGCGAAGAAAGAAAACACGACTTTTATCTTGTCAAGGGAGCGCGGGGTTGTTAGGGCTGCTTTCGACAAACTCGATTTCCGCGCCTACCGTACGCATTCAGTTACCGGCGTACCGGCACAGCACTTCGCGAGCGTCAGAAGTGGTGTGAGCAAATAAAACTCTAGTGAAACTGTTTCAGCTCGGCCCAAAACGCCGAATACAGATGAACGCGCCGGCCTCTGCTATAGAACGTCAGAATTAGCGGTGCACCTCTGCGCGCGCCCTCAAGCGGCGAAGAACAAACAAAGAAAGATATAATAAAGTGCAGGGCATCAAACTGCATACGACGTATAACAACTCATCAGGAGGAGCGCTTGCTCGTACGCTGTTCCTCCACTCGAAAGCGCGATTGATAAGCTGCCGCGCGGAGCTCCCGGCGTACTTCAGGCTGCATACTAAGAGGAGAACCTAGCGCGCATATAGGCCTGCGGCTAAAAGGGGAGCCGCTTCTAGACAAAGCCGTAGTTAAAGCACGGCGCGTGCTGCAATCAGCGAGCGATTGAACGACAGCGCGGCGGCGGACGGAGTTCACTAAACATGGTGACTGTGGCCATCCACAGGAAATGATGCAAAGTAAAATGAATCAGGTCTCCAGAGTGAGCATTTGGAGTGAGGGGCAGAGCGAGGGCATGTTGTCGCGGGACCCGCGCACGACTGACACACGGCGCCTCATTACGCCTAATAAGAAGTACCGGGTCGCAGTCGCGCTTCAAGCTGAACGCGAGCGGTGCCGCAGGACTGCGTGTCGCTTTGAAGACCTAAACGCGCACCGCTGGGTGAGTGCCCCCAAATGAGCGCTTGCAGAATTAGGGAAGGGTTCGGCTAGCACGCGGCCTCAAATGCATTTTCTATGATGTCAGCGCAATGATCTTACTTTGGGAGGTTGCCGACCTTCTAATGCCCTCAGGCAGCTTTCTTCGATTCATCGGTTCCAAAGCAATCAGCTTTCACGTTTTAGCGCACCCCTCATGCGCACCCCTCATGCGCACCCCTCATGCTTTTTTTTTTTCTTTATGGGCGAGAGAAAAAAAAATGTCACATGCATTATGTTCATTTCGTCCTCATTAGTCGATACTATAATGTGTAAGCACACGCTTTGGATTTCAGCCTAAGTTTCCTTATTGATTCATCCCAGCCCAAATCCTGAGTTCGGTAGATACATGCGGAACGACATAAGAGGGATCACGCACACGAAGACGTGCTAGCCTTTATGGTTATTACATTGAGTGGTGTGGCGCATTCCACCTTAGCCAGCACTTTGTGTCGCGTGTTTCTGCGCTGGAGGGGATTGCTTGTATTCAATTGTTATTCAATACACTATTCAATGCGCATTGCTACTGTCGGCCTATAAACATAGTGGCAGGTACCCGCGAGGAAGGATATGGCGGTGGTTGCGGGCTGCGGTAGACGTGCTTTTCCCTAGAGAGATAACTCTTGATAGAATTTAGTTCATTTTCGTGACATCTGTAGCAGGCGTCATCGGCCGCAGTCGCCATCGTTGGGCCTGCGGGTCATCTGTGGATGGCACTTAAGGCTTTAATTTAGGATGACCTCTGAAATCTAGTTTCCCTGTAGAACAAAAATGAAGTATCCCGTGTAGTTACTATCTCATTAAGGAGGGGGTGGGGGGAGGTCTACAGCAAGACATGTGAGAGAGAACATTAAACCTTGTAATTCTTCCGCTCGATGGCAGCGCTGTACCTGCTGTCTCAGAAATCTGTCGACCGCATGTCTTTGATAGTCGATCTGGCCGAAACCCGCCGTGGTTGCTCAGTGTTTATGGTGTTGGGCTGCTGAGCACGAGATCGCGGGATCGAATCCCGGCCACGGCGGCCGCATTTCGATGGGGGCGAAATGCAAAAACGCCCGTGTGCTTGCGTTGTAGTGCGTGTTAAAGAACCCCAGGTGGCCAAAACTAATCCGGAGCCCTCCACTACGGCGTGCCTCATAATCAGAACTGGTTTTGGCACGTAAAACCCCAGAAAGAAGTTCGCAGATGAAGCGACTATTCATTCCCGGGCTGTGTCGCCTACAGGTTATTTCTTTTCTGATAATATAAGTTCGTCCTTTGAAAAATGGAGACAGACATTCACCCGGGGTCAGGGTTGTTTGTATAACGAAGAGTTAGTAGGGGTTCACCTATCAGTAGTCAGCAGTCTTTAGTTATGGCTGGCCGCCTTGGTTAAGAATACGCCCGACATCATGGTTGGCTCACATCTGCGCTTGCGGACAGTTTTAACGTAGTTTTCTTTTTCTTTTTTTTTTTTTTTTTGCGAACACGGACGGTGATGGCGCGGTGCAGTGGTACATTACAGTTCATATTTGTTGAACGGAATTGAAGTGAGCAAGATGAATGGCGCAACCAAACCCTATGATCGTTCTGCCTTCCCCTTTTCCCCTCCTTTCGCGACTCTCACAATGTTATTGCCAACAAGGTACAATACTAGCCAAGTTCCCCGGCTTTTCTCTTCTTGATTTTATCCAGGCAACATCATGTGGATAAGTGCATCATCAGCATTTTGTGAACAACTTCTTGTCTGTAGAACGGGTGACGTCTGTGTGAAGAGCTAAAGATTCGCCGGGAACGCAGAGAGGAGGCAAATAGATTACGCACATGCCTCCCCCCCCCCCTCCCCCCCATTCCTTTCTTTATGCGGCGTGACCTTATAACGGTAAAATACGTCGCTTTCTCCTGCCCTTCTGCCCCTCTGGAAAATCTTCCGGCTATGCCAAGCGTGTCCTGCGGCTTCACACAAAAGGAAAAAAAAAAACAAAAAAAAAAAAACAAAAGGAAGGAAAGCGAGTGGGCCTCGCACACTGCTTCTCTTGCGACACTGTCTTCGCAAGCTTGTGTCATTAGCTCCGTCTCATTCAACAGTACAACAATGTACCCTCTCTTGTTGCAAGATGTCATCTCCGTCTCTTCAGCCTGCGTCCAACCTTCATAAAAGAAAGCCGCCACGCGTGACTTGTTGCCAGTGGCACAGCGGGAGCCTTCGACAGGGACCAGTTGCCGGAGGAGAGACGAAGCACGCCGCGGCAGCGCCTTGGGGCGGCGCGGAAACCTCGTTAAGGCCTCATTTGGGGAGGGCCGGTAATTAGGCCGTTCACGAGCACCTGCTCTGCGCCCACCCTCTTCGTCCGGGGACCACAGGCACGCCAGTCTCGCCGCGCAACCGCTCGCTCTTCAGTTGACAGCAGGCCTCTCGAGGCGGCAGAACGCGCGAAGCCGTTTGCCACCGTTATCGCGCGCCAATGGCTTGCGTCCTCGAGGCCATGTCGCAGTTGCGAAAACGTCACCCAAGAGGACCGTGGGACTTATCAGCTGTGACGTCATCGCGGGTGGCCCTGTAGGCAGCTCTGGCCGCCACCGGGCTGCGAAATTGAAGTCAGGAAGAAGAATGGCGCAACCGAACCCTATGAATCAGTCTATACTGCGCTAATGGCTTTACTCAAACAAGTTTCTGAAATTATGGCAGAATTTTTTTTTTGCCCTTTTGTGAGTTATCCTCATAGTTAGGCTGTGAGTAGGAACCAGGACACACATGATCCAACCAGAACGCCGCTGCTTGCAAACAGGTCAGCCTGATTAATATGACTCCGGATTGCTAGTGCACTCTATGCGAGAAAAGATATTCAGGTAACGAGAGGCACAGGAGGATGACGAAGACGATGGTGATATAGCTACTCAATTTTCTGCTTCATGATAAGTATGTCAATACATTTCTGATGAACACTTGATGAATACTCAGTGCTGATGAACAGGTGTAGTCAGCAGCTTCCTTACAGCATTCATCATTTGAATAGCTGTTCTCGCAAGAGGCACGATGAGACCATGGAGTAAGCAGAATATTCAAGGCTTTAATAATTTATCTCTGCCTAATCTTAATATAAGACTCTGTAGATCATATTTCGCTGTGCTTTTCTTGTTGGCATGTATCTTCGAACCTGGGGGATTGTTGCGGTAAAGACGGGAATGTGTTAGTAAGTTGTACCCCAAGGAAGCTCATAGACGAAATATTACGAGGACCGAGGCATCTCCTTCGTGTTGAGTACGCGCCAGTTAAAACAGTGGACTAAACTGCCGGTTCAGTCCACCTGCGTATACCAGTTGGCGGCTATAATTTAGAATACTATATTATTGGAAACAGTGGTCACGATCGGGAAAAGCAGAACAACAAGGTTAGATGGGCACGACACACGAAGAAAGAGTTTATAAAGACCAGAGAAAGAAGCCGAGGACGTCTCGGAAGCAACTTTCGCCAGCCTGTCAGCACAAAATACGCAGGCGCGCGCGCTTACTGTGACTGAACGGCCCATCGCACCTTTGGGCTATAACGTGGAACGCGTGGCCGTGTTTTTCGCCTCCTCCGCTGTTCGAGCGGGACCGGCCCACGCGTCGCCTCGCTCCAGCCGGAGGCGGCGTCAGCATCATTCTTCATTAGGCGCCTAATTGAAGAGTGAAACTGTCGAAATGCTCAGAGAGCGCCGCACGGCCAGGCAGCCACTGAGGCGCGCGCATAAAGAAAGTAGCGGAAGGGAATCGACACGCGATATACGCCGAAGTACTGGGCTCCCTCAAGTTGGCTCCGCGAGATCTAATTAGGCTCAGCTGCAAAGTAGAGCGCTGCTGTCAAGTTGCGGCGCGAGAAACTTTCACCCCCGCCTTTTCTACCCCGCTTCCTTTCGACCGCTTTTCATTAATTCTTTCTCCGCTCTCATTTTTTGCGCGGCAACGCTCCTTTACTTTCTGTCTGTGTTTGTGCCTAAGGGCTCCCGCCTGCAGCAAACTTTATTTTGTCCACCCTCGCTTCTTGCAAAGCGCGAAGAATGAAATGAAACGTAAAGCGCAAGAATGACTGAAAGACAGCATAAGAGAAAGAGGAAGAAAGAGATAGCAGGCGAAAGAAAACTCAAGGAAACACGCGCAGAGGAAAAGCGATGCGTGAAAGGTCGGCTAATTGATCAAGAGCCCTGAGCTCGGTTTCTTCAAGAAGACTCCGATGAAGGCGCCGGCTGCACAGCCATTTAAGTTGTCGGCCGCCGCTCAAGAAATAATAAATCCGCCCATTCATAATAAGCGCAGATTTCGCCAAAAGCAGTTTCACTCGGCTTCCTTTCGCCGAGCGCGAAGCGAACAAGTAAACCGAATGAGTTTGAGATAGCGATAGGGAGCCGACTTCATTCATTTACTTTCATCCGGCTTTGTCTTCGCAGGATTTGATTACTGCGCAGGGGGAGATTTTTCTTTATTCAGTCTCTTTCTCCTTCTCTCTTTCTTTTCGCATGTGACAGACTTCTTTCTTGGTTTGAGACTCTGCCATCCGCTGCTCGTATCGCTCACCAAGTGACGAGGGCGTGGAAATCGCTCGAGGACCGGATTAGTTCTGATCGTAGCGTTACCAGCGGTGATAACGAGATAACGCTTCTGGGTTCTGAGTCACCACTGATTAAAGATGAAATGACAAGGCGGAAGTCCGGTGCGAGAGTGATATACAGGAGAGCCAACTCATCTGATGACAGCGTTCCATTCTTGATGTGTCGAGGGTCAGCTTCGCCACCTGTTGTACAGATATGGCGGCAGTCAGCGTTACTCCGCGCCATCTGCTAGATTTGGCGTGTTTCTTTCGTCGCCGTGACTGCCATGCATGTCGGTTGCTTCAGTGCTCACTACAGACCACGCTACAGACGCTTGCGTTTTTTGTCGCTTGTCGCATATCAGTGTATATAAATTTTGGTTACCTGCTTCACCTAACGTTGCATACGCTCACGTGTTGACACACACTTACCATTATCAGCAAATGTTCTTGCTCCTGAACTACTAACTGAATTTAAACACGTTTACGGCACAAGCTGGTTACATTTGAATGCACGTAAACTATTTACATGAAGCCTTACGGACTGTTCATGCTATTATGCCAAACGAACCATTGGAAATAGGCTCTTCCTAGATTTTGTGCGTGCATAACATGGCAGCAAATTTATTTGAAAAAAAAAGTATGGATGCAACAAAAAAATTTACTGACGATTACGATACTCCCTGGTGCGAAATTTGAGCGCAGCTGTATACGTGTTTTCATTTCCCCGATATATTAGCTGGCGCGGACAATCTGTCTCGTACAGGCGGAAACTTCACCCTCAATGAGCGGAAACTTCACCCTCAACTGCACTCCGTGTCGCAGCCATGTTCTCACGAACATTCAGTCTCCACTCATGGAACACCCCTTGGCTCGCACGTGCATACATGACACGAAGAGCTTCTCGTTTCCTTCGCCATACCCACACCGTTACCCGAGAACAAAACACTTAATCACTTCGCTAATCCGCCATCGAATGAGCTTAACAACCACCGCATGCGTGATGAGAAATCCCCTTTGAGTTCAACGAAACACAGAAAAATCGGCATGCGCCCGCTGAATGCTCTTTGAAGAGCGAGAAAGATTGAGTATTTAAGGCCTGAAAGCACGAATGAAACACTACAGCCTACCGCGACATCAGGGTAACGTGACAGTGCCCGCGAGAAGCCGGTACCACTTATCAAACAGCCGAGCAATTCACGGCGTTTTTTGACACATCACGGCGTTGAATGACACATTCACGCGCCGCTCCGTTCATTTCTTGTTGTCTGCTCGTCATCCGCTATAGAGCACTGCACGGGCCGATTTTTGCGGCCCGGGCCCGGCCCGGGCCCGTTTTTACATTGGGCGGCCCGCCCGAGCCCGATCAAAACGTTTATGGCGAGACCCGGGCCCGGCCCGGGCTCGGAAATAATCTACGTTACCCGCCCGGCCCGACCCGCCACCCCTTTACCTTAGGCCCGAGCCCGGCCCGAGCCCGGCTCGAAACCGGCCCGAACCCGACCCGAGACCGAAAAATACATGTTTTTCAGAGTTGAGACGCCCGAGAATAATTCCCTGCACGTTACATGCGCACCACCAGAAATCCCGAGCCCGGCCCGGGCCCGCGTCAAAAAACCTGAGCTCG